>NC_090796.1:4120000-4472500 GCF_040054535.1 Antennarius striatus | reverse complement strand
ATGTGATTTAAATACTTCAGGGAATAACTTTTCATATTGACTGAACAGCCATCCAGTCAATAGCAAGCAAGGACCCACCAGACCACAAAAAGAGTACCCAGTAGCATGTATCACTGACTGCGTGGGACACCAAAGTAGAAGGAAAACAAAGAATCAGAGGAATAAAACCAGTTAGTTAATTTTTCTTTTTTGTTCCAGTCTTCAACATGTCAGTCAGGTTGATCATTATGAAGTATTAAACTAGAATGTGGGTGAGAATTCTCTTTCTTTAGTGATACAGCTGTAGTCATTCACTTCTGTATTAATGTCCATCCACCCACAAACTGTGACCTGCGTTACTGGATCAATTCAAGCTTTAATGTCATAAACTATTTTAGACAGTACAGAGCAGTGAAATATTTGGGAACCAGTAGCTTCAGAACAAGTGAGGAGAAAATCCAGTTAGAGTTCTTGTCTTGCTTCTAGAACTCCCATACCTCCGGTTCATATGCTGTAATCATCTGCCACTTTAGTTGCTGCCATTCATTAACTCTGACTTTCATGAGAGCCATTTAGAGTGGAACTGTCTGGGTTTTTTTTTTTTTTTTGCATATTTGTAAGGTCTTATAAATACTCTTTATGTGGATGAAATGTTTTTGTCCCCCTTTGGCCAGCTTCTGCATTGCGTCCTACAACACATTTTACTGTTCTACTTTGAACATTATCAAGGTTCAAAGTGTGATTAATATGGAATTAATCAATTAATATTAAGATTGTGTGTGTGTGTGTGTGTGTGTGTGTGTGTGTGTGTGTGTGTGTGTGTGTGTGTGTGTGTGTGTGTGTGTGTGTGTGTGTGTGTGTGTGTGTGTGTGTGTGATTGAATTTTGGGGTTTTGTCTCTATACCACTGGCGCCAGCCTACATGCTTGGCAAAGGAAGATCCTCACATGACCAAACTCTCTCCTGCACAAAGCTTTCAGGGGACAAGTGGAAGGTGGGGATGAAGACAGGAGGTGGAGGAGGAGGTGGGGTGGGGGTGGAAGTGGGCTAACGGGAATCATTAAAGACTCAGGTCAGGTTGCGGTACAAAACGGAGGAATGAGAGGGGAGATGTGAACATATGGGATGAGCGCGGCAGCCAGGGTGGTGATGGAATTACTCAGCAAGGCAGGGATCACTGGGGTAGATCAGGTTAGGGTGAGGGGTGAGGACAGAAAACATAGGCGACGTGATTGAAGGTGTCCCCACAGGATATTGAACATAGTTTCAAGCAGACCACAGTTGGAAGCTGCCCAGGAAAACTCTGCCTGGGTACATCATGTTCACTCTCCCATTCTCTCTTTGTCTCTGTAACTCACATACACATACACGCACACACGCACGCACTTGCACGCACGGACGCACACACACGCACGCACACACACGCACACACACAAGCACACACACACACACACCTACACACACACACACACATACACACACACACACATATGCACACGAAACACTCCCACGCTCATATTTGTTCTAATAGCTGAAACATATTGAAACAAACAACAGCCTAAACACAGAAAACAGACTGTTACACCACACACACTTCACATACTGGAAGGTGTACACAACAGAATTGTTTCGTAAACAACAACCAGGAACAAAATCCGAATAAAAGCCTCAAGATTCTGCACCTAATTCTCAAATTGGTTCTACACAATTATCTGAATTGGTTTGAGGTTCATGGAATAGATAAGTTATTTTACTCTTCTTTGTCGAACCATTGTTTTCATGCACACACATTTTTTTCAAACAGAATTTCAGTATTCCCTATGACACATTTTTAATGGGTCAGTTGTATGCTACTTTCATTAATATGAATGGGGTGGATAGATAAATAGAACCACCTGTCAGTGAAAACACACCCTTGAATTCAAGATTTACTAACTTAACTTTAGCACATAATCCTCATTAAGGATTATCACAGGATTGTTGGATTGGTTCCAGAAGGTGCATCTGACAGATGCTGAGTTTCATGTGTTTAAAAATCATCCCACCGATTTGGCCGAACCATCATCAAAAAACTTACACTCTAAAATCACCATCCTAAACAAGTCAATTGCAAACCGTGCTGCTTCCTGTCACCACTAGATGGCGCTTTAATTGGAGCTGTATTTTAGCATGTAGCATCTTCAGGTGGAGTCCTTTTATGAAAATCACACTTTTTCATGTCTCCACATCTTCTTCTTCTTTTCCTTTCGGCTTTTCCCTTCAGGGGTCGCCACAGCGAATCAATTTCCTCCATCTAGCCCCGTCCTTTGAATCCTCTTCTCTCACACCAACTACCTTCATGTCTTCCCTCATTACATCCATAAACCTCCTCTTTGGTGTTCCTCTAGGCCTCCTGCCTGGCAGTTCAAAACTCAGCATCCTTCTACCAATATATTCACTATCTCTCCTCTGGACATGTCCAAACCATCTCAGTCTGGCCTCTCTGACTTTATCTCCAAAACCTCTAACATGTGCTGTCCCTCTGATATACTCATTCCTGATCCTATCCTTCCTGGTCACTCCCAGAGAGAACCTCAGCATCTTCATCTCTGCTACCTCCAGCTCTGTCTCCTGTCTTTTTCTCAGTGACACTGTCTCTAGACCAAACAACATCGCTGGTCTCACCACAGTTTTGTACACCTTTCCTTTCATTTTAGCTGAAACTCTTCTATCACACATCACACCTGACACTTTCCTCCACCCGTTCCATCCTGCCTGGACACGCTTCTTCACCTCTTTTCCACACTCTCCATTGCTCTGGACTGTTGACCCTAAGTACTTAAAATCCTCCACCTTCTTGATCTCTTCTCCCTCTAACCTCACTCTTCCACTTGGGTCCCTCTCATTCACACACATGTACTCTGTCTTACTGCGGCTAACCTTCATTCCTCTCCTTTCCAGGACAAACCTCCACCTCTCTAGCTTCTCCTCCACCTGTTCCCTGCTCTCACTACAGATCACAGTGTCATCTGCAAACATCATAGTCCGTGGAGATTCCTGTCTAACCTCGTCTGTCAGCCTGTCCATCACCATGGCAAACAAGAAGGGGCTCAGAGCTGATCCCTGATGCAGTCCCACCTCCACCTTGAACTCCTCTGTCACACCTACAGCACACCTCACCACTATCTTACAGTCTTCATACATGTCCTGCACCGTTCTAACATACGTCTCTGCCACTCCAGACTTCCTCATACAATACCACAGTTCCTCTCTGGGCACCCTGTCATAAGCTTTCTCCAGATCTACAAAAACACAATGCAGCTCCCTCTGGCCTTCTCTGTACTTCTCTATCAACATCCTCAAAGCAAGTACTGCATCTGTAGTACTCTTTTTTGGCATGAAACCATACTGCTGCTCACAAATGTTCACTTCTGCCCTTAGTCTAGCTTCCACTACTCTCTCCCATAACTTCATTGTATGGCTCATCAGCTTTATTCCTCTGTAGTTGCCACAACTCTGCATATCTCCCTTGTTCTTAAAAATGGGCACCAGCACACTTCTCCTCCATTCCTCAGGCATCTTCTCACTATCTAAGATCCTGTTGAACAACCCAGTCAGAAACTCTACCGCCACCTCTCCTAGACACTTCCATACCTCTACAGGTATATCATCAGGACCGACTGCCTTTCCACTCTTCATCCTCTTCAATGCCCTCCTCACTTCATCCTGACTAATCTTTGCTACATCCTGGTCCACAACAGTCACCTCTTCTAGTCTTTGTTCCCTCTCATTTTCCACGTTCATCAACTCTTCAAGGTACTCTTTCCATCTTCCCATCACACTACTGGCACCTGTCAATAGACTTCCATCCCTATCCTTAATCACCCTAGCCTGCTGCACGTCCTTCCCATCTCTGTCTCTCTGTCTTGCCAACCGGTATAGATCAGTCTCTCCCTCCTTACTGTCCAACCTAGCATACAAGTCATCATAAGCTTCTTGTTTGGCTTTTGCTACCTCTACCTTCACCTTACGCTGCATCTACCTGTACTCCTGTCTACTCTCCTCAGTCCTCTCAGTGTCCCACTTCCTCTTGGCTAACCTCTTTCTCTGTATACACTCCTGTACCTCCTCATTCCACCACCAAGTCTCCTTATCTACTTTCCTTCCAGGTGACACACCAAGTACTCTCCTACCTGTCTCCCTGATCACATTAGCTGTAGTTGTCCAGTCATCTGGAAGCACCTCCTGACCACCCAGAGCCTGTCTTAACTCCTTCCTAAAAGTCATGCAACACTGTTCCTTTTTCAGCTTCCACCATTTCGTCTTCTGCTCTGCCTTTGCCCTCTTCATCTTCCTCACCACCAGAGTCATCCTACACACCACCATCCTATGCTGTTTGGCTACACTCTCACCTACCACTACTTTGCAGTCACTGATCTCTTTCAGGTTACACCGTCTACACAAGATGTAGTCTACCTGTGTGCTCCCACCGCCACTCTTATAGGTCACTCTATGTTCCTGCCTCTTCTGGAAGAAAGTATTCACTACAGCCATTTCCATCCTTTTTGCAAAGTCAACTACCATCTGTCCTTCTGCGTTGCTCTCCTGGATACCAAACCTGCCCATCACCTCCTCATCACCTCTGTTTCCTGCACCAACATGTCCATTGAAGTCTGCTCCAATGACAACTCTCTCACTTCTAGGCATGCTCTGCATCACTTCATCAAGGTCCGACCAGAATTTCTCTTTCTCCTCCAGCTCACATCCTACCTGTGGAGCATACCCGCGAACAACATTGAACATCACACCTTCTATTTCTAGCTTCAGTCTCATCACTCTATCTGACACTCTTTTTACCTCCAGGACATTCCTAACAAACTCCTCCTTCAAGATAACTCCTACTCCATTTCTCTTCCCATCTACACCATGATAGAACAACTTGAACCCTGCTCCTAAACTTCTAGCCTTGCTACCTTTCCACCTGGTCTCCTGGACACACAGTATGTCTACCTTCCTCCTCTGCATCATGTCAACCAACTCTCTACCTTTTCCTGTCATAGTTCCAACATTCAACGTCCCTACTCTCAGTCCTATACTCTTGGTGTTCCTCTTCTCTTTCTTCGTGCGAACGCACTTTCATCCTCTCCTTCTTCGACCAACAGTAATCCAATTTCCACCGGCGCCCTGTAGGTCAACAGCGCCGATGGCGGTCGTTGTTAACCCGGGCCTCGACCGATCCGGTATGGAAGTCATAGGTTTGATTCGCATCTTTGATTTGGCAAAAGTTTTATGCCGGATGCCCTTCCTGACGCAACCCTCTGTATTTATCCGGGCTTGGGACCGGCACAATAAGACACTGGCTTGTGTCCTCTTGGCTTGTGTCTCCACATATACATATATATATATAAAATTTTAGCTCAATGAATCCTGACATTGTCATCTTGGAACATGACCGTTCAGGTCAGGTCTAGGTTCAGCAACAGTGTGTGTTCAAAGAATGAGATCAGCTGATTACCTTAATATACTGAATGACCAGGTTATTCCATCAATGGATTATTTCTTCTCCAAAAGCACGGGCATATTCCAGGATGACAATGTCAGGATTCATTGGGCTAAAATTGTGAGGGAGAGGTTCTGGGAGCATGAGACATCATTTTCATACATGGCTTGGCGACCACAGAGTCCCGACCTTAAACTCGTTGAAATTCTTTGAAAGAAGAATCTCAATGAGTGCTGGAGATGGCTTTACATAGTGGTCAGACCCCATCATCATAAATGCAAGATCTTGATGAAAAATCTGAAAAAATATTGCATTACTGGATGGAAATAACTCTTGTGATATTGCATTAACTCATCAAAACAATATCCCAGTTAATGCATGCTGTAATCAAATCTAAGTGCAGTCAAACAAAATATGAGAGGGTGGGACTTTTTGTGATGGTGACTTTTTTTTTTACCAGGCAGTGTATTTACACATACAAACGGTAACATAATTAGCACATTTGATTAAAAAAACATTTCCTACATGTTTGCTTATATGTTACGTTTACTTAGATATGTAATCCTCCATTTTTATAGTAAGGCAAGGTGAGCGGAAAACAAATGAATGGCTGTACTTGACTGTTGATCGTAGTTTGCAGTTACTTTTCTACGGCCGAGGAAGGGGAATCCTCGGTAAAATCACTGGGATCACCAGCGCCCCCTACCATGAGGCAGGAGAACTATGTGTCTCACTGCGTGCCTCTTCACAGCCGTTTCAGGACTGCTCAACTCAAGAAAGACGTTACACCCATGCAGTCGTTGACAAAAAACACTGAACTTTATATACATTAGCTAAATTATGGGAATTTAGTTCATAGTGCAAACGTGTGTGAACATTTTAATAGTGACATATTGAGAGATAAGATTATGGTCTCACTGTATAGCATGCCAGCACAGCTAGTTGGTGAGGCTCGGCTGGCTGGTGCCTCACTGCAGGTCTCTTCTTAGTATTTCAGTGGTAAATGTGAAAATTCAGCGATTTTGAGTAAAAATAACCTAAAATTGGTGATGTTGAATAGAAAATAACTTCATAATACACATCACTGGATAAATATAACCATTTAATTTATTTCTTCCATTTTTTAATTTTATCTGTCATGATGGCAGGTGAGGCAATGTAGCCACAAGAGGACACATGCCAGTGTCTTATTGTGCCAGTCCCAAGCCCGGATAAATACAGAGGATTGCGTCAGGAAAGGCATCCGGCGTAAAACTTGCCAAATCAAAGATGCGAATCAAACCCATGACTTCCATACCGGATTGGTCGAGGCCCGGGTTAACAACGACCGCCATCGGCGCTGTTGACCTACAGGGCGCCGGTCGAAATTGGACTACTGTTGGTCGAAGAAGGAGAGGAGGATAGTGTTGTGGTGGAAAGTTTTTAATACAATAAAATAATATAGTAAAACAATATCATCTAAGTGAACCAAAGATCTGGATTGTTGTGTGTGTCATATTATTCAGCGCTTGTGAAGGTGGCCCCAGGATGTCTCGAGGTCATGAAGACGCTGCATGAAAATAATTCCTGTTAGACCATATTTGGAAATGCTTGCATGACTGTGGGTATCCTTGAAGAAGTTAGACACTGACAGAAGCAGCTAGCCAGATCATTTCATACACTGTACCTGAAATTAGAATGTATGTTTCTGCACAGGGTCATCCAGAGAATGTCTGCAGCAGATCCTCACAGGGTTCACGTGACTGATTATATTATGTCATCAAATAGTTTTGTGAAACTGTCGACTTGATATTTTTGGTAACGTCTGGAGGTCATGACGTACCAACTGAAAGCCCACAAAGAACTGGTTGAAAGAAGATCGGCCGAGGTTAATACCTCCCCCTAGTCACACCTTTAGGGTATAAAAAGAGATGTGATCCATTTTTTAGTTTGTACTGGAAGTTTTTCCTGTACCCAGAGTACTCTGCAACAACACACTGGAGGACTTTTTCATCGTCTCCAGAGCTCTCATCATGCTTAGATAAGTATTTTTTGAACTTGTCTGTTTGTTGAACCTGTCTGTCTGTCAATATCATTGATGGTATTATTGGATTCATACTCAACCTATTGATGATATTATTGTACTGCTACTCAACCTATACATGATTTGAATGGAGGGTTTCAAGACTCCATCCGCTGCCCATTTGCCCCTCCTCTAGGCAGACAGACTGCACTGTGCGCACATATGAAGGAAGCTTTTTGGCTTAAAAATTGCATTACTGTCTGTCTGGAAGAGATGCTACGGTTTCTGGTGAGATCTGTTTGCTAAACATAATTTTAAAATAAATTTGTTTAGTTAGTCTTCCCAAAACTACCTGTGTGGGTCATCGTGGGTTGAGTATTTGTCTGAATATATGTTGTTTGTCTGCTTAATATCTGTTTGCTTTGCATGAAAATATTTGTCTATTCTTTTCTCTTATTAAATGGGTGACTATCAATAAACTTTAGAAAACAAAAATAAAAAGGTAAAGGTTGAGGTTTTAAAAGACAGTCTATTCGGCGAAAAAGTTTTGTGAAGATGTCAGATCCAATATTGAATTGGTAAATTATGGGTCTTTGGTTATTGGCTGACAGTCTATTTGCACACATAAATTATTTGTTTGACTGTTAATGTCCGACGTTTTCCGTCCTGGTGGGACACAGCGGTAAAAGCCCACGGGTGGCCTTTGTTTGATCGTTAAAGAACAAACAAAGCTTCGAAAGCCACAATAAAATTAGAGACTTGTTTACTGGGGAGGACGGAAGTTCAGATCGGGTGCTATACGATTGTCTAACTTCAGTGTTGGTGGAATCGTGTGGAACTGCACCTATGAGGTCATAACGTCTTGTCGAGCTGATGATTGATGAAGAGTTTTGACGCCGTTCAGGCCGGTTTCCATAGGTGACGGGGTGATGAACACATGGAGTGCGTCAATGATCGATTCATCTCCGGTCGTTGCGTAGAGCCTTGAGCTGGATTCCCATGTGGAGTGTGAAAGTACGGCCGGTCCACCTGAGATCTCTGTACATATTTGTCCGGACTGGGGTGGGATAATTTTATGTTCCTGTTAGACTCTTTCTAATGCCATAGAAATTGCTTAAGTGCTTGTGGAGATTGATAAATTGGTGATTTGCCTATAAATACCTGTCTATTTGTTCTTTGTCTGCTCTATTCTCTATTCGTCTCTCTCTCACCCCCTCCTCTTGGCCTCACACCCTACTTCTCTGTTTGTCTGAAAAGGAATTTGTTGTGTGTGTGTGTGTGTGTGTGTGTGTGTGTGTGTGTGTGTGTGTGTGTGTGTGTGTGTGTGTGTGTGTGTGTGTGTGTGTGTGTGTGTGTGTGTGTGTGTGTGTGTGTGTGTGTGTATGTGTGTCTGGGTGTGTTTGCGGTTGAAAAGGACGGACAGAAGTGAGACAAATGTGGATTATTCAGGCTGTGTGTGTGTGTTCGTGATGAGTGATAAACCGTCATGTTTTTATGAGTAATATTTTGGTGTATTGGTGTCCAGTGTGTAATAGGAAAATAGATTTTAGAGTTGTTGGCAACTAAACTTAAGATTGTTTCATGATAACTGTGGTGTGAATGAACAGCGCTGTTATTTTTTATTTTTTGTTAGAGAAAGCCAATGGTTGCCTTTCTCTCTTTGTTTTATTGCGTTAGACGCAGTTAAAGATTTATCCAAAAGCCCCTAATAATTGATATTAACTGTTATCTCTAATATTTTCATTTGTTGCACAATTTATTTTTCAATTTTTTACTGAATATTGAGAGTAAGCGTGGAATTAAATTCTCTACTAGTGGATAAGGATTACATTTTTGGTGTTGGAGGCTATCCAGCTTCAGAATACTGTTTTGGGTTCATGTTGGAGGTTATCCAATTTACAAACACCATCTTGTGAAAAACATTAATGTAGAGTTAAAAGTCATTTTTGTCAGAAAATCAGGTTGTTTGATAAGTGTGTCACTTCATAGATGCTCACTGAGACAATTCTGACTGAGCTGGACACAAATTAGCATAAACTAACATATATTAGTATATACTAGCACACATTAGCATGTTAGCATATTATCTTATCATATTAGCTTAGAATGTTAGCATGTTAGCTTAAGATGTTAGCTTAGCATGTTAGCTTAGCATAAAATAGCACATTTCAATAAAAATACTGTAACCTAGTAGCTTTGGATAGCATAATAAGCTTAGCATTACTTAGCTTATCATTGCTAATTGTGAACGATTGGTTGTTTCGGTGTCTGGCGGAGCTGTGCTGGCAGCGTGTGTGCAAAGCTAATACAGAAACATCCTAGATACGTGTAAATTGACAATTTGTTCTTTGTCTGTGGTTGGCTTGGGATATCTGAATACACATTTTTTAATTTTTGTAGTGGTAGATACAGAGTCACACAACACAGAAATATACACCAAAATACACTATAAAGCTTATACATAAACATCATATAGACACATACATACATTATTCTACACATTGCTTTAGAAAATATTAAAACTTTGCTGCAGCGGCGCCGGCTTTGACTTTTCCAGACTATAAGAAACCGTTCCAGTTGTTTGTGTCATGTCGTCAGGGACATGCAGTAGGGATGTTAGGCCAGAAAACAGGTATAGGTACACATGCTCAACCAATTGCCTATTATTCTGTTGCACTAACGCCGGTAGAACTAGGTTTGCCAGAATGCTATCAGCACCTGGCTGCCACTCATTTGTTGTATGAAAAAGCATCAGCTCTTACTACGGGCTATTCGATAGAGATTTTATCACATCATAAGTTGATAAACTTAATTGAAAGAGGAAAATTTGTGTTAACCGCACAACGGTTGACTGACTATCACCGACTTCTTGAATACCCGGATGTGACATTGCATGTCTGCAGGGTGAAGAACCCAGCAGACTCCATTCCACTCCCATTTCAGGGAGAACCACATGACTGTGTGGCTGAGGCAGAGAGAGATGCTAAACTAAGGTCTGACCTGAGTGCTATCCCTTTGGAGTCAGCCGACATGACTCTGTTGGTGGACGGCTCCTGCTACAGAGATGGGGAAGCACTCAGAGCAGGTTGTGCAGTTATTGAGTTAAAACATGGCAAAACTGAGATTGTTCGAATGGAAGAGTGTGTGCAGCCGTGTTCCAGCCAGTTGGCAGAACTAAAGGCTTTGACGTATGCATGTGAGTATGCAGAGGGTAAAAACGCTAACATCTACACAGATTCTGCCTATGCACATGGGGTGTGTCATTTGTTTTGTGCAGCGTGGAAGGGAAGAGGTTTCAGAAAAACTGACGGCTCTCCCATTCAGCACCGTGATCAGATCAGGAAATTATTAATGGCAATGATGAAACCAAGATCCTTAGCCATAATAAAGTGTGCTGCACATCAGAAAAATGATTCATGGGTTGCCAAAGGAAATGCAGCAGCAGATGAAGCAGCTAAAAGTGCAGCTTCAGTGAACAATAAAGCTATAATGGTAACTCATGTTGTGGATCTTGAGGAACAAATAACTTCTCAGATTTGATATTGTTACAGGAAGAGGATCCAGAAGCAGAATGCCATTCATGGCTTCAGAGAGGAGCTTGTAAGGATGCTGAAGGATTGTGGAGAAACCACGAGGGGCTATTTGTTGCTCCTAGTGGACTCCTACCTTTACTGATCAATGAGGCTCATGGGGTAGGCCATGAGTCTAGAGGCGAAGTGATGAGAAAAATTCGGGAATGGAATTTTTGGGCTCCTAAACTACAACAACATGTTGATGAAGTAATTGGCCGATGTGAAACATGCTTAAAAAGTAACATTCAAAAAGGAGAAACACCTCCTGCTGGACATATTCCAGCACCTGAAGGACCTTTTCTACACCTGGTCATGGACTATGTTGATATGGTGAGACCAGTGCAAGGGAAGAGGTATATGTTGGTGGTGATTGATAGATTCAGCAGGTGGGTTGAAGCGACACCGTCCAAACACAAAAATGCAGAAACTGTTGCAAAGTTTCTGTGCCGTGAAATCGTTACGAGGTTCGAGATTCCACTAAGAATAAGTTCAAACAATGGAAAGGAGTTTGTGGATAAAACCGTGAAATGCATGTTGCAGAAGTTAGGAATCAAGCAGAGATTTGGATGTGTGTACAATCCTCAGAGTCAAGGTATTGTGGAGAGAGTGAATGGGATTTTGAAAAACATGAAGCTTTAACCGGCAGGTCAATGCCTTCTCCAATTTACAAAACAGCTAAGGGACCTTCTCTTGATATTTTGACAAATGACATGAAGTCGTATGTCAGACAAATGACTAACATCCACAGAAGCATCTCTGCTCGTGTTATCTCATTACAGGCAAAAGCTGACTGTGAGGAGACTCCACCTTCAGTGACACCAGGAGACTTGGTGTACATAAAGGTGTTCAGACGGAAGTGGAACATCCCCCGACAGGAGGGTCCGTACGAGGTGGTGAGGGCCACTTCTACTGCAGTGCAGGTCAAAGGATCCCCTACGTGGTGTCATTTAAAGCATTGCTTAAAGGCACCCATTGACATTCTCAGTGACAAAGATGAAGGCCAAGGGAAGGATTCCCTGGAAGGGGGGAATGCTCCTTCTCCTCCTGGTTATGATTGGGATTATGATACAGCACAGTTCCCACTTATTCAATTCCCCAAGGAGAAGTGATACCAATAATGATGTTAATAATCCACAGAGCAGAATTAGAAGGGAGATAAGGAGTGGTCCTGGACGTCACTGAACTCTTCCACAGGCTGGATTCACTCTAACAGACCTTTTCCAGCTCCTACAGCTCCATTGACAGCCAAAGGTGCTGAAGGCCCACCAGGCCTGAGACAACTAACTACCACTTTCTCCCATTTCGGATGTCTCCAGAGAAATGCATGTGTGTGAAAGTGTGTGGCTGAAAGTGACAAAACAAAAATGTTCTGAACCTAGGTGGACAGGTCCCTTCCAAGTGACAGAGGAAAAGATGAGTGAGGCGTCCCTCTACAAGGCGCACAGCGGCGGTGGGGACTCCTGCCAGAACTCACCCACCGGTGTGAGGGGAAGTCTGACTACAAAGGGGGGTGGATGTATAGATTCCACTCGTCTCGATGTCAGTGAAGCAGGGAGATCCTCACACCATTAGGGGTTGAGCTCTGGGGGATTGTCCTTATTGCCATGCAGCCAAGTACGGGAACTGTGAAGGACTGATAACTTTGTGTCACGAAGAAGTTTTTAAGTGATAATTCATAAACTCACTACTACATATTGTTCAGTTTTTCAGTAATCTTTGTTTTTTAGTAATCAGAATGTCATAATTCATATTAGAAGTGTGTTTACTTGATTGATCAGTAGTTTAAAAACCTTTTAAAAATCTTTTTTAATAATGAAATAAAATGAATCATGAATTATTTTTTAAAATTTAGCAATGATACAGCTATAGATGAAAGGGTCATGTTCAAATGGTTTGGAGGCTACTAAGTTTGGATTGTCTTCTCTGCAGGCTAAGAAAGCGATCGTTCAGTGAGGGTCACGGAGGAATTTTTCCCCAAGAATGGAATCATCGGGGTTTTCGCCTCCGTCTGTAGTGAAGAATAGTGAGATAGTAGCCATAGATCTGAGCCATCTTTGTTAAAAATTGGGTTGTTGCATTTTATTAAATTTCCCAGTTTTGGTCCACGGCTTAAAAGCCATGGAAGGGGGGAATGTGGTGGAAAGTTTTTAATACAATAAAATAATATAGTAAAACAATATCATCTAAGTGAACCAAAGATCTGGATTGTTGTGTGTGTCATATTATTCAGCGCTTGTGAAGGTGGCCCCAGGATGTCTCGAGGTCATGAAGACGCTGCAAGAAAATAATTCCTGTTAGACCATATTTGGAAATGCTTGCATGACTGTGGGTATCCTTGAAGAAGTTAGACACTGACAGAAGCAGCTAGCCAGATCATTTCATACACTGTACCTGAAATTAGAATGTATGTTTCTGCACAGGGTCATCCAGAGGATGTCTGCAGCAGATCCTCACAGGGTTCACGTGACTGATTATATTATGTCATCAAATAGTTTTGTGAAACTGTCGACTTGATATTTTTGGTAACGTCTGGAGGTCATGACGTACCAACTGAAAGCCCACAAAGAACTGGTTGAAAGAAGATCGGCCGAGGTTAATACCTCCCCCTAGTCACACCTTTAGGGTATAAAAAGAGATGTGATCCATTTTTTAGTTTGTACTGGAAGTTTTTCCTGTACCCAGAGTACTCTGCAACAACACACTGGAGGACTTTTTCATCGTCTCCAGAGCTCTCATCATGCTTAGATAAGTATTTTTTGAACTTGTCTGTTTGTTGAACCTGTCTGTCTGTCAATATCATTGATGGTATTATTGGATTCATACTCAACCTATTGATGATATTATTGTACTGCTACTCAACCTATACATGATTTGAATGGACAAATAAATATCTTGTATTTTACACTGTCTCCTGTCCTTAAGAAAAACGAAACCCCCACCACAGTGTGTTCGCACAAAGAGAGAGAAGATGAGCGCCAAGAGTATAGGACTGAAAGTAGGGACGCTGAATGTTGGAACTATGACAGGAAAAGGTAGAGAGTTGGTTGACATGATGTAGAGGAGGAAGGTAGACATACTGTGTGTCCAGGAGACCAGGTGGAAAGGTAGCAAGGCTAGAAGCTTAGGAGCAGGGTTCAAGTTGTTCTATCATGGTGTAGATGGGAAGAGAAATGGAGTAGGAGTTATCTTGAAGGAGGAGTTTGTCAGGAATGTCCTGGAGGTAAAAAGAGTGTCGGATAAAGTGATGAGTCTGAAGCTAGAAATCGAAGGTGTGATGTTCAATGTTGTTAGTGGGTATGCTCCACAGGTAGGATGTGAGCTGGGGGAGAAGGAGAAATTCTGGTTGGACTTTGATGAAGTGATGCAGAGCATACCTAGAAGTGAGAGAGTTGTCACTGGAGCAGACTTCAATCGAAATGTTGGTGCAGGTAACAGAGGTGATGAGGAGGTGATGGGCAGGTTTGGTATCCAGGAGAGGAACGCAGAAGGACAGATGGTAGTTGACTTTGCAAAAAGGATGGAAATGGCTATAGTGAATACTTTCTTCCAGAAGAGGCAGGAACATAGGGTGACCTATAAGAGTGGTGGTAGGAGCACACAAGTAGACTACATCTTGTGTAGACAGTGTAACCTGAAGGAGATCAGTGACTGTAAAGTAGTGGTAGGCGAGAGTGTAGCCAAACAACATAGGATGGTGGTGTGCAGGATGACTCTGGTGGTAAGGAAGATGAAGAGGGCAAAGGCAGAGCAGAAGACGAAATGGTGGAAGCTAAAAAAGGAAGAATGTTACATGACTTTTAGGAAGGAGTTAAGACAGGCTCTGAGTGGTCAGGAGGTGCTTCCAGATGACTGGACAACTACAGCTAATGTGATCAGGGAGACAGGTAGGAGAGTAATTGGTGTGTCATCTGGAAGGAAAATAGATCAGAAGACTTGGTGGCGGAATGAGGAGGTACAGGAGTGTATAGAGAGAAAGAGGTTAGCTAAGAAGAAGAGGGACACTGACAGGACTGAGGAGAGTAGACAGGAGAACTGGGAGATGCAGTGTAAGGTGAAGGTAGATGTAGCAAAGGCCAAACAAGAAGCTTATGATGACTTGTATGCTAGGTTGGACAGTAAGGAGGGAGAGACTGATCTATACCGTTTTTCAAGACAGAGAGACAGAGATGGGAAGGACGTGCAGCAGGTTAGGGTGATTAAGGATAGGGATGGAAGTCTATTGACAGGTGCCAGTAGCGTGTTGGGAAGATGGAAAGAGTACCTTGAAGAGTTGATGAACGTGGAAAATGAGAGAGAACAAAGACTAGAAGACGTGACTGTTGTGGACCAGGAAGTAGCAAAGACTAGTCAGGATGAAGTGAGGTGGGCACTGAAGAGGATGAAGAGTGGAAAGGCAGTCGGTTCTGATGATATACCTGTAGAGGTATGGAAGTGTCTAGGAGAGGTGGCAGTAGAGTTTCTGACTGGGTTGTTCAACAGGATCTTAGATAGTGAGAAGATGCCTGAGGAATGGAGGAGAAGTGTGCTGGTGCCCATTTTTAAGAACAAGGGAGATGTGTAGAGTTGTGGCAACTACAGAGGAATAAAGCTGATGAGCCATACAATGAAGTTATGGGAAAGAGTATTTGAAGCTAGACTAAGGGCAGAAGGGAGCATTTGTGAGCAGCAGTATGGTTTCATGCCAAAAAAGAGTACTACAGATGCAGTATTTGCTTTGAGGATGTTTATAGAGAAGCACAGAGAAGGCCAAACGAAGCTGCATTGTGTTTTTGTAGATCTGGAGAAAGCTAATGACAGGGTGACCAGAGAGGAACTGTGGGATTGTACGAGGAAGTCTGGAGTGGTAGAGAAGTACGTTAGAGCGGTGCAGGACATGTATGAGGACTGTAAGACAGGGGTGAGTTGTGCTGTAGGTGTGACAGAGGAGTTCAAAGTGGAGGTGGGACTGCATCAGGGATCAGCTCTTAGCCCCTCCTTGTGATATGGTCTGAGCCCCTCCATAGCGATATGGTGATGGACAGGCTGACAGTCGGGGCTAGACAGGAATCTCCATAGACTATGATGTTTGCAGATGACATTGTGATCTGCAGTGAGAGCAGGGAAGAGGTGGAGGAGAAGCTAGAGAGGTGGAGGTTTGTCCTGGAAAGGAGAGGAATGAAGGTTAGCCGCAGTAAGACAGAGTACATGTGTGTGAATGAGAGGGACCCAAGTGGAAGAGTGAGGTTACAGGGAGAAGAGATCAAGAAGGTGGAGGATTTTAAGTACTTAGGGTCAACAGTCCAGAGCAATGGAGAGTGTGGAAAAGAGGTGAAGAAGTGTGTACAGGCAAGATGGAACAGGTGGAGAATAGTGTCTGGTGTGATGTTTGATAGAAGAGTTTCAGCTAAAATGAAAGGAAAGGTGTACAAAACTGTGGTGAGACCAGCGATGTTGTTTGGTCTAGAGACAGTGTCACTGAGGAAAAGACAGGAGATAGAGCTGGAGGTAGCAGAGATGAAGATGCTGAGGTTCTCTCTGGGAGTGACCAGGAAGGATAGGATCAGGAATGAGTACATCAGAGGGACTGCACATGTTAGAGGTTTTGGAGATAAAGTCAGAGAGGCCAGACTGAGATGGTTTGGACATGTCCAGAAGAGAGATAGTGAATATATTGGTAGAAGGATGCTGAGTTTTGAACTGCCAGGCAGGAGGCCTAGAGGAACACCAAAGAGGAGGTTTATGGATGTAGTGAAAGAGGACATGAAGGTAGTTGGTGTGAGAGAAGAGGATGCAAAGGACAGGGTTAGAAGGAGGCAATTGATTCGCTGTAGCGACCCCTGAAGGGAAAAGCCGAAAGGAAAAGAAGAAGAAGATGATGGCAGGTGAGGCCTTGCCTCCCCTGACCACACATCAATGGAGCTATGCCCCATTAAAACAGATCTTTAGAGAGCAGAAGAGAATTTTAGCAATATTCAAAGATATCGAGGACCATGGATCACTTTGTGGCAAGACATTTGAAATACTGTGTAGTTGGACATCTGGCAGCTGAATGTCATGAATTTAAAAAAGAAGCATAGTATGGGACCTTTAAGACAAAGAAGTTTGGGTCAGAAAGGACAAAGGACAGCAGACTAAATACAATGTTTTGAATTGGCTAATAATTGGTATAAAATTCCTAACATAGACAACTTTTAGCAGGTCTAATTCAAATAATGTGAAATAATATAAAATTTTATTTATCTGATCTTTGGGGAGCACTAGCATGCCATTTTTCTGAAAAAAGAGCAAAACCACAACTTTATACTTCCTTTGACACATGTGCGAAACTTTCTACCACGTTTAGGTCTTTAAACGTCCATAGGTCCTTTTTGTTTTTGGAAAGTTCTCCATTCACATTGTAACACCTTTAAAAAGACCACCTTGCACAAAACCCATGTGTTGGTTTATCAAACATCAACAGCTCTAGGGTGGAGTAGTTCACATGTCAACAAACCCATCCCTATTGATCAGTTTTTTCCAGGACCCCCCTCCTCCTATATACACACTTGGAAGTTCATTCAACCATGCTGTGTAACAGCTGGTTTTTGGTGAGCAAGGAACACAGCACTAAAAATATTCTGTTCACTGGTACTGATGAAGAAAGTCAATGAAGAGAAGTCCCAGTTCCTCAGACTTGGTTTCCAGCCCATGGCGGCCGCTCCCTGCAGGCAGTAGACGTCTCCCTCCCCTGGCCTCTCAGTAGCAGCCTGATTAAACTTAAATGAATGTATTTTTAAAAAACACCCTGCTCCATTAGAGATTTGCTGTGATGCAGCACAGTGTTCAGTGTTCAGTGTGAACTCACCAAGGAGTGGCACAGTGGATCCACAGACAGACTCATTCCAGAACGGCTGCTCTGCATGAATACAAATAGAGACAGCGTAAAACCAGACCAGATGACTCACTGCCTTCTCCTGCTCCTCATTTCTTTTTCTCAAGGTTTAAGGTTTGTCTCCGGGGAAGCTGGCAATATGATTTCTTCTTCTTCTATCAGCCTAACCTCGAACCATATTCTGTATGCAAATCTTCTGTCCATTCACTCCTGTTGCACTACAGCTCACGGTAATAGCTCAGAAATCATACAAGCTGTGGTACATTTTGTTCTGTACACGTCTCGAGGTTGAATAATGTTTCACCATTACAAGTGAAGTGATCCACTCAGCTGCTTCACATTGGTTTTTAGCAAAGAAAACATCTAACTATCTATCTGTCTGTCTGTCTGTCTGTCTGTCTGTCTGTCTGTCTGTCTGTCTGTCTGTCTTGTCTGTCTGTCTGTCTGTCTGTCTGTCTGTCTGTCTGTCTGTCTGTCTGTCTGTCTGTCTGTCTGTCTGTCTGTCTGTCTGTCTGTCTGTCTGTCTATCTATCTATCTATCCACCCATCCGTCTATTTATCTCTATCCGTCTTCATCCTGATGAATCATTCATCCTCTTCTCCCTTCTCTGTTATATTTTGATTAATCTCTGTAGACTTCAGCTCAACATGAAAGAGCGCTAATGCTTACGCAGAAAAGGAACGCATCTTGTTGGTGTGCGTATGTGTGTCTTCACTGAGCTAAACATGTATAAGCCGTGACGTTGGCGTAAAAACGTCAGAGCTGAGGGAGACGCTGCATAATTGCACAGCAGCGTTCCTCCCTGCTGCTTCATCCTTCATTTACACCATCCTTCATGTTGCTTTATGTTTGGACTCCAGCTGCATCTCTGTGGAAACGGTGCTGTGCTGATGCCAAGTCCAAATGGGCCTGTTCTCCGGCTTGATTGGAAGCAATAATAAGGATTATGCTGATTGCGCCACAAGAAGGATTTTAAGTTTAATAATAGCAACGTGTTGTCTCCAGGAGACCGCAGCCTGTTTTCCAATTAATGCTGTCTACTGACATATGAAAGAAAAGGATCCCAATATGTCATCTTAACACTTTCTTTGGTTTATTCTGCTTATAAAAATCTAAGCGGTTCTAAACAGTAGAAGCGTAAACATGTTCTCCTCCCTCCTGCTGCATTCCAGTGCTTACAATAATTCTTTATCCCAGTGTTTTTCAACATTTTTTGAGCCAAGGCACATTTCTTTCATTGAAAAAATCCCGCAGCACACCACCAGCTGAAAATGTAAAAAAAACAAAAACAAAAAAAACTTATATTATAGTGTCTTGAATAGGAATCAAATAAACACAAAGAAAAAAGTATTTTACAATTTTTCATATTTATACTGACTCAGTGTGAAACCTGGGCCTGTTTGGATGAACACAGAGCTAATATCCTGGCAGGAATTGATGAAAGACATACACAAAGCTCTTCCTCCACAGCTCTCAGTTTAGTTTTAAAGCAGTCAGACTTGAAAAGCTCACCTCATACAGGTATGTGGTGGAAAATGGGAGCAATGTTGGCTTTATATTGGCCAACAATAGCTTTGTTGGCTGTTTTGTGAAAAACTTGAATAAATAGGTTCGTAGGAGGTGGGTACACAGAAAACTCACTCACACAATGAATCAAGCCACTCCTCTAGGGCTATAATAAATGTGTGATTTATTACACGCAGAGAATAGATATACTAAGAAACAATAAGTACAAACAAACAAACAAACAAACAATAAGTCAAAGACCTCTATGATGCTAGACCAAATGTGTCGTTTAGTCCCCGCAGCGCACAGCAATGCAAACAAACAATTCTATGATGCTAGAATAAACTTGTAGTTTAATTCCCCACAGAGCACAGAAACAATTCTATGATGCTAGAATAAACTTGTAGTTTAATTCCCCACAGAGCACAGAAACAATTCTATGATGCTAGAATAAACTTGTAGTTTAATTCCCCACAGAGCACAGAAACAAACAAATAGTTGGTTGAGCTAAGGCAATATATGGTGGCATTCCAAATATGCTTGGCCTCTTACCTTGACACAGGGAAGGAGAGCCTACAACCCAGGCAGAGTAGCTTCAACCAGGCTGGGCGTCCGTCTGTAACCCGCAGCTGACTCTCTCTATCTTCCTATCTTTCTCTCTATTACCTTCTTTCTCACTTCTTCTTGAGTCTTACTCCCTTTCGCTCTCTTACTCTCTTCCTTGAGTCTGAAACTCCTCACCTTTTATACCTTTTAAGAAGAAAGGCCTGCATGCGAGCAGGAATGGCCAGTTCCAGCTCTCAGGCAGCCCTCCTTTTGGTGGTACCCCCTGCTGAGGAATAAACATCACCACCCTCGAGAATGCAGTGTAGGAGGCTTTCACACACTCGTAAACCATCTGTATCAGGAGACCTTACACCTTTGGAATGCACCAAACCTATCACACCAAAACTAAGAAAACTAAGAGATCTTTATTACACATTGGAATGTAATTTAAAGGCTTTCATGCACCCATAAAACATCTTACACCTTGACTGAAAACAGGTCTCCATCTCCTCTCCATCGGTTCTCCTTTGGTTCTCCATCTGGTTGGATGGGTTGTGACCTGCTGTGACCTCTTTGTCCAAACAAACTAAGATGTGACTTAGCCCAGCAGTTGCATGGAGAGGTTTTGAAGCAAGTTCTCAGTAATGACATGATAAGAGTCAAATCAGGACACACACAATACAAATTTCCATTACACTCCACCCCTTGGCCTGATTTTGACTCTTCATTCATAGTACAATCAGGACATCTGTATTAAACTCCACCCCTTGGCCTGTCATCTTAATGTGGTGAGCTATAACTACTTAAGTGTAGATAAGAAACAATAAGTGTTGTGTTACCTATGTGTGTAACTACCAATTGAAAACGTGGCCCCACTGGGTCACCTCAGTGTGATGATCCTATATGTATCCTATATGTTCACTGACTAAAGCTGGCCCCCCTTTCCAGCAGAGGAATGGATGATGCCAGCAGTGTTTCCCACGTTGGAGTCGGGCGCCAATAGGGCCTCCCGCTCTGCCTTCTGAAATGACGGGGGCATTTCCAGTCTGCCCACTGCCCGTTCGATGCTTCTCTATTTCACCGTTGGGGACTCACACCAAAACAGCCGACGTCCTCAACAACTCAACACACGATGTCCTCAGTTGAGGCCGTTGCCTTAGCCGAGGAACTCTCTGGGGTTGCAAGAGCTGCAACCTGTTTCCAGATCAGGGTCTGGAGTGGCACCTTCACTAGCTGGTGGAGGGAGAGCAGATCCTGGGTCGGATCTGGCTGGTCCGGTAGATGAGATGTGGAACCACGTGTCCCCCTTTTCCTAGCAACCGGACTGCAGTTCCAGTTCGCTCAGTGACTTGGTCGGGACCTGTCCACCTGCAATTTGATTTTTCATTTTATACTCATCTGGAACTCCACATGGGATGCCAATAGCATCTGTGTAGACTGGGCTGTCCTCCGGTTTCATGGTGTATGAGTTCCGTTGTGACCATGTCGTCACTTCAGCCTCGAACATTTAAATCTGTAAGTGAGAAATAAGAGACACAATTGCACATCTCTCTGCCCCATTTGGGGCAAAGAATCTTTTTTGTCTTGGTCCTACATATCAAGCAGTAAATCAGTCAAGTCGGGGTAAAGGTGCGCTTTACGCTTGCCCTTATTTTTCCCCTTCTTCCGTTTAGGAGCTGTGGCTTTAGCGATTCTCACTAACCTGTCGTTTGAATCTGACTCCTCCCTTGAATCTGAATACTCTGACTCCTCCCTTGAATCTGAACTCTCTGACTCCTCCCTTGAATCTGAACTCTCTGACTCCTCCCTTTTCATGCCGGAATGACGGGACCGGTTCCGGTCCTCCATGGGAGGAGCGGAGGGAGTTACCGTGGTTAACTCCTTTAGGGTTTTCAAAAGCTGCCCGAACTGATTTATTTCCGTCATGCAATGTACTTTTAACCCTCTTTTAGCATAGCGTTTCCTCAGCTCATTTGTAGGGAGTCCATCTATCTCAGATGCAGGGACTCCCAATCTTATCAACGCCTTCCACAGATCCCGCCTAGAGGAGCCGGACATGGGGGCCCTCAGAGCACGCACAGGCAGCTCCCGCTCGGGGACGCGCCGTCTGTCTTCTCGGTATCGAACAGGAGCCTGGTCCCAGTCTCCTAACGACCCAAGTTCTGCCATCATTCCCCGAATCTCACCCATGGGGCGATCGGGTGATCCCAACATGAGGGACAAAACCAAAGACTTGTATGGGGGGGGTGAGGTCTTTATCATCATATCCCTCACCGTTTTGGGGACAGCCAAAGCAGTCACGTCATCCACCGGTCCCACCATTAATGCCTCCCGCACACAGAGCCTCAATAATCGCTGCATCCCCTCACGGATGGTATGCCACATTCGGTCTAGCGGAGGCCAGTCCGAGGGCAGGGGGTGCTGTTCGCGGATAGCTTCCGCGTACAGAGCAAGAACTGTCGTCATATCAGCTCCGCGATAGCGTACCAGCTGTCGATACGAAGCATTTACTGCTGTATCTCGTGATAACCCCGCAAATCTCATCCCGTCCCCCTCGTCTATTTCCGCTTGCGACCCTCCTTCATCCAACAAGCGCACTAGCCACAAGTCTAGCGGCTCGTCCGGCTTCTGCCGGAAACGAGACGTTAAATGAACCACCTCCTCGGAGGTGTAATCCTCCAAGGTTCGCGAAATTTCGGGGTCTGGCTGCGGCTGGGGTTCATCAACCATGATAGCCTGACCATGCTCATCTACCATTAGCCTGCCCGCCCCGTCTATCGCCTGCCGACGCACCGGAGGAATCATCCGCTGCATCCGCCTCCGTCGGACCACCGGGTTCGCACGGAGCGGCGGATGTTCGGGGGCTGGATCGATCCACTCCCCATCATCAGAATCATCCCAGACATTTCCGTCCCAGGTCTCCGGATCCCAGGTGACCGGATCACCATCTATCACCCGAGACACGAACGACCGTATCTGGGTGGTCTCAGTACGCCGTGGCGCCTTACGCCGTCGTTGGCGATTTACTTTGGACACATGCGTGACCGCACGGTCCGTCAGCTTTGCCAATTTGTCGTATTTGCATTGCAAAGCAGTCAATTGCTGGCGCAACTGAGCACTCACATCATTCTGCTGCTGCAAAACAGTTAATTGCTGGTGCAACTGAGCGTTCATATCACTCTGCTGCTGCAAAACAGTCAATTGCTGGTGCAACTGAGCACTCACATCACTCTGCTGCTGCAAAACAGTTAATTGCTGGTGCAACTGAGCACTCACATCACTCTGCTGCTGCAAAACAGTTAATTGCTGGCGCAACCGAGCGTTCTCATCACTCTGCTGCTGCAAAGCAGTCAATTGCTGGCGCAACTGAGCGTTCACATCACTCTGCTGCCGCCAAGCCTCGGCGCAGATCCACATGCGCCGCTGAACTCCCCCCAGGGGAGTTGTGGATGAAACCGGGACGCCCTGTAGTACGCTAACTACAGACGCCACCGAACCATCCTTCACCAAGTCAGCCCACGGCTCGGGCCGACCACCACCATCTCGCAAACACAACGCCAGTTCTTTCCAATGCGCATCTTCCCAGCCGGGAACAAGAATCTCTCTCTGTCTCCCTGCCTCTGGAGCCTCCTTGGAGCGCTTCCAAAACTTTTTAAACATGGTTTTCTGTGTATATCCTCCAACCTTCAAAAGTCCAATTTTACGATTAAAATTGATTATAAGGATCCTGTTCGTGACGCCAATTGTTTTGTGAAAAACTTGAATAAATAGGTTCGTAGGAGGTGGGTACACAGAAAACTCACTCACACAATGAATCAAGCCACTCCTCTAGGGCTATAATAAATGTGTGATTTATTACACGCAGAGAATAGATATACTAAGAAACAATAAGTACAAACAAACAAACAAACAAACAATAAGTCAAAGACCTCTATGATGCTAGACCAAATGTGTCGTTTAGTCCCCGCAGCGCACAGCAATGCAAACAAACAATTCTATGATGCTAGAATAAACTTGTAGTTTAATTCCCCACAGAGCACAGAAACAATTCTATGATGCTAGAATAAACTTGTAGTTTAATTCCCCACAGAGCACAGAAACAATTCTATGATGCTAGAATAAACTTGTAGTTTAATTCCCCACAGAGCACAGAAACAAACAAATAGTTGGTTGAGCTAAGGCAATATATGGTGGCATTCCAAATATGCTTGGCCTCTTACCTTGACACAGGGAAGGAGAGCCTACAACCCAGGCAGAGTAGCTTCAACCAGGCTGGGCGTCCGTCTGTAACCCGCAGCTGACTCTCTCTATCTTCCTATCTTTCTCTCTATTACCTTCTTTCTCACTTCTTCTTGAGTCTTACTCCCTTTCGCTCTCTTACTCTCTTCCTTGAGTCTGAAACTCCTCACCTTTTATACCTTTTAAGAAGAAAGGCCTGCATGCGAGCAGGAATGGCCAGTTCCAGCTCTCAGGCAGCCCTCCTTTTGGTGGTACCCCCTGCTGAGGAATAAACATCACCACCCTCGAGAATGCAGTGTAGGAGGCTTTCACACACTCGTAAACCATCTGTATCAGGAGACCTTACACCTTTGGAATGCACCAAACCTATCACACCAAAACTAAGAAAACTAAGAGATCTTTATTACACATTGGAATGTAATTTAAAGGCTTTCATGCACCCATAAAACATCTTACACCTTGACTGAAAACAGGTCTCCATCTCCTCTCCATCGGTTCTCCTTTGGTTCTCCATCTGGTTGGATGGGTTGTGACCTGCTGTGACCTCTTTGTCCAAACAAACTAAGATGTGACTTAGCCCAGCAGTTGCATGGAGAGGTTTTGAAGCAAGTTCTCAGTAATGACATGATAAGAGTCAAATCAGGACACACACAATACAAATTTCCATTACATTGGCCAACATGGGGAACTCCTTCGCAGCTGCCAACCAAAAACTGTCCAAAGGTAGATCAGCAAAGCTTAGCTTGGAACCACGATCTTGTTTCAGTTCAGTTAGTTCCTCCTGCTCCTGTAAAGTTATGTCCTTTCCTACAGCTGATGCTGAGCTGAATGGGTCCCTAACCCAGTCAAGGCACTCCATGGAGGCTGAAAAGAAATAAGATGACATTTTCTCCTCAAGAGTTTTCAAATGTTTAACTATTATCTCACACAGTGCAGCAGTGTAAACATCTTGCCATTTATTGGTGAGTGGGAACATTTCAAGATTGCCACATTCCACATGTTGCTGCCAGAGGTGCACGTTTGACGGAATCCATTGATTTTATCTGTACTTGTAAGCAGGTTTTCATTTCGGCCTTGCATTCGTGTGTTCAGTTCATTCAGATGATGAAAAATATCTAACAGGTATGCCAGCCTTGCATACCACTTATCACTTGCAAGCAGCTTTGCGTAATCGGACCCCTCATTTAAGTTCCCCTCGCAGTTCATACACACGGGCCAGCACCTTGCCGCGCGACAACCATTGGATCTCCGTATGAAACAGCAAGGCTTTATACTCCGCTCCCATTTCCTCACACAAAGCTGCAAATATGTGACTTTTCACTTTACGAAGTTAACCATGCTCACAACATCCTCCAACACAGGAGAGAGGTCTACTGGTAAAGTCTTGGCTACGAGGGCTTCGCGGTGTAAAAAACAGTGCGTAATGATCACATCTGGGGTGTTTTTTCCTTCACTCTGCTTACAAAGACTTTGGTGCGCCCAACCATGGCTGCAACTCCATCAGTGCAGACACTCCTGCAGTTTCCCCACTTAAGTCCTTCTTTTCCCAGATATTCTGATGTGACCCAAAAAATTTCCACTCCTGTTGTTTTTCCTGGCAAAGCCTTGCAAAATAGAAAGTTTTCTCCGATTGTGTCTCCATGTACAAAACGCACATTGGCCAAGAGTTTAGCATGTCCACTTATATCAGTAGACTCATCAAGTTGCAACACAAATTTATTACTGATACGGATCTTGTCCAAAACCACACTTTCGATGTCTGCAGACATCTCATCAATACGTCAGGAAATTGTGTTATCTGAGAGAGGGACTTTGGTTATTTCTTTAGCCGCTTCGGGTCTGAGCAAATCACTTACAATGGCTTTGTAGGCGGGAAGTATTAATTGCTCTGCCACAGTGTGGGACTTTTTTAATTTAGCCACAAGTTCAGCAACTTTGTAGCTAGCTTTAAGGGCTCTTTCGTTTACCTTTGCGGTTTTTCTCATGAAAGTTATCTGTTTCTCTGTGTTCACGCAGGCGAACAAAATACTCCACATTTTTGTTTTGAAGTGAAGGGTGTTTCGTTTGGAGATGGCGTTTAAGCTTACTTGGCACTGTTGGAGAGCTTTTCAGCGCATACCAAGCGCAACAGAGTCGGTGCTGTTGCATCTCCGGTAAAAGTAAATCCCAATGAAAGATAGCTTTCATTATATTGCCTCACACCAGATACTTTGCTTGAACGTCTTTGCTTTCTTATGACCTCCACTCATACTAGGGCCTTCATCTGGGTCTGGATTTTGTCCAGGGTCCAGTTCAGAGTCAGCATTTTTCCTCTTCAAAAACTTATCCATCACTTTCACCGTCGTCCTGGTATCCACCTGTCGCTGCATCCATGCGTCACTAATTCGTTTGTCTCCAAGCACAAGGCAATTAGCTACCTGCTGCTGTTGCCGCTTACTGGTATGGAAGAGTACTACATGATTACTCTGCCAGGCGGTAGACCGCACAGGCACAAAAATTGGATAATTTCCCACGGCACACCTGACAATATCGAGCGGCACACTAGTGTGCCGCGGCACAGTGGTTGAAAAACACTGGTTTATCCAATCCCACACAGTAATTAGATGTCAATCCTCCAAAACACCTTTATAACGTGACCATAATGTGCTGATGTTGCTTGATCTGACTTTACGGCGACTGTACGAGTTTACCCATGGTGTGTGTGTTTTTTAAGACACCTCCCTTTTTTTTTCAGTTTTAAACCTGCTGACCCAGAAAGTGAGGATGTTTTGAGAACTGTTTTTTGATCAACTCCAAGTGATCTACTGCCTTGTGACATTTACTGCACTGTGATTTCATTACTGCAGCTCTCATCATTCTATCAAGCAAGGGCCAAGGCAGCGAGATGAAGTTACGCTGCATTGTTAACTGCACAGGCAGGTAGGAATGTGGATTCACAGCAAGTGGAATGAAGGTCATGGTTTTATGGTCAAGAGTCCGCCCATCAGTCCATAGGTTCAGCTCTGTGTCTGTCTCTATGTTTTATATTTAATTTATTTTTAACCTGTTGTATGAGAAGACGTGTCTTTGTTGAAAGTATTTCTGACGAAAAAAGGAGGTTGAGTTTAATTAGCAGCTCTATTCAACCAGTCGGTGCCTGAAAACATCATCTTCCTATTGCTAATCTCAAGACACAGCTAACATGTCGTATAACTGTAAGTTTGACCTCATAAAACGGCAGTAAAAAGAAATCAAAAAGTCGTCACACAGAGACTTGTTCTCCAGTTGTGTTTCTAAGAGACTGTCAGGTTATCTTGTTTTTTAAAAAAAACTACTTAAATTTGGTTATATCTGCAGAATTGAGACGGATAATCAGCTTCTGTTTGAAAGATAGAAACATTGCTTAAGGAATTCATTAGCAACAGCAGACCTTATTGAAGACCTCCTGTGAAGATAATGACTATGATATATTACGTACTGTCTATCATTGGGAGAACTCATTAAAGGATGTGACCACTGGGGGTGGTAGCTATGAACACATTTAATGTTTTGCTCCCCTAGGTATATTTTTGTTCCTGTTTCTGCCTGTCATTATTCTTTAAATAAATACAAATACTTAAGGGCGGCACGGTGGTTTAGTGGGTAGCGCTGTCACCACACGGCAAGGTGGTTCCGGGTTCAAGTCCCGCTCTGTGCGGAGTTTTCATGTTCTCCCCATGTCTGCGCGGGTTCTCTTTGGGTTCTCCAGCTTCCTCCCACCTCCAAAAAACATATGGTTCAAATTAATTGGCCTTAGTAGTGCCCGTAGTGTGTGAGTGTGAGCCTGTATTGTTGTCTGTCTTCGTGTGGCTCCGTGGTGCACTGGCGTCTTGCCCGGAGTTTGCCCTCCCTCACGCCCTAAGACAGCTGGGATAGGCTCCAGCTCCCCGTGACCCGCTATGGTAGATAAAGAGGTTCGGAAGATGAATGAACAAATGAAAATACTTCTTACTCATTACAAATAATCTCATCTACACTGTAATTAAATGGATATGAACTGAGGTAAGAGAGGAAGTCATATTAACTACAAATTCTTTAGTAGAGTCTGATGTTATTTAGCACTTCTGGTTAGTTTTGTGAGACCAATCTACCCACTAGTCAGTTTTGTGAGTTTTGTGTGAATTGACTTTCTACACCAGTGGCTTCAACAACTTCTACCTTTAAAATCAATCTGCCATCATGACATCAGCTCTGTAGTGCTTGAGTAATTAAACTGCCTTGTAAAACGTGTAATTAATCAAAAGTCTTACAACATTTAGAGGGGAGAACTTTTGCTCCGACTCAACCACATTATTTTTACAGAGAGGCATTCCTGTCTAATCAGAACGCTACAGTAACCTGCACATTGCGTGCTCCTGCTCATGCTTGGCCAGTGACACTTCATACCAGCAGATATCGAGAGCAAGAAAGATTCAAGGAATATGGATCAAATGCTCTTTAGCATTGCTAAAGCAAGCTGATTTTTTCAATCTTCTTCTTCTTTTCCTTTCGGCTTTTCCCTTCAGGGGTCGCCACAGCGAATCAATTTCCTCCATCTGGCCCTGTCCTTTGAATCCTCTTCTCTCACACCAACTACCTTCATGTCTTCCCTCATTACATCCATAAACCTCCTCTTTGGTCTTCCTCTAGGCCTCCTGCCTGGCAGTTCAAAACTCAGCATCCTTCTACCAATATATTCACTATCTCTCCTCTGGACATGTCCAAACCATCTCAGTCTGGCCTCTCTGACTTTATCTCCAAAAGCTGATTTTTTCAATAATTACCCAAAAAAGCCATGAACCAATTTACACCTAACTTTGTGGAGGAGTGGGACTTTGAAGATAAGTTTGGCACAGATAGCAGAGTGGATTCAGGAAGTGTATTTCTAAACATATTGAACAGATTTGTGCAAAAAATGTGTGTAGGGGTGGGGAATGGGCCAAACATGATGAACTGCGCATGCGCGAGCTAGCCGCAGGTTTTCGTCTGCTCCTTTGTATGTCTTCTGTTTTTATCGTTTTTCTTTGAATTTTCTAAGTCCTTACCTTTATTTACGTAACCACAATGGATAGGACTGTTTTCATGTACTCCAGAGAGCAAATGCTGTCCATGAAAGTCAGAGGAGAACCCAGGATACGCGATCTCATCCCCACTGAGATACAGCGGCGATACAGAGGGAGCCGGGGAGGTAAACAAGGCAGGCTAGGCTAGCAGCTAGAGCTAACAGCCGCCGGCGGGTCAGACCCTCGGTTCCCTCCGTCATCATGGGGAACGTGAACTCGCTGCCCAACAAGGTGGACGAACTGACAGCGCTGTGCAGGACTGAGCAGCGCTACAGGGAGACCAGCTTGTAGGTGTTCTCCGAGACGTGGCTGACGGACTTCGTCCCAGATGCTAACGTCGGACTGACCGGCTTTACCTCCGTGCGAGCGGACCGGGACACGAACACCGCCGGCAAGAAGAAGGGTGGTGGTCTGATCATTTACACCAACAACAGATGGTGTCACCCTGGACATGTGACTGTGAAAACTACGCTGTGCAACCGGGATCTGGAGCTAACAGCTGTTAGCATCAGGCACTACAACCTGGCGCTTGAATTTTCACAAGCCATTGTCCTCGCCGTCAACATCCCCCCACGTGCAGACACAGAAACGGCACGTGAAACCATCTGTACGACCACCTCTGATCTTCGGACCCAGCACCCGGAGGCATTTGTCATCATCACGGGCGACTTCAATCACGTCACCTTGGACTCATCCCTTCCCACAATGGTCCAGTGTGTGAACTGCCCCACACGGAAGAATAGAATCATTGATCTGTTTTAAACGAATGCCAAGGAGGCATACACCGCCACCCCCCTCCCTCTACTAGGTAAATCAGACCACAACCTAGTGTGCCTTCAGCCCACCTATATCCCGCTGGTGAAACGGCTGCCACCAACAACACGGCAGGTCAGGACGTGGTCCTCGGAAGCACAAGAGACGCTGAGGGACTGCTTCCAGACCACCAACTGGGATGTCATCGAGGGCTCACATAGGGAGAACGTCAACGGGGCGGCCCAGTGTTTAACGGATTATATGAACTTCTGTGTGGACTCCGTGGTGCCTGTCAGGACAGTCAAGTGTTACCCAAACAACAAACCCTGGGTAACCAAGGAGGTGAAGGCTGTCCTGAACAGGAAGAAGCGGGCGTTCAGGAGTGGGAATGAGGATGAGATGAGAGTGGTCCAACAGGCAGTGAGACTCTGCCTGAGGGAGGCCAAAGACAACTATAGAAGGAATCTGGAGAACCAGCTTGGGCGCAACCAGGTGCGGGAGGTCTGGAGTGGCATGAGGGCCATCACCGGCTATGGAGAGGGCCGGGGTACAGTGGAGGGGAACTTGGAGCGAGCTGATGAATTTAACAGCTTTTTCAATCGGTTCAGCTCCCCCACCACTCCATGCGCCCGTCCCCAGAGTTCCCCCAGCCCAGCTGATCTGACTCCACGTGCCTCCTTCTCCCACTCTCCGTCCAGCTCATCTGCCTCCCCCTCTCCCTCTCCGTCCACCTCACCTATCTACCTCAGTCCAAACCCAGACCTTTCTCCCACCTCAACTGCCAGACACCCGGCCAAAGGGATCAACGTGCCACGCCCCCACACACGGCCATCACTGTGGAACAGGTGACGTCTGCATTGAGGAGGCTTCGCCCAAGGAAGGCGGCCGGACCAGACCAGGTCCCCCCAAGACTTCTCAAGGCCTGTGCTGCCGAACTGGGTGAACCCCTACACCAGGTCTTCGACCTCAGTCTCCGGCTGGGGAGGGTCCCGTCCTTATGGAAGACATCCTGCATTGTCCCTGTACCCAAGTGGAGACGCCCCACAGAGCTCAATGACTATCGACCAGTCGCTCTCACCTCGCACGTGATGAAGACCCTAGAGCGACTGGTGCTGGAGCTCGTGTCCCCAGGTGCAGGGCGCGATGGACCCTCTCCAGTTCGCCTACCAGCCACAAGTTGAGGCTGATGACGCCTTCCTGTACCTCCTCCACTGGGCCCTCTCCTACTTGGATGTCGCGAGCTGTGCGGTGAGGGTGCTCTTTTTTGACTTCTCTAGCGCCTTCAACACCATCCAGCCCCGTCTCCTGCAGGAGAAACTGTCATCCATGGCTGTGGATCCCTATCTCGTGAGCTGGATCACAGACTATCTAACAGACAGACCCCAGTATATCCGTATAGGGACTGTCAGTCATCATCGGTGACCAGCAGCACAGGGGCCCCGCAGGGAACGGTACTCTCCCCCCTTCTCTTCACCCTCTACACAACGGACTTCCAACACAACTCGGATTCGTGCCACATGCAGAAGTTCTCTGATGACACTGCAATCGTGGCATGTATCAGAGAGGGTGATGAGGAGGAGTACAGGAGAGTGGTGAGGGACTTGGTGGGGTAATGTCAGCGAAATGAGCTTCAGCTAAACATCTCCAAAACCAAGGAGATGGTGCTGGATTTCCGGTGGGCACCACCCTCCCCACAGCCAGTAGTCATCAGGGGTAAGGAGGTGGAGGTAGTGGGGACTTATAAGTACCTGGGGCTGCAGCTGGATAGTAGACTGGACTGGTCGCACAACCTGGACTGTGTATATAAGAAGGGTCAGAGCAGGATGTACTTCCTGAGGAGGCTAGCCTCCTTCAACATCAGCTCTGATCTGCTCAGACTGTTTTACCAGTCCATTGTGTCCAGTGTGCTGTCCTACGCCATTGTGTGTTGGGGTGGTGGTGCCAGGAAACGGGACACTGAGCGACTTGACAGGCTCATCCAGAGGGATGGTTCTGTGATCGGTCAGGATCTGGACTCTGTATAGACTGTCCTAGAGAGGAGGACTATGTCCAGGTTTGGATCGATCCTGGGTAACACCACCCACCCCTTGCACACCACCTTCGCCCAGCAGAGGAGCTCCTTCAGTTGCAGACTGCTGTCACCAAGCTCCTCCACTGAGAGATTCAGGACCTCCTTTGTGCCTGGTGCCATCAGAGGGCACAACCACTCTCTCAGAAGGAGGGGGCCGAAGCCGCAGGGTCATCAAGGTCGGCTGAGAAGGGATAGACGAGGGGGGCCTGGGATGCACTGTGGATGCACTGTGGGATACTTTGTGGGGGTCCTTAGTGTCAGTTTACAGCTCGGTTCATCCACGTGTTTTTGATCATACATCGTCTACACCCAATGCTTCTTTCTTCTTCCATGTCCCTATCCTTTCCTTTTATTTTAGGTTCTTCTGTTTTTCTGTTGTTATAATTATTTCAGTGTGTAAATTATGTAATTTATACAACGTCTTTTGGCTGTGCCATTTTTTATTTCTGTCACTGTTATGTGTGTTTATTGTATCTCTTATGAGCAGATGTCACCTGAATTTCCCTTGGGATCATTAAAGTATCTATCTATTTATCTGTCTGTCTGTCTGTCTGTCTGTCTGTCTGTCTGTCTGTCTGTCTGTCTGTCTGTCTGTCTGTCTGTCTGTCTGTCTGTCTGTCTGTCTGTCTGTCTGTCTGTCTGTCTGTCTGTCTGTCTGTCTGTCTGTCTGTCTGTCTGTCTGTCTGTCTGTCTGTCTGTCTGTCTGTCTGTCTGTCTGTCTATCTATCTATCTAATTAAACAGACAGGTTGAATTGTTCAGACTCTGCAGAGGTATTCGCTTAACTTGGTGCCATCTGAGTTCATTTTTATTTTGAACTCTTTGTCTATGTGGGAGGACAAGTGTACTAACAACAGATTGTAATTTGGGCAGACAGAATGTAAAACATCCCAGCCAGGATTGTCCGGATGTTCCTTACTTCCTCATTAAAGGGTGTTGTGACATAAAATCTTCACACCTGCTTTGACTTTCTTTCCTTTATGTTGTTGCCAGTCTCTGTTTTTCCTCTCCTTTTCATCTCCATCATTCACCCCTCCGGTCTGCACCTTGGTTGTCCGCTAGCATCACTTGTTATCGTGAGCAGAGCAATGCTGACATCACACTCATTACGCAATACCATCAACTTGGGGCAGGGAGAGCTGCTTTTTATAGCAACCGCTGTGAAACAAAGGGTCATGCAAGCCTCCACATCTGCTACTATAGCGTGTGTGTGTGTGTGTGTGTGTGTGTGTGTGCGCGCGCGTGAGTGTATATGTGTGTATGCGTGCGTGTGAGTGCGTGTGCATGTACATATGAAAGAAACAAGTCTTGTGCATGTCTGTTGGACCAGACACGCACAAGACAGATACTGCAGTAACCCAAAGACAGGCGTCTCTCTCTCTCTCTCTCTCTCTCTGTCTCTCTCTCTCTCTCTCTCTCTCTCTCTCTCATACACACACACAAACACACACACGCGTGCGCGAAAAACACAGACACAGACACAGCAGATAGCCCTTAACAAACAGCTCCTCAAACAATCCAAGGTTAGCTCTATTCAAATAGAGACATGTTTGTCATGAGTGACTTTGACCCTCTGCTCTATCACCACAGGCTCTCAGATACCTCGTCACTGTACCAAATTGTATTTGTATTGCACTTTGACAGACGGCACAGCCAACCTACTCCAAACTTTCAAATATCAGACTGGTTTGAATGTCATGCATAAAAGAGAAGCTTTCCATGTGATGGAGAAAGTCTTTGCAGCTTGTGTCTGCCTGCCTTGCAGCCCCTGGAGTGGTGATACAGAGAACAGTCTATCTTGCCTGCTCTCCCAGCTTCACACAGACAGAATAGAAAACAGAGAAAGAAGACTGGAGCTGAATCCCAATATTCCTCCTGAGGCTTCTCCAGGGTTTATTCGTCTTGGTTTCTGACTGGCTGTGTTCAGGTACCTCTTTTGGTATGCATATTAGCAATAATAGTAACATAAGATCAAATATAGGTACATTAATTTACAGTCCAGACTTCAAATGATTTTGTGTCCTTTCTTAATTGTACATGTATGTGCACAGAGTGTACAAGCTTTCTCGGTAATTAGGACATGATCAGGTGTTTGCAAATGCAAGTAAATCTGTCTTCCTCACGTGGCGCTCCTAAACGTGTCAGGGTGGCAAAATGACACCCTGGAGCAATAACACACTTAACTAGAAGTAGTTCTAGTAAATGGAGGACTGTACGTTATCTCCAGGAGGGTTGGTATAACAGGTTTATTTGGGGAGGTGAGGCTGCTTTGTTCACGGCATTGGCTGGAGGACACAAGAGAGATGTTTGGAGAGAATGAAGTTTAATCACCTATCAGATGTACAAGCTATTTCTGCTATTTCAATTACATTCGTATGGTGAGGACTGCATGTCAGCGTGTCTCTCTGTACTGGTACAACATATTTCTTTCAGCTCTCTGAATGGTGCTGAACCTTCTAATTCAACCCAGTTTCTAAGTTGAGGTCAACCACCGTATATACAACTGCATCAAACACACAGTAAGTCTGACTAACAGAAAGAGAATCATTACTCTGATGTGACAATTAATAGATTAGTTCTTACTGTTTTTAGTTTTGATTATTTTTTGGTACATCTCACCAATCTTAATAATTTAGTTTAAAAAAATTTTGTTTCATATTACAGTAAAGGCTGAAGAATGCCAGTTATCTTGGACAATCTTCAGATCACATTGCAATAAAGTAAAAGAACAGCAATGTGGATGTTCAAGTATAGTGGCAAGTCTCGGTTCTACACTTTTTATCTCAATCTTAGCTGACAAGGAGTTTCAAGCTTAATTTTTGATTGCATAGTCAGTTTTACTTTTTATAGTTCTGAGCATGAAATATCTATTTCCTTGTAGATGAGACAACCATAATTGTCTCTTCAGCCGCTTTTGTGGGTTATGGGTGTTTCTGGAGCATCTCCTATCTGACTACGGGCAATTATTTTTTAGAATTTGTTTCTCTTTCTTTTAGTAATCCTGATACCCAAAATACATTGAAAAACCCTTGATGGGAACCATTGCTTTCAAAACATCTGACTCTTGATATCTTCACACCACTTCTGCTTACTATACTTTTGCTTGTTCCAGTGTGACTCAGGTATTACAGTTTTCTTCGGTCGCTAGCAAGCGCTTATCAATACTTTAAATACTTTTCTAAACTCTTAACACAGACTCACACTTAGAAAGCACAACTGAACAAATGGTTAATTTTCTTTTCAAAAACATATTTTGTTAAATAAACACAAATTCTTCATTTCAAAATAGAATACATCTTTTTCTGTACACACACTTTACCAAAACACTGGATGTTCGACTCAAACTGAAATTACTGTGTCAAACAATAATGCTTGTTTTCATAAGGTACATGCAGTCCATCAAAGTACACCAGATTTCAAAATACTGGGTATTGTCATTATAAAAATTGCATAGACTTTTATGTTTCCGTTTTACTGGTATTTGCATGCAAAATGTACACACAATTTCTTGGTTGGGAACTGTATGTTCACATGCAACGTTCACATTCAAAAGCATTCCAGTAAAGAGCAAATCAGTTTTTTTTCCTTTACAGTTTATTACAGGAGGTACAGTAAAAATACTGTTTACAATATGATAGAAAAGAAAAAGCTTACAGTAAACAAAATAGCCATGAAACACACAAGAACATTCTGAACAAAGAACAACAAAAACAGCAAAAAGCCCAGAAAAAAAAGGGGGGCTGGGGGGGCCTGCATAAAACAACACAAAATTAATGTCTCTCATCTCCACGATCTGATATCATCCAAGGCAATGCACCGGGGATAGTACCGCTTGGTACGCCGGATCCACCCTTGGCAATGATCAGCTGTGTGTCAATGGGGGGTCAGTGACTCTGTGGTAGAGCGGGTTGTCCAATGTTCCAAGATTGGCAGTTTGATTCCCGCTCCCACACAAAAATACCCAGAGTGTGAGATGACAGTGGGTGTCAGCTCACCTCCAGAGCAAGGCACCGTTGTCCTTACAAGTTGCTCATTTAGGCGCACCATAAAGGGGCTGCCCACCACTCTACATCTGCCTGCATGCATACAGGACACTGTGTGTGAGTGTGTGTTCAGGGCCTGTACACACTAATATGTGCACGTATGAATTACTAACACTAGAGTGGGCCATTAATTTCCCTTTCAGGATTAATTGAGTATATAAAATAAAAAATATTAAAAATTAAAAAAAAATATTAAATTGTTTGTTTATCAGCTGTGATATATTGTTTTTGAACTGATATCATTGCAGAAGCAGAGGTTTTTATACTGTATCTAAGGTTAGGAATATTATTTTTGCTATTGTGGGATGTTGTGTGTTAACATTCGTAAATAATAAAAAACAATCCATAATTTTGTTTGGAGGTATAGATTGTCTGTTGAGAAAATAAAGCATTGTGAAAATATGTTCACTGACTCCATATTGACTGAAAACAACATGAAATGTGTGAATGGTACGGCCACGAAAGACCGATGCTGTGCTAATCAGGAGGCCTCTGACGTGCTCCGAAGGGAAACTTACTTCTTCCACCCCTGAGAGACAGACATCCAATGCCAGAACACCAGACCAGCAAACATCTAGCTACTTATTGATGACTCCTTTCCAGCTGCCAATCAATTTTTTAGACATGGAAATGATCCACTCTAATATTTCAACAGCAGCAACACAACACACACGTTTGTCCTTGTGGTGAAATGACTGTCGGGAGACTACTCTGTTTTGCAGCCACTGTTAATGAAGGTTATAATTATCACTCAGCAGAATCAATGCACTTAGTACCTTTTAGGAAATGAGGTGGGGGTCGTCTTGTTTGAGGTAAAACAGGGAAGAGCCATGGGACTCTGAAGAGCACATCCTGAAAAAAGATTTATGGAACAACTTGTGTTCCTAGCTGATTGGTTCTTGTTTGTCTCCCAGCTAAGCATGAATCCCATTTCGCTGAATAAGCCAGTGATCAAATTCAAATTAATTTATTGGCTGAAAAGCACAGAATCTCTTCACTGTTCAGCAAAGATAGTCTTTCTGCATATGTTTTAGGGGAATAAATAAAAACAGCTGTTATTTAAGATTAGGTAGAGATACTTTATTTATTCACATAGTGTCTTGTTAAGGCCTCAAAAGACAGGAAACTCTAGAAACTCAGTATTTATGACCTTCATAGTCACATCAAGTTATCTTACATTTTCTCCTGTTGATCACTATAAAACAGTATGCGATAAGGAGGATGGCAACAGAGAGTTTATTTTTTCATAATTAAAAAAACTCCACATATTATTTTGACAAATCTCACCCTGCCTGTGTTTACAGATAAATAATAATTGGATGTTAATTTTAAGTCACCATTAGTTAAGTGGTTGTAGTTAATAAATGGGTTTATTCCTAGATAATGTATTTGGTATGAGTTTATTTTGAATATTTAGAACAATCATAGGGATATCAAGTTGTGTGAACCTCATGTGACTGGTTGCATCTTTGGATTAAAGTTTTTTCACACTAGTATAAAAAGAATATAAGAGATTTAATGTTTGAGATATGGGTGTGCTATGAAAGTTAATGTTGAGCTGTGACATATGTGGTATTGTTTGTTACCAAATACATCGCTTCTCCTTATCCTTTGAGTACAAGAGAACTGAGCAATCACCATTTATGTATCTATAATGCTGAGCAAATTGTCCTTTAAAGCTATTTCTTCTTCTTTTTCTTTCAGCTTTTCCCTTTAGGGGTCGCCACAGCGAATCAATTGCCTCCATCTAACCCTGTCCCTTGCATCCTCTTCTCTCACACCAACTGCCTTCATGTCCTCCCTCATTACATCCATACATCTCCTCTTTGGTCTTCCTGTAGGCCTCCTGCCTCGCAGTTCAAAACTCAGCATCCTTCTACCAATATATTCACTACCTCTCCTCTGGACATGTCCAAACCATCTCAGTCTGGCCTCTTTGACTTTGTCTCCAAAACCTCTACAACATGTGCTGTCCCTCTGATGTACTCATTCCTGATCCTATCCTTCCTGGTCACTCCCAGAGAGAACCTCAGCATCTTCATCTCTGCTATCTCCAGCTCTGTCTCCTGTCTTTTCCTCAGTGACACTGTCTCTAGAGTCTACACCAAACAACATTGCTGGTCTCACCACAGTTTTGTACACCTTTCCTTTCATTTTAGCTGAAACTCTTCTATCACACATCACACCTGACACTTTTCTCCACCCGTTCCGTTCCGTCCTTTAAAGCTAAGACAAGGGGAAATTTAACATCACGCACTGGGTTGCTCATCTTATACAATTGTTCTTATTTTTTTTAAAAGTACAAAAGGGGGCTATAAAGGCCAATATTAATGACAAATTAAAGCTACCTTCAGTGTATGACCTAATCATATGAAAAAAAATTACACAAATAGCAGAGAGACAGCTGCTTAATGCTAACTCTCTGTTAGCATCCATTATGTATTCACAATCCTAGTATCTTTAGTCCACATTTCCTATTATAGTTTGCCTACATGACCATTGAGATGTTAGTTGTTCTCATCAGCTGGTCACATCTATTCCATAGCACTATGACACACCTTTGTTATAACTTTAGCTTACCATCCTGTTCCTGTCTTTTTAAATATCTCTGAACCTCTAGGTTATTGATATTGCTGGTTTTTCCTGTTCTTCTTCCTGTAACTGCCTAATGTTCTCTTATTCTTCATCATTTCTTACCTCTCATCCATCTCAGCAGAATCATCAACCACCGCCACCAGTGTCTGGATTCCAATACGAGGATTTATCTTACTGTTGCTCACATCAGCTGACATTTGATCCCAATCTCTCCTACATTCCTACAAGTGTCAAATACTTTCAGAGTGAGTAATTATCACATTTGTGGCAACAGTTCATCTTGACTTCATTCCCCAGTCTGTCCTAGTTGAAATGAGACTTCAAGTCAATAAGTCAACGCAATTTTCTTTACATACGTATGTCTTCATTTCCTGTGTATTATACTGATAACTTATTAAAAAATTGTCTGAAATGTTGGCCGTGTGCATGTATGCATGTGTGTGTGTTAGAAAGATTTGGGAGATTATGACCAAATAATACAGGATGATGGAAAGTACAGACATTGCAGACATCACTGGTTTTATCATGCTTCAGACTCATCACATCACAATGCTGGTTGCCATGATAGTTTGTAGCAGTTCTGCTTCTCATTCTCTCAGACCATGTTTTGTATCACGTACACACCCTCTACTAGCATGAGAGAGCACTCAGTATTTATGACCTTCATAGTTGCTGCATGTGGAGATAAAGCTCGCAAAAGGTTACAACGGAGACACAGGTGTGGGTTAGAACATTAGAATTGATGTTAAAGGACGGTGTGGTCCGTCACTCTTTCCTCTGGTCTAGTGATAAACTCCACACAAGATCCTGAACTATGGAAATATTCTGCTCTTTAATGTTGGTATGAAAGGTAAATTGCTGCACTTGGGAAATTCTCTATTATTTCATTAGAAGATATTCCTTGTGAACAATGCTTAATTAAAAGGGGAGTAAATATTTGTTTTTATGGGACAATATGAATCTCTCTGCATGACTGCTTAACATTTATACATTTGCGGATATTACCCTCCACAGCAGTAGAATGAGTCTTTAGGGGTAAGTGCAGATGTAAGTGTGGCATATAGATGAATATGAACTTGTTGGGACCCACATGTCTCTGCTTTGCTGGTGCCACCGGTTTCGTTTTCCTTCTATCAAAGCCAATTATAATAGGAAGAAAAAATTAAGTTGTGAGTTAGTGACATACATGCATACAGGTAGTCCTCAACAATTGAACATTCAACTAATGGTCACTGAAATACAAACACCCAACGCCATATCCGACTATTGTCCTGCAGTTCTGCTTTCTGTCACAACCCCCATGGGGGCAGTACTACTGTGGTCATGCATCTCCAACACTCATCTCCCCTTCTTGTCATTACTACATCCCGCGAAGCGGTGATGTATTGTAATTGTTTGTGTGTCCGTCCATCCGTCAGTCCACCAGATATCTTCACAACTGTTGCAGATAGAAAGATAAAAGAAAAAGTACTTGGTATGCTAAAGGGATGAAAATGAGATGATGACTTTGACCTTGAGAAAAGTAGCTCAAGGTCAAATTTAAACTTTTATACATTTTTTGCACGTATCACAGGAACCAGACAAGATAGAAAGACGAAACAAAAGGCATTATATTCAGAAAGGCAAGGGAATAAGATCACAACCTTGACCTTGAAAAACTAGTTCAAGGTCAAATTTTCACATTCATACCTTTTTAGGTACACACCTCTGAAACCTGATGAGATATAATCAAAAAACAAAATGCAACATTTTCAGGAAGCCAGAGGCACAAAAATGTGTAGGTCAGGGTAATTTTTTTTTAATTCAGGGGCGTCGCGCGATGTTGCAGTCTCTGGCTGCCTTGTTTGTTGTTGTCTTTGTCAGCATCTCAGAGCCTCCAACCTCATAACTATGGATACTTTACTGTTTATCATGGATGATAAGGCAAAGACTAGCGATAACACTGGTAGTGGTGACCGTCTCTCTGATGACAACTCTGACCCCGACCAACAATAACCCTCCCCCTCCTTCTCTTGATCCCCTACGCCCCTACCCCATCCATCCCAACAAATCACTCCCGGGAATTATGGAAGGAGGAATATGGAATCCAGCGGGCATGTCACAATCACCATAGGACAAAATCTGTCTTTGTCCATCTTTCGTTGGTCACCACAGGTTATCCTTTTGTCAGACTAAAAATAAATATTCAATCATTCAGGAAAAATAAGTGAAAGAATTTCAAGAATATGATATACTAAACAGTGAATGTCAATTTTATCCAGAGGCCACTGTCCTCTCAAAGTTCTGGTAAATATAACTGTAGGAACTCAACTCACTACCCAAAACCCACTACTGACATACCCAAAACACCTTTCTCACATGCAAACGTTCCATCAGTTACTGAGTTTTGTTTTGTCTTTTGTTTTTGTTTTTTTCATATTTTTCCACTTCCTTGTACTTGAATGCCCTTTCACTCCCTAATCCGACCATCAATTCAATCATTCTAAGCCAACTTGTGTGACACCATCTCCTCTTCTCCGCTGATGGAGCCTTTGCTCTATGTTAGCGTTTCTCCAGAGAGACAGGCGATAGGGGCAGCCGCATTGCTCGATATATCTCCTTGTCATGTGATAGGTTAGCAGTGCCATGGTCACCGTTTCCAAGGAGTACACTTACTGACAAGTGAGGTGACGTGAGAGAGGCAGTCGATGTAGCTAGACCTATTTATAGGTGAGTGTTAAAAGTGAACATGTGTGTGGTTGCTTGTGTGTTTAGGAAAGAGTTGTGAGCAGAACACTATCTTCTTTTAGAAAGCAACATGAAGATAAACAGCGACAGAATGGAGTTTGGTAAGAAAGAGCGACAAATGCACGAACATTACTGTTTAAAAATAAGGCGAGGGGATGCATTGAAAATAAGGAAACCATAAATTAAATGTCAGTAGCTATTTTTAAATGCACCAGGTGAACTAGACATGACACCTTCAATAAAGGAGTAGCTCAGGTTTGTCAGGAGATGCATTATGCAGCAGAATTCATACATGCATTTTACATGAACAGACAACAACAACAGACACACATCTGACTGTTAAGTGATGAGACTTGGTGTGACCACACATTTCCATGCCTAGTGCTGGTGATAAGTTTATTTAAGGTCGGACCAGTGACTTATCTCTCTCTCCTTTTTGTGGTCCCACAAGAAATGAAGACACACTGAAAACAGCCGACACACTCAATCACCTCTTCCCACCCACTTCAGACTCTATAAAGGGTTCATATGGACTCCGATGTGAGGTTCCAGTCAGGAGCAGCTGTGTGTTGTGTCTGCAAAAACATGACAAAGTTTTGACATGACATGGCATGACATGACATGACATGACATTTGCTGGATCAGCAACATTTCCCATTTAAATTCAGACTTTAAATATATTTAAAAATTGAATTTGATTAAAGTTTTGTCATGTTTTGAAAAATGGAAAGCTCGTTTTAAAATGTGCTTTTCAAGCTAAATGATAAGCACGGAAGACAACGATTCAGCCACAGGAAACCCACTATGATGGTGAGAGCATGCTGCTAAAAACTGCTAATGCTAATAGTCTTCAGAAATGCACTGCGAGCGGTGGAACGAAGCTTGCACGCTAGTTCATATAAACAAATGACATCCCCATTCTCCCCAAACATCATTAACAAAACTTCCCAAGTTATATTTTCAATTTGAGCTGCAACAGTTGTCCATCAGTCCGCCATCCTGCTGATGCCACTGTCAATCAATGTGCATATCGCTGCCTGCATTTTCAGTCCCACCATCACCCCAGCATCCACCTGCAGGTTGTGGTTAGTAGGGGTTTCAAGAAGTTTCCTCATCACTCCCCAATATATCCATATAAATATATCAGTGAGGAATGAGGAGGTCAGGGTCCAGACGCCCTACTCAAAATATGTCCTGAGGTAAGAATAAACTTGGTAGCGTGCCAGTATGCCGCTCTGGAACATGAAGTTAAAGCGGTTAGCATAACATAGCTTAGCAGATGGGCTGGGAACTTCTGTATATATATATACCGTATACTGTGTATTCTACATCAATATCTATTTAAGCAAACACATTAACTACCTTACATGCTGTGCATGCATCATTTTTTTCATCCTATAGCTTTCTCAACTTGTGCTGGCTTGTTGCTTTGGATCCATATTGGGACTTAATGCAGAGTTAGGATCACATGACAGAGGTAGCGCTGGTAGTATCACACTAACCATAAGATGACATAATTGGGCTAAAAGGTGGCTGGAAACTCCATGGTAAAATTAATGTAAGATAAAAGTTGTGCTTTGACTGCGACTTAAATAATAAAAATAAGTTTGAAAGGTAATTAAGGTGTGTGCTTCTGTTTAATCCATTTTGCATCTTAAATCTAGTATCTTAGACATATTGGTCATATGTAAACTGTCTTCCGGCATGTTGGGCATTTTAACTGCAGTAAAGCAGAGATGCCACTATCGGTCAGGCAAACCATGCTGCTGTCACAAGAACGGTCTCCAGTAATGATCCAGTGTTCCTCTTGACGCAAGCAGCTGCAGATGATGGATGGTCAGACTGCTTCGGCTTCCACTTGGATTGTTGGGAACTGCCTTTGAGTGTTCATTTAGACCAGTGCTTCTCAATTATTTTCTGTTGTGCTCCCCCTAGCAAGACGAAAACAATTCACGCCCCCCCCCACTCTCCACCGTAACTCTAAATAATATCAATTGTCTATAAAATTGTTAAGTACACCTCTACATAACATTGTATTCTTATTAACATTAAAGAAAACAAAAAAGGAAAAAATATAGTTCAATTTATAACAAAGAATAATTTTATTAACATTAGTTTTTAGTCCATCGATTTACCTGAAATTAAAAAAAACCTTGTATATACTGTAAACATTTTCGACCAACTTACTGCACCATTCGATACTTAAAAATTAAATTAAATAAAGTCATTAAATAATTAAAAATTCAAATTCAGTTTAGCAACATTAACTGAGGAGCGCACCTTAACCTACAAAACAAAAATGAATAAAACAATTTGTAGTGATTTTTTTTTTTTTTAATCAAAATGAGGAAGTCAGGATTAATGGCTACAATGAGCTCGTTTAGGCAGTCACAGCTTTTCGGGTTTTAAGCATAAAACTGAACTCTCAGCTCCTGCTCAATGTTTCAGCTCCTCTACTATGGTGAGGTTTTTTTTGCACTGAGCAGTTTGGTACTCCACCTTATATGATGCTAACAGAGCTCGGTGGTTTACTGAAGTAGCTTTCACAAAGCAGGATGATTGTTGGTAATATTCGGCATAATTTTGCTGAAAAAACTCCAGTGGCTTATCAGGGTGATTGGGGTGTAATGTCTTTAAGTGCCGCCTTAATTTATTAGGCTGCTGCCAGCCTTTTTAGACAGAGTAAACACACCGGTCTGTAGTCACAGTGAAGCCCAGTGCTACAGATGCTTCCTAATAGTTCCTCTAGCTAATACTCTCTGTGCACAACTGACAATGACAGCACCACTGCCAACTACTGTAGTGGATGTGCAATTACACTTTATTCTAGTACGGCAAAAAAAGCATGTTCCCCAGGGTCACACGCGCCCCCCTCCCCATGGCATCGCACCCTTAGGGGGGCGCGCCCCACTATTTGAGAAACACTGATTTAGACCAATGACTCAGGAGCAACAATGGTCACTGTAGTTATGTAGGTGGCTTGACATAAGCAAAACTAGCAATGGTGCATCACTCACAAGTCTTAGTGCTAATTTTATGGTCTCATGCTTCCAATCAAGCAGTAAACACACACGAGGAAACTGTATTTTTGGACAACTGCAGAGTTTCATATTCAGTGAACATTCTAATCAGCTGGTCTGCTAATCAGGGAAAACAACCATAAGAATAGAACATCTCTTTACAACCTGAGCCCCGCCATCCAATTAATCACAGGGCAGCCAACAGGGCTACTATAATTAAAAAGAGCAACAGCTGTCACAGCACATGGAGAGAGAGTGGAGGAAGATGAGATAAGAAATGTGAAGAGCTCGATTGGTGACCTTTAACCTCAGATGAGTTCCTCACAAAAGGTCAGCTCAGGTGTCCATTAATGCAGACATGCAACGTCCTCCACCTCCAGTAAACACTCAGACCCCGGGGCTGGCATCAACGAGCCCTCAGGGTCCAAACTAATTTGCTCACAGTGTAACACGGCAAGTCTTCTGGACAAGTGTTTAAATACTCACCCTGCTGCAGGGTGCTGCTGAGGTTTAATGAGATGTTACTTGTTTTTGTGGATAAGAGTGTTTTTTTTGTTGGTTAGGATAAAAGGGTAGACATTTTTCCTACTTTGTTTAACAATGAGAGGACCCTGGCTATGATCAGACAGATTTGATATCAATAACTACGTTAGGCCAATAATTGGAAATGTGATTAGGGCTTGATTGAATTAGAAGGAGCCATTGAACCTTAGGAAACATCTATATACAGCTGACAGCCCCTCTATTTCATTTTTTCCCCAGTTTTTTATTATATTGTATTATTTGTTAATATATTACATACAGATATTACATCCCTAGAGGCGGTGATGTATTGTAATTGTCAGTGTTTGTATGTTTGTCCGTCCATCCGTCCACCAAATATCTTCACAACCTTTTCAGATAGAAATATGAAAGAAAACGCACATTACGCAGGCATCAAAGGGGATGAAAATGAGATGAGGAAATTTCAACTTTTGTTTACATTTTCTTGCACATATCTCAGGAACCCGGTAAGATAGAAAGACGAAACAAAAGGCATTATATTCAGGGAGGCAAGGGGATGAAAATTAGATCACAACCTTGACCTTGAAAAACTAGGTCAAGGTCAAATTTTCCCTTTAAAACTTTTTTACAGTAGGTACACATCTCTGAAACCTGATGAGATATATTCACAAAAGAAAAAGCAACGTTTTCAGGAAGCCAGAGGCATAAAAATTTGTAGGTCAGGGTAAAATTTTGAATTCAGGGGTGTCATGGGATGTTGCAGTCTCTGACTGCCTTGTTTATTTCTGTAAGTGATGGTGGCAAAATACTAAATGTTTCATAAACATTGTTCAATGAAAATTAAACAAAAATTTGGGATATAATCTGTGTTTAATATGTTATGAGCTTTGTCTGGAAATTAAACAACATAAGTCTCCCTCTTGTCAAGGAGAGAATTATTATAAGATAATAGACCTGAAGCAGAACAAGTAGAAACATATTTCTTAATGTACAAACTTCATTATTAGCAATTCAACCAAACTTTGGCTTTCAATCTTTGGGCTGTTAAAGATGCCCCGTAGTCTCCAAACACATCAGTGTTGAGTACAGGAAAAGGTCAAAATAAGCAAAGAATAAAAGACGCAGTGGAAAAACAGAGCAGTAAGCAGTTCCAGACATGACCTGTCATGTCTCACTTTGTTTGCTCCTGCTGCTCTGGGCAGGGACAACCCTGCTAAAGTAGCTTCATCCCCAGGATCTTGTATACTGATCCTCAGCTGCTAAGTGACAATTCATTTGTATAATCCTTGTACAGTATTTTCCAGACTATAAGGCGCACCTAAAAGCCTAAAATTTTCTCATAAACCCATCGTGCACCTTATACTCCGGTGTGCCTTGTATATGGATTAATATTCATATTAATATTGGTTAAAAACATGTTTGATGAAAAAAAGCCGGCAGTCTGGCCGCCAGTCATGCCGCACTCCGCCACCAGAGGAGCACCCTCACAAGGCACTCAGGCCCATGTCCCCTAACAACGGTAGTCAAGGGGCGTCACCGAAGTCCAGGCTCTGACTGAACTGCTCTCAGACGGTAGAGCAGACTGTAGGAGCACTGGTGATTACGTTGCAAAACATAATGAACTTTTAACAACTCTTTTAATAAAGTTTGACTGACTGACTGATCTCATTATTTCCCAACTACTGTGGCGTCGGAAATAACCCACTTTAAACTTAATTGGTCTTAAAAATGCCATTGTGCTGTAATCTGGATTCTAGAGACGGTCCATTCTATTAGTCTGCGGAAACACACGGAGAAACTGGCATAAAGTTGAATGAAAGACCCTCAAAGCTGAACTTCCAGCCTTTTCTGAAATTTCAAGAGCAGAGTCACTGCGTTTCTGTTGTGCTGTATAGATTTGCAAATGTGGTTGATAGCTCTGGGCGGGCGGCGGTGGGGCACATTCAGGCTTTTGTATTCTGTCTGCAGTGATGTGCTGTGAGATTCACGGCTGTGAGATACCGACGTTAAAACTGTTTTATGAGTAAAACAGTGTCACATTTTCCAGTAAATTAGCAGCCTGACCTTAAAAACTAGTTAAAAAATTGTTTAGGACACACAGCAGCAAATAGCTGCACCTCACCTCCGACTGGACTACCGATCGATCGAAACAATATTTAATTAATAAACGAAGACGAACGTCGGAGTTTAAAATAACTGCTTCGAACTTCAGATCAGGAAATAATCCGCTCTGACTTCAAACTGAGTGCATTTGTAATGAATTTAACCAGCTTTTAATGTTAGGTTTTTTAATATGCGTGTTGACTTCTTTCTAAGATGGCAAAGTGATCAAGTGATCAGGTTTCCTTGATGAGGCTCAGAATGGCTTATTAACATAGCAATAGGGGCCATTCAAAGGTACTTGGCAGTCATGAATGCAATCATGACTGCCTGAGCAGCGCGGCTCTATCTAGTGGACTGAATGCGCAACTACAGCCGCTGCAGTTTATCGAATACATTTTATTTATTTTTTTATGGTGTGCGCCTTATAATCCAGTGCGCCTTGTATATGGAATAAAATATAAAACAAGCAAATTATTAAGGGTGCGTCTTATAGTGCAGAAAATACTGTAAATACATCCTGGTAAAGATCCCTTCTAATCATCACACTGAGAAGGTATATACTGTATATATATATATATGTGTGTGTGTGTGTGTGTGTGTGTGTGTGTGTGTGTGTGTGTGTGTGTGTGTGTGTGTGTGTGTGTGTGTGTGTGTGTGTGTGTGTGTGTGTGTGTGTTTGTATATGTGTGTTTTTTTGTTTTGTTTTGTTTTTGTTTTTTTAAAATTTAAATGCATGAACTCTTTAAAAAAACAAGCATCATGGGATAATGGTACAAAGAGCTACAGTGGTACAATGGTACAGTCTCTGTGTGAAGCTTCCAGGCTGCACGTGTCTATGAAATATAGGAACATTTTAGTCATGAAATGAAGATGTAGCCGCAAGAGGACAAATGTAGCCGCAAGAGGACAATGTAGCCGCAAGAGGACAAATGTAGCCGCAAGAGGACAAATGTAGCCGCAAGAGGACAATGTAGCCGCAAGAGGACAAATGTAGCCGCAAGAGGACAAATGTAGCCGCAAGAGGACAATTGTAGCCGCAAGAGGACAAATGTAGCCGCAAGAGGACAAATGTAGCCGCAAGAGGACAAATGTAGCCGCAAGAGGACAAATGTAGCCGCAAGAGGACAAATGAAGCCGCAAGAGGACAAATGTAGCCGCAAGAGGACAAATGTAGCCGCAAGAGGACACAAGCCAGTGTCTTATTGTGCCGGTCCCAAGCCCGGATAAATACAGAGGGTTGCGTCAGGAAGGGCATCCAGTGTAAAACTTTTGCCAAATCAAAGATGCGAATCAAACCTATGACTTCCATACCGGATCGGTCGAGGCCCGGGTTAACAACGACCGCCATCGGCGCTGTTGACCTACAGGGCGCCGGTGGAAATTGGATTACTGTTGGTCGAAGAAGGAGAGGAGGAAAGTGCCTTCGCACGAAGAAAGAGAAGAGGAACACCAAGAGTATAGGACTAAGAGTAGGGACGTTGAATGTTGGAACTATGACAGGAAAAGGTAGAGAGTTGGTTGACATGATGCAGAGGAGGAAGGTAGACATACTGTGTGTACAGGAGACCAGGTGGAAAGGTAGCAAGGCTAGAAGTTTAGGAGCAGGGTTCAAGTTGTTCTATCATGGTGTAGATGGGAAGAGAAATGGAGTAGCAGTTATCTTGAAAGAGGAGTTTGTTAGGAATGTCCTGGAGGTAAAAAGAGTGTCAGATAGAGTGATGAGTCTGAAGCTAGAAATAGAAGGTGTGATGTTCGATGTCGTTTGTGGGTATGCTCCACAGGTAGGATGTGAGATGGAGGAGAAGGAGAAATTCTGGTTGGACTTTGATGAAGTGATGCAGAGCATACCTAGAAGTGAGAGAGTTGTCATTGGAGCAGACTTCAATCGACATGTGGGTGCAGGAAACAGAGGTGATGAGGATGTGATGGGCAGGTTTGGTATCCAGGAGAGGAACGCAGAAGGACAGATGGTAGTTGACTTTGCAAAAAGGATGGAAATGGCTGTAGTGAATACTTTCTTCCAGAAGAGGCAGGAACATAGAGTGACCTATAAGAGTGGCGGTAGGAGCAGACAGGTAGACTACATCTTGTGTAGACGGTGTAACCTGAAAGAGATCAGTGACTGCAAAGTAGTGGTAGGTGAGAGTGTAGCCAAACAGCATAGGATGGTGGTGTGTAGGATGACTCTGGTGGTGAGGAAGATCAAGAGGGCAAAGGCAGAGCAGAAGACGAAATGGTGGAAGCTGAAAAAGGAACAGTGTTGCATGACTTTTAGGAAGGAGTTAAGACAGGCTCTGGGTGGTCAGGAGGTGCTTCCAGATGACTGGACAACTACAGCTAATGTGATCAGGGAGACAGGTAGGAGAGTACTTGGTGTGTCATCTGGAAGGAAAGTAGATAAGGAGACTTGGTGGTGGAATGAGGAGGTACAGGAGTGTATACAGAGAAAGAGGTTAGCCAAGAGGAAGTGGGACACTGAGAGGACTGAGGAGAGTAGACGGGAGTACAGGGAGATGCAGCGTAAGGTGAAGGTTGAGGTAGCAAAGGCCAAACAAGAAGCTTATGATGACTTGTATGCTAGGTTGGACAGTAAGGAGGGAGAGACTGATCTATACCGGTTGGCAAGACAGAGAGACAGAGATGGGAAGGACGTGCAGCAGGTTAGGGTGATTAAGGATAGGGATGGAAGTCTATTGACAGGTGCCAGTAGTGTGATGGGAAGATGGAAAGAGTACTTTGAAGAGTTGATGAACGTGGAAAATGACAGAGAACAAAGACTAGAAGAGGTGACTGTTGTGGACCAGGAAGTAGCAAAGATTAGTCAGGATGAAGTGAGGAGGGCATTGAAGAGGATGAAGAGTGGAAAGGCAGTTGGTCCTGATGATATACCTGTAGAGGTATGGAAGTGTCTAGGAGAGGTGGCAGTAGAGTTTCTGACTGGGTTGTTCAACAGGATCTTAGATAGTGAGAAGATGCCTGAGGAATGGAGGAGAAGTGTGCTGGTGCCCATTTTTAAGAACAAGGGAGATGTGCAGAGTTGTGGCAACTAAAGAGGAATAAAGCTGATGAGCCATACAATGAAGTTATGGGAGAGAGTAGTGGAAGCTAGACTAAGGGCAGAAGTGAACATTTGTGAGCAGCAGTATGGTTTCATGCCAAAAAAGAGTCCTACAGATGCAGTATTTGCTTTGAGGATGTTGATAGAGAAGTACAGAGAAGGCCAGAGGGAGCTGCATTGTGTTTTTGTAGATCTGGAGAAAGCTTATGACAGGGTGCCCAGAGAGGAACTGTGGTATTGTATGAGGAAGTCTGGAGTGGCAGAGAAGTATGTTAGAGCGGTGCAGGACATGTATGAGGACTGTAAGACAGTGGTGAGGTGTGCTGTAGGTGTGACAGAGGAGTTCAAGGTGGAGGTGGGACTGCATCAGGGATCAGCTCTGAGCCCCTTCTTGTTCGCTATGGTGATGGACAGGCTGACAGACGAGGTTAGACAGGAATCTCCATGGACTATGATGTTTGCAGATGACATTGTGATCTGCAGCGAGAGCAGGGAACAGGTGGAGGAGAAGCTAGAGAGGTGGAGGTTTGTCCTGTGTGTGAATGAGAGGGACCCAAGTGGAAGAGTGAGGTTACAGGGAGAAGCGATCAAGAAGGTGGAGGATTTTAAGTACTTAGGGTCAACAGTCCAGAGCAATGGAGAGTGTGGAAAAGAGGTGAAGAAGCGTGTCCAGGCAGGATGGAACGGGTGGAGGAAAGTGTCAGGTGTGATGTGTGATAGAAGAGTTTCAGCTAAAATGAAAGGAAAGGTGTACAAAACTGTGGTGAGACCAGCGATGTTGTTTGGCCTAGAGACAGTGTCACTGAAGAAAAGACAGGAGACAGAGCTGGAGGTAGCAGAGATGAAGATGCTGAGGTTCTCTCTGGGAGTGACCAGGAAGGATAGGATCAGGAATGAGTACATCAGAGGGACAGCACATGTTAGAGGTTTTGGAGATAAAGTCAGAGAGGCCAGACTGAGATGGTTTGGACATGTCCAGAGGAGAGATAGTGAATATATTGGTAGAAGAATGCTGAGTTTTGAACTGCCAGGCAGGAGGCCTAGAGGAAGACCAAGGAGGAGGTTTATGGATGTAATGAGGGAAGACATGAAGGTAGTTGGTGTGAGAGAAGAGGATTCAAAGGACAGGGCTAGATGGAGGAAATTGATTCGCTGTGGCGACCCCTGAAGGGAAAAGCCGAAAGGAAAAGAAGAAGAGTCATGAAATGAAGATCTAAGGAAGAGCAGAGTAGCTGATGTTTACTTCTTAAAGTAAAGGAAGGTGCTCCCACTTTAGATGATGAGTTTTTCTTTTACCCTTCTTTGCAGCACAGTCGTTAAAGCGATGGAGGGATGGTGAGGTGCAAGTGGAAACACTGACCCAATCAACTTGAGCCATCCAACCCGGAGTCTGTTGACCTCCTTGTCTCCGGTTTCCCTCTTGTTCAACTCGAAACCGGCTGTCAGTCAAAGCACAACACGAACACACACTTCATGATCCCCATGTGTCCTGCCGGAGAGAAGCTGTTCTCATTCAATCTCCCTGAACTGTAACTGCTCCCTCCACCATATTCTCCTTCAGTCCAAAAGAGATCAGCTTACTTTCTGTTGCTCTGGCCCATATTATTCCTTATCACAACTGCAAACAACCTGCACAGGTGGATAAGCAAGGAAAGTAATTGAAATATGATCTCATGGTAGTGGTAAAAAAAATAAAATATACAATATTTACATTAAGTCGGTCCGAGGCTCCTTAATGCAGTGCATTTTATCCAAGGTCACTTTTACAGGAGACATGGAAGCGACTGCAGAGGTCTCATGACAACGAGCTTAAAAATGAATGTATTTCCTCCACTGTTTTTGCATTTAGTCTTCTTCAAAATGGCTCACAGCAAGTGAGGAAAATGGTCCGTAGGTTGCTATTTCACAATCTAACAAGATACAGTCTTTTGATTATTTCAGGATTGTAATGTTTTGATGTGCATCATATGAGTTACTGTATTCCCCAGTCTTTAAACATCTTTGGCTGACATTAGGAGATTGAAAGCATCTTTAAATTGTGTCTATTATAAACAGCTAAAATGAGAGCGAAGCCAGATTTAGAGAAATACATTAAACATCTTGTCAAGATTCCAAAGATGCCACCAATACTCCAGCAAATATGTTTGACTGCATTTTGAGGAACTGCTACACAATGACATCATCAGTATTTCTATCACACTGTATCTACCAGCATTTGCTGTTTGCATATTTTTTCCACAATGCTGATTTGAATGAACTTGCAATGCAAAGGAAGTTTTTTTTAAACACGAGCATCATGTTAATGATTTTACTCACAACCCAGTAGAAACCTGAGCATAAACTTAAAACTAAACAGTCAACAGTGTTTATGGGAGGCTGACAGTGTGCCGGTGGCTATGTCATGAGATTGTAGCAGAGACAGATTTGCTTCATTAACGGCAGATCAAGCATGAGTTTTCCATTAATGTTGCAGGCAATGAACAATCAGGTCAGCTCTCTACCACTAAACTACTGTGGAAAATGAAATGAAAAAAGAATGTCATATACAAATTACCAGACACTTGTAGCTACTGATTACACACTAAAAAAATTGCCATCATGGTAATTATTTATTATGTGCCATGAAGTTAAAGACCATTGAAATCTACCAGATTTTCAGATATTTCTTTTACAGATTTTTACTACTGCAAATGAGAGCTTTTTCAAACTCCATTCTGTGTAGAATGTGTGTCATTCCAATTCAAAAGTGTTGACTATTCCCTACATTACACAAAATACATCTTAGAATTCTGGAATGTGGATGCTGTTGAGTCCCAGATCAAAATAAATCAGGTTACATTTCGCTGTATTACTGACTGACTGTGGATCAAACCAGACACTTATATCAGAACAGGGGTTTTCAGTGACATACTAATATTGTTTTCATAAGAGATAATGAACAATGTGCTTCAACCACAGGGAAAGACTAATCTTTTTAAACTAGACCAAACTACCAGGCTGTAGGTACTTCACCTCACTTTTCCAATCATTGAACTTACAAAAATCCTTTTTCCGTATTATCTGGGGGACTGCTGCTGGGGGACGATCCTAGCTGGTGCAACGTTAAGGTTGAACAATGCTGCAAATGTTTTTAAGTGACCCACAAACAAACAGGTCACTGCGATTTCTCTTGGACCCACCTTTAGCTAGCCCTGCTATGGTTAGCAGTAAGTAGTGAAGTGAGTGAGTAGTTAACTCCAGGCTGAGCAGATTGGATTATGAGCAGTGAAAGGTCTAGTGGGGCTAATTCAAAGTGACAGCCCCTGGTCAGTGTCTCTGGGTTCAGTTATCTTGAGTGGCACAGTTATTTTCAAGCGTCCTTCACCACCATGCTGTAACATTATGTTTATTTCACAGGAATGGTCAAAACATGTGGATGTTATGAATCATTTTTATTATTTTCATTACCTCCCTGTTAAGTATTAAAGTAAAGCATAAAAACAACTGCAGACCACTGATTGATTAATCAGCAAAACGAGAGTTTTATCAGGAGAAACAAGTAATTAAGGAAAGATAAGTGTTTAATTTAGCAGACGATATTCAATAAGTATAAGCTGAGTGTCATTAATTCTTGAAATTGTGATTGAATAGTATCAGCCCTGAGCAGCAACAAGATAAATTTTCATATGGGATGATGATGGTGGTGGCTGATGAACCAGAAGAGAACCAGGAGGCTGATGAAATGAGGAACGCTGGGTAGTGCTCTGGAGTGTTTCATCTTTCTTTATCCACATCTCTACCAGCGTTCCCTCTAAGCTGTGCACTTGCACAACTGCACACTGCTCACACATTCTCAGTGCACAAGAAAATCTATTTAGTGCATAAAATAAAATTTGATACAAATATATTAAATAATATGTAATAGACCTAATCTAATTAATTAGACCAATCATATTATCTAATCCACTCACCAAGCCAAAGGAAAAAGGAAATGCAGTTCTTTTAAGATGGAATGGCTGTCGGAGTGTATGCAAATAGAAGAACAAGCTGTGTAATTGGGTGAGATTCTTTTCTTTTTGAGAAAGTACAAAGCAAGAAGCAGACGAAGCCCTTAACCTGGACAATGTGTACAACCACATGAAAAATAAGGTAAAAATTTAAGTCAGATGTGTGCATATTCTAATGGCATTTATTAATATTTTTTTTATTTATGGATATTAATCATTAAATGCTGTTAAACATATACTACCCATAAAACGTGAACAAAATGTGATGTATGAAATGTTTATGTGTGACATTTCTTCCAGAAAAGGTGATATAAGCCAGGCCACAACTGGACCTCACCTAACCCAAAGCAGTTCTCTTCCCATGGCCAAAGTATGACCCTCACATATAACGTACCACACAATATTTTTGTCTTTTTTTATTTCAAGTAGGCCAAATCACTGATATTGAAAGTAAGCAAACTAAAATTGCTGCTGTAATTTCCTTCTTTTAGTAAGCCATGTAACTTGCTATGAACCAAGGTTTTGAACAAGTGATAACGGTGTGTCGCCGCGCACATCTGATGTTGCTCACAGTGGTCCTCAGTGTGCTCAGGAAGCTTGTGTGTTTGCCCAGACACATAAAAAATTAGAGGGAACATTGATCTCACGTCTGAGCAGGAAACAAATCCTACTTATACCTGGTGCTCAAGTATAAGTAGGAACCAACCAATGGTGGCCGGGTTAGGTTTCTGCCAGGAGGCATTATCAGTTTTTTAACTGCTGAACCCTGAACTCTGAATGTTTTGCTATTTGATGTTAACTATTGGTCCAGTTAACTGAGAGACTTAATGGAAATACAACAATAATCAAACATAAAGTGCATCAGCGCGTTATTAACGTAAGTGTGGTGGAATTCCACAGTGACTTAGCCCACCACCCAATTCATTCAGCAAAGGTAGAGATTTAAGACTAGACTTAAAACTTTTGTTTTTCATAAATTTTACAATTAATGGCAACTTAAGTTACTACGTTTATTTTCATATAGACCTACACTGCTGGAGACTCAACATCCAGACTCACTGAGTTCCTCTCTCCTCCCCCTTCTCTCCAACCATCTCTGTTACTCCTCCTCCTCTCTGATCTCACTCTCCAAGTCTCCAATCACACCGTACTAACTAAACTTCTTCCCTGGAGTCTCTGTGCTCTATGTTCTCCCAGGTTTTTCTCAGGTTCACCCCTCATCCACCCATCTGCTATGGACCTGCTCTTCCCATCCCACCAGTACCACCCCTAACCTAATTATCGGCTGGGGTCCGGCTTCCATTTCCTTTGCGCCACCATACTGTTCCACCCCTCATCCATCCATCCGCTGTGGACCATCTGTTGTGGACCTACACCTCCCAAACAACAGTATCACCACTCACCTAACCATCGACTGGGGTCCTGCTGCCTCTCTTCCTTGGTGTCATCTTACTTTTCCACCCCTCATCCGCCCAGCCGCCGTGGACCTTCCTCTGTGGACCTGCACCTCCGAGCCCACCAGTATCACCCCCATCTCTCCATGTGCTGTGCACCTTTTCCTCCAAGCCCACCAGTACCACCCCTCAACTATCCATCGGCTGGGGTCCTGCTTCCTTTCATCCTCCGTGCCGCCATACAGTCATCCACACAGCTGTAATTGTGCCTTGACTTTAGCAACCTTAACCATATTGATACTGCCTCTATCTGGCCTATCTGTCACTCTCTCTCTCTGTCTCTCTCTGATGCTGTTCTTATCTTCCTTTGATTTCTTTTCCACCCAACCGGTCGAGGCGGATGGCCGCCCAAAAGAGTCTGGGTCCTGCCCGGAGTTTCTTCCTCATCGAGGGAGTTTTTCCCCGCCACTGTCGCATATGCTTCCTCTGGAGGGTTCAGTTGGGTTTCTCTGTCTGTTAAAGCGCTTTGAAATGTCTGCTGTCATGCGCTATATAAATAAAACTTGATTGATTGATTGATTGATGTAAATACATTATATATATAACACATATATAACAAATTTAGGATGTGTTACATATGGTTCCCAGAAGTAGTATGGTGAAGCACGGTGGTGGAAATAAGACTTTATTTGCCGTATGGAACATTTCATTGCAGCAGAGGTAGCAGAGTTCAATGAGTGTACATCTTTACTGACACAACATCATTTATTGCTTCTGTGAATTCCTTTATCTTTTTAGAAGTGAATCACAGTAAATTTTTTCAAGTTCATCTCATTGCTTGATCAGATATTCAGCTTTTTCAGTTACTTAACAGTAAAGAAAGTGCCATTCTCAAATGGTGTTTGTTTCAAAAGTGATAATTCACTGACATTCAAATACGAGAAAAACAAATTGTTAAAATCAAGTTGTTAACTGATAAAAACACATGAATTCTCAGGCTTATATTGTCCCCCATGAGGAATGGATCTCAACTACATTAATTGCTTGAAATTCAAATCAAAATCCAACTACCACTGCATCAATTGACATGTCAACCACATCGGTTTCAGTCATTTATTTAGTGCATCAAACACTTTTGGTTTTCATGACAATGTCAACAAAATGCAAATTCTGTACTCCACTCACTTGAACTCTTTTAAGTAAATGACTTTGATTATTTATATATTGGATGGATGGATGGATGGATGGATGGATGGATGCTTAGAAATTAGTTTCCTATTAGCCATTGTAACCGTGACAAAGTGGCTGTTTGTAGAAAGAAGGCAGAGGGGCAGCGAGCCAAAACCAAAGAAGAAGACTAACGATTAAAACTTTTTAATCGTTAGCGTTTTAGCTGCAGGCAGTTATGAAGCAGAGCCTGTATTCTGTTTTCACTCAAGTCATTCTCATCCTGTAACGGGTCAGAGGTAGGACCCACGTACAGCACAGACTGAGACCAGATCAGGAATAGTCTAACAGTTTATTCTGAGGTTCGCACAGAATGGCAGCAATATTCCAGACAAACAGTCTCCGTAACCAGGAATCCCAGCTGACAGGTATCAGAACAGGAACGAGCAGGCAGAGTAGTCAAGGACAGAAGGCTGGTCAGTTTACCGGGGCAGAGACGAGGAAGACGGGTCGAAGACAGGCAGGGTCGTAACCGAGGAAGCAGTCCGGAGATTAACACGAGAGAGCTATGCATGACACAAAGACAATCTGGCAGAGACTGAGAGGAATGGGAGGGTATATGTACTGAGCCGGCAGGTGATAATCAGGTGAGGAAACACAGGTGAAGGCAGTTGCACTGATGAGTTTGGAGTGGAAGGCAGGTAGAGCTGGGCGGATGAGGGGAAAACCAGGAGCGGATTGTGACAGGACCCCCCCCTTCAAGGGACGGCTCCAGACGTCCCAGACTGAGCGGGGAGGGAGGGGGGAGGCCGGAGGGGGCTAAAACTCCTCCGAGACAGCGGAGTCCACATCGTCGTCCGCAGAAGAGGAAGAGGAGCCGGAGGAAGTGTCCACATCCGAGCCACCATCTTCCGGCGGGTCGGCAGGCCCATCAGCAGCAGGTCCCCCAGGGGACGGGATGGAGGCTGGAGCAGGCTGGTCCGGATGCAGGCGGTGAAAGTCTGTGATGAGCAGAGGATCCACGATGAACCGGGCCGGAACCCAGGAACGATCCACCGGACCGTAACCTTCCCAGTCCACCAGATACTGCATACCACGTCCACGGCGGCGAGAGCGCAAGAGGCGCTTGACAGCATACACAGGACCACCATCGACAAGCTGAGGAGGAGGAGGGGGTGGTGTAGGGGGAACAAGAAGACTCACCCGGACAGGCTTGATTTTGGAGACGTGGAAAGTTGGGTGGATCCTCATGGACCCTGGAAGCTGCAGGCGGACCGCTTCCGGGTTAATGATGCGAGTGATGGGGAAGGGCCCCACAAACCTGGGAGCCAGCTTGCGACTCTCCACCTTGAGGGGCAGGTCACGGGTGGAGAGCCAGACCCTCTGGCCGACCTGGTAGGCGGGAGCAGGCTTGCGGCGCTTGTTGGCGGCGGCAGCGTAGCGGTCAGCAGACTTCAGGAGGGCGGTGCGTGCTCGTTCCCAGGTGCGCCGGCAACGACGGACAAAGGCTTGAGCCGACGGGCAGGCAGCCTCCCTCTCTTGGTGAGCAAAGAGTGGCGGCCGATACCCATAGGCACACTGGAAGGGGGAAAGGCCCGTGGAGGAGCAGGTGAGGGTGTTGTGGGCATATTCCACCCAGATGAGTTGCTCCGACCAGGAAGCAGGATTGTCAGCCGTGAGACAGCGAAGCGTGGTTTCCAGGTCCTGGTTAGCTCTCTCAGTCTGCCCGTTGGACTGGGGGTGAAAACCAGAGGTGAGGCTGACCGAGGACCCCAGCAGACTGCAAAACTCCTTCCAGAAGATGGACGTGAACTGGGGGCCCCGGTCAGAGACGATGTCGGTGGGCAGACCATGGAGCCGAAAGATGTGTTGGAGGACCAGACTGGCAGTCTCTTTGGCAGAAGGAAGCTTGGGAAGGGGAATGAAGTGAGCCATTTTGCTGAACCGGTCTACCACTGTGAGGATGGCAGTGTGACCCCTGGAGGGGGGTAGACCGGTAACAAAGTCCAGGGAAATGTGTGACCAAGGGCGATGAGGGACAGGCAGGGGGTGCAGGAGGCCGGCTGGTGGGTGACGAGGAGTCTTATTCTGGTTACAAACAGGACACGCGTTGACGTAGCCACGGACATCCTCCTCCAGCGAAGGCCACCAAAAGCGCTGCTGCAGGACATCACAAGTGCGCTGAATGCCTGGATGACAGGTGAGCCGGGAGGCGTGCCCCCACTGGAGCACATCGGAACGGAGCCTAGCCGGAACAAACAGGCGGTCAGGAGGACAGGAACTAGGACCGGGCTGATCCTCAGCGGCTGCTCGCACCCTCTCCTCGATCTCCCAGGTGACGCAAGCGACGAGGCAGGAGGCTGGAATAATGGTGGAGGGTTCAGGTCTTTCATCCGGGCTCTCAGGAAATCGGCGGGAGAGTGCATCTGGCTTGGTGTTACGGGAGCCTGGCCGATAAGACAGCGTGAAATTAAACCTCTCAAAGAAGAGTGACCAGCGGGCTTGTCTTGAGTTCAGTCTCTTGGCAGAGCGGATATACTCCAGATTGCGGTGATCAGTCCACACAATGAATGGCACCTCGGCCCCCTCTAGCCAATGGCGCCATTCCTCCAAGGCCGCCTTTACCGCCAGAAGCTCCCTGTTACCAATGTCATAATTCCTCTCCGTGGGAGTGAGACGGCGAGAGAAAAAAGCGCAGGGATGGAGCTTCTGGTCTTTGGCGGCGCGCTGGGACAGGATCGCCCCCACCCCCACGCTGGATGCATCCACCTCCACGGTGAACTGGCGCTCTGGATCGGGGATCTGGAGGATGGGTGCAGTGGAGAAACGAGTCTTGAGGGTGTCGAAGGCTCCTTGAGCTGCATCGGTCCAACGGAAGGAGGTCTTGGATGAGGTGAGGGCAGAGAGGGGAGACGCGATGGAGCTGAAACCTCTGATGAAGCGCCGGTAGAAATTGGCAAACCCCAAGAAACGTTGCAGTTGCTTGCGTGTCTCCGGGACAGGCCAGGAGGTTACAGCAGAAACCTTAGCAGGATCCATTTTAATGCAGTCTTTGGCAATAACGTACCCCAGGAAGGAGACTGAGGGTACATGGAACTCACACTTCTCCGCCTTGACGAAGAGGGCGTTGTCCAGGAGGCGGCGGAGGACGGATCTTACGTGGACGATGTGCTCCTCCTGGCTGCGGGAAAAGATCAGGATGTCATCCAGATACACAAAGACGTACTTATTAAGCATGTCTCGGAGCACATCGTTCACCAGGGCTTGGAAAACGGCAGGGGCATTTGTCAAACCGAAGGGCATCACAAGATACTCGTAATGCCCTGTCGGGGTGTTGAAGGCAGTCATCCACTCATCTCCCTCCCGGATGCGAACCAGATGATACGCATTCCTCAGATCGAGTTTGGAGAACACCGTCGCCCCCTGGAGCAGTTCAAAAGCCGTGGAGAGGAGCGGGAGGGGGTAGCGGTTCTTAACCGTGATATTATTAAGTCCACGATAGTCTATGCAGGGACGCAGTGTTTTATCCTTCTTGTCTACGAAAAAAAATCCTGCGCCAGCAGGTGAAGAAGAGGGGCGGATGATCCCTGCCGCCAAGGAGTCTTTAATGTATACCTCCATGGCTTTTCTCTCAGGGGCAGAGAGAGAGTACAAGCGTCCCTTGGGAGGTGATGTGCCCGGTAGTAAGTCAATCGCACAGTCATAAGGGCGGTGTGGCGGCAGGGAGGTGGCTTTAGCTTTGTTAAATACCTCTTTTAGGCAGTGGTACACAGCTGGAACCCCAGTGAGGTCAGGAGCAGGAGTAGAAGCAGGAGCAGAAGAAGCTGACGACGCCTCGAGACAGGTCCGCTGGCAGGTCGCGCCCCACTCCCGAACGGAGCAGGTTGTCCAGTCGATGTTAGGATTGTGCAGGCGGAGCCAGGGGTACCCCAGAATGACGGGCTGGTTAGGTGTGGACAGAAGCAGAAACTGGATGCTCTCACCGTGCCCCCCTGGCAGGAGCATGCGCACCGGGTTGGTTTGAGATGTTACCCTCCCCAGCACATGTCCGTCCAGGGCTCTGGCTGCAATGGGCGACGGCAGCGGCTCCGGACGTAGTCCCAGCTGAAGAGCGAGGTTCTCGTCCATGATGCTCCCATCAGCCCCAGAATCCAGGAGGGCGGCGATGGAGTGGGAACCAGAAGGCAGCAGGAACTTGGCGGTGATGCTTGGCCTTTCAGAGGAGGCGGGATCAGCGATGGAGCTCACCAGTATGCCTCCGTTCACTGGTGAGCTCTGGCTTTTACTGGGCACCGGCTGACGAAGTGTCCTGGCTGACCGCAGTAGATACAGAGGTTCAAGCGCTGTCTTCTCTCCCTCTCCTCAGGTGAGAGGCGGGTGCGGCCAAGCTGCATCGGCTCCGGATCCCCCTCACACACAGGGGTGACTGAGGCAGACAGGAGAGAGGTCGGCGCCGCTGTAGGCTTGGAGCGAGGAGGACTGCGGGGACGGGCAGGGCGTGGCTGGAGCTCAGAGCGTCTTTCTCTCCGGCGTGCCTGGATGCGCAGATCAATGCGGGTGGCGAGTTCAATCAGGCGCTCCAGTGTTGACGGCAGCTCATAAGCGACCAGCTCGTCCTTGATGTATCCAGCCAGGCCCCGCAAAAAAACATCACGGAGGGCGACCGGGTTCCAGTCACACAGAGGGGCCGTAGTACGAAAGTCTATGGCGTAATCCGTGACTGAACGGCTGCCCTGGACCAGATCCAGCAGTTCTCGTCCGGCGTCGGCCCCCAGAGGTCCAGTACCAAAAACCTTCCGGAGCTCGTCGGCGAAGGACTGGAAAGATCGACAGGCGGGAGTCCCTCTCTGCCACTCCGCAGTGCCCCACAGACGTGCCCGCCCGGTGAGGTGATTGACGGTGTAAGCCACCTTAGCCTCCTCCGAGGAGAAGGTGAGCGGCTGGAGGGAGAAAAGGATGGAACAGTTGCAGAGAAAGGCGTTGCAGGTGGCAGGATCGCCGTCATAACGCTCCGGTGCTCCCACGTTAGGCTCCCGGATCGAAGGTGGAATGCCGGCGACACCCGCTGAGGCAGACGGCGGAGCAGCAGCGCCCGCCGAGGCAGGTGACGAGAACGTGGCTCCCGGTGAGACAGACGGTGTGAGCCCCAGGCCCTGGGTGCGGGCGTGGAGACTTGCTACATCACACCGAACTTGTGCCAGAACCTGCTGGTTCTCTGCTGCAGCCGCAACAGAATTCTCAACCAGCTGGTCAAGCATGTCCTCCATCCGGGAGATCCGGTGATCAACCTGTGCTGGATCCATTTATGGCCAGATTGTACTGTAACGGGTCAGAGGTAGGACCCACGTACAGCACAGACTGAGACCAGATCAGGAATAGTCTAACAGTTTATTCTGAGGTTCGCACAGAATGGCAGCAATATTCCAGACAAACAGTCTCCGTAACCAGGAATCCCAGCTGACAGGTATCAGAACAGGAACGAGCAGGCAGAGTAGTCAAGGACAGAAGGCTGGTCAGTTTACCGGGGCAGAGACGAGGAAGACGGGTCGAAGACAGGCAGGGTCGTAACCGAGGAAGCAGTCCGGAGATTAACACGAGAGAGCTATGCATGACACAAAGACAATCTGGCAGAGACTGAGAGGAATGGGAGGGTATATGTACTGAGCCGGCAGGTGATAATCAGGTGAGGAAACACAGGTGAAGGCAGTTGCACTGATGAGTTTGGAGTGGAAGGCAGGTAGAGCTGGGCGGATGAGGGGAAAAGCAGGAGCGGATTGTGACACATCCATTAAGTGAGACACGTAAACCATTTAGGGTCAGACTGTTGAACTGGCCTAACCAGTCCCATGCAGACCTTGTTAGTGAACTCTTAAAAGTCCTTCAGCTGCTTTTGGATGAGATAAGAACAATCACAGCTGAACAACTCAACAGTGGGATCACATCTCTTGCATTTAGGAGTAAATCATTGTGACCATGCTCACTACCTGTCACGTCATTTGCTCCACTGCCAACGCGTTGGAGTAGAATTCTAATGTGCTGCTGCTTAGTGTGAGAAAGCGGAAGTAGGAGATGAATGTCATCATTAACCACGAGCCACCATGGCGTCCATATAGAGGAGGCATGGCTGTGCATAAACAGCCATGTGCACAATGGGCAAAACATCACCCACAATCAAAGCCTGCCGAGGGGTGGGGGGTGCTCTCTGCTGTAATGTGCATGATGACAGATTAGGCAACAAATAATACATTAACAAAATTGCATTGTGCTGAAAAAGAAGGAGAGGAAGACGGGGAGGGTGGGGCAGACTTTGTCCTGCAGAAGGGAAAAGAAGGCATTCCAGTTGAGTGTGTAAATCATCGGGGTAAATGGCCACCATAGGGAGTAGCTTCGACATACACTGAAAGATGCAAGAGACAAGGAAATTCCACGTTCTCTTCACAGCAGTGGCCTGAACCTGAGATGTGGAGGAGTTCTCTTCTGTTCGAGCCCACATAAGATCACAGTTTGGTGTCAGCACAGAAACAAATCATTCCCTAGTTAACGGCTAGAGGTTCAATTAGATACACTGCCTAAAACAGACTAGAATTCAGTTAAGTAAAGAACGAGTTATGGTTGAAGGATGGAAATAAACAGGGTGCTCTGATCTTTTATTCATCCCACACCCCAAAATACCTCCTGCATTAAACAATAGCAGCAGCAGAGTTTGGGGTCTTTTTTTCTCTGCTGTTTGCTGTCTTGAAATTAAACTGGCAGCAGTTTGTAAAGATTGATGTGATTTTAATTATTTTCCTTCAAGAAAGTGAAGCACTGCAGTGTTCTGATAAGTGAGCATGCTCTAAAGAAAGATTATCCTACACAATAAGAGTCGGCTTTAAGTAAATTGATTCTCTCTAAAATAGTCATCAACCCTAATGACCCATGTATGCATGGAAAATGGTATTCATGTCTGCTGTGAAGTGCAACAATTGCATAGTTAAAGGATTTATAAGTAGTAGACCCTAACCCTAACACACCAGAATGTATTTATTAATGCTTAATCCTTCAGATTTTCTCTTGATTCTGACTGCTTCACCAGAAAAGACACCAAATGTTTAATGAAGTTTAATCCTTCTCACTTGAGACTGATATTAATGAAATAAAATACTTAATTGTAAATGATGTGTACTGTGTGTTATATATTGTCATGTTTGACCTAAAACATGTACACCTGCAGTCTGGTGGGATTTCAACCTTCTTCGCAGAGGCAACCCATTCCTCTTTGAAAATGTGCTGCAGTCAAGTCATTTCCAGAGCAACACAAGAAAATATTAAAAAGCCATAACGCATTTCCTGCTCTGAAAATCAGCAGGTTGATCAGGTCCTGACAGAGAGCAAAACCTATAAAAATAAAGGAATGCATTTTCTATGAGGAAATGAAAAGACGCCCACACCCTCTGAGCTGCCTGAGATCTGTCGTCATCAGTGACATTTTCACATGCATAAATGTATTTTCTAGTCAAGTCACTAAAAGATACACAAAGGAGGGGTCTGGTGTTTCAACTAGTTGTGTGACTTATTTTCTATTTTTTCTTTGTTGGGTGTGAGAAAGCGTTCCAGTAAGTTTTTTCATCACATTCTTCACAAACAGCTTGAATGCTCCTTAGTGTGGATTTGGCATGTCTCTGAATTCTACAGGAGGGATGAGCAACATTCTTGTAAAATATATTTCCTCCAACAGTGCTCTGATGAAGGTGGAGACAAAACACTCCAAACTCTCTTCAAGGTGTTGTGCAGTCTTAAAATCATTCAGTGCTGTTATGATACACACATGTACGTGTGGATATATGAAAGTAAAGAGACAGATGGATCAGTAAAACAGGCAATGGAAAGAAACAGTAAAAGATGCAAAATAATCAAGGACAAGAAGAAGAAAGAATATGTGAGTCATAGAACAGTGTCATTACATAAGAAATATATTGAAACTGAAATTGAGATTATCTGAAAAAGTAAAAAACAAAGTGTGTTTTTAAAGACTTTAGAGAGAGAGAGATGAGACTAGTATTTCATTTTTCTCATATGCATTAAGTTGAGTTTTGTGTATCATATGCAGGCGGAAAGAATCCTTCTTGTTTTACGTCCCATTACCAGCAAAAAACAATTATTAACATCGAAAGTTCAAATTTTAGAATCAGTTTCATGTCATTACTTTCCATTAAGAACATAGGTTTCACTTTAACTACATGAAACTGAAAAATGAAATACTAGTCTCATCTCTCTTTCTCTAAAGTCTTTAAAAACACACAGGACGCCCTACTGAGCTCAACGACCACCGACCGGTCGCTCTTACCTCCCACGTAATGAAGACCCTAGAGCGACTGGTCCTGGAGCTCATGCGACCACAGGTGCAGGGTGCTATGGACCCTCTCCAGTTTGCCTATCAGGCCAAGGTTGGGGTTGACGATGCTGTCATGTACCTCCTCCACCGCACACTCTCCTACCTGGACGCCGGGGGCTGTGCCGTCAGAGTGCTCTTCTTCGACTTTTCGAGTGCCTTCAACACCATCCAGCCCCAGCTCCTGCAGGATAAACTGACCTCCATGGCTGTGGACCCCTACCTCGTGAGCTGGATTACGGACTACCTAACGGACAGACCCCAGTACGTCCGTATGGGGGACTGTTTGTCTTCTATGGTGACCAGCAGCACGGGGGCGCCACAGGGGACCGTTCTATCCCCCATTCTCTTCACCCTCTACACATCAGACTTCAAGCACAACTCTGATACATGCCACATACAGAAGTACTCCGATGACACCGCGTTAGTGGCATGTATCCGGGAGGGTGATGAGGGGGGGTACAGGGCATTGGTGGCTGACTTCGTGGAGTGGTGCCAACAGAACCAGCTCCAGCTCAACGTCTCCAAGACAAAGGAGATGGTTCTGGATTTCCGGCGGGCACCTCCCTCTCCACAGCCGGTGATCATCAAAGGCAGTGAGGTGGAGGTGGTAGAAAACTATAAGTACCTGGGACTGCAGCTAGACAGCAGACTGTACTGGTCACTCAACTCCAACTGTGTGTACAAGAAGGGCCAGAGCAGGATGTACTTCCTGAGGAGGCTGGCCTCCTTCAACATCTGTCCTAAGCTCCTTTTCATGTTCTTATCAGTCCGTAGTCTCCAGTGTGCTGTCATACGCCATTGTGTGTTGGGGTGGGGGGGCCAGGAAAAGAGATATGGACCGTCTGAACAGACTCATCCGCAGAGCGGGCTCAGTGGTCGGGCTGAGCCTGGACTCTGTGGATATGCTTCTGGAGAGCAGGACCATGTCTAAAATTAAGGCCATCATGAACAACACCAGGCACCCCCTACACACCACCTTCTCCCAGCAGAGAAGCACCTTCAGCGGCAGACTGCTGTCACACAGCGCCTCCACAGAGAGGCTGAGGTCCTCCTTCGTGCCCCGTGCCATCAGGGGGTACAATGACTCTCTCAGGAGGAGCGGGGGGGAGGTGGCGAGGTCAGTACGGGGTTGAAAATAGATTTAATTTAATTTAATTTAAATTTAATTTTATACTGTTGTATATATATAATTTATTCTTTATACTGTTTTATATTTTAATTCAATTTTATACTGTTTAGATTTTATTTTATACTGTTTATATTTTAATACTGTAATATTTTAAAATTTTATACTGTTTATATTTTAGTTATAGTTTAGTATATAAGTCCTGTTAGTGCTGCATGTGCCTGTCTGTTAGTGTAGTGTATGTCCTGTGGTATGTCCTGTGATGTCAGTGTTTCCTTTTGTCCTGGTGTTTATCCAGTATTATTTGTTATGTAATGCCTGAGCAGTGGATATATACAATTTCCTCCGGGATTAATAAAGTATCTATCTATCTATCTATCTATCTATCTATCTATCTATCTATCTATCTATCTATCTATCTATCTATCTATCTATCTATCTATCTATCTATCTATCTATCTATCTATCTATCTATCTATCTATCTATCTATCTATCTATCTATCTATCTATCTATCTATCTATCTATCTATCTATCTATCTATCTATCTATCTATCTATAGATAGCCTTTAAAATGTATCATACTCAAGCCAGGTGTGAAAACAGACGTTAAAATGCTGCATCATACCATTTAAAAATGCAGTGTGTAAAATTTAAATAATAAATGGACTGTATGTAAACAGCACCATTCTAGTCTGATTGACCTCACAACGCAACCAGCCAGCATTCATGTCAGATTGTGTCCAAGAACACACACTGCAAGGACCAAACCACCGAACCAATGATAAATGCAACTCAATCCTCTTGATCTGGAGTCAGATGCCTTACCCAAGGCATAGAGTCGTAGAGGTCTTTCTGGCATCAAGCAATGAAGCTGAGGACTCCACCTGAACACTGCTCATATCACTCTCTGGTGTTAAGAAACATTGGTGTTAAAAACAAATGTGAAATAGTCTCCCCATCGTCACAGATTTCTTTGTCCATTCTGAGCTACTGTAGATATATTATAATACACAATCCAATGTAACCACAAACTTTCACAGGGCCAGGTATAACTGAAATATTATTTGCCATTTCTGAACCTAAGTTGTACACTTCAATGTGTAAGAATGAGAGATGGGTTTGGGTCTTGATTGAAAACCTACAGCTGACAGAATAACACAACTGACCTTCTGTTGCTGCTCTCTGCACCTCAAAGGCATCTTAACAGTGATCACTGCAAATGATTCATTGGCTTGAACTGACAACATACACACACATACACACACACACACACACACACACACACACACACACACACACACACACACACACACATACACACACACTCACAGACACACTAGTACAGCCTCAAACACACACGTACACACAAGTCTGTATGGCGACAGACACACAAGCACGTGTGTTACCTCAGAAGGTCAGTATATGGAAAAATGGAATGTGACACTTCCTGACTCCACCCCCTTACCACTGCTCTCCAGCACCCGTTCACACAGGAGTCGGACAATGACGAAGTTGATGATCTAAGCACAAACGCACCCCAGCGTCCCAATCACCAGCAGTGTCTCATCCCAGCAGGCTCTCAGGTTGATATAGAGCTGATTTCTTATCCACTCCATTACATTGTGAGGCAGATGTCAGGAGCTGTGCACAGAGCTGATAGCCACGCTGGCACTCTATTGATTTGCTATAGCAGGAATTGTAGGCTATTAACAAAAAAAGAAAATATCTCCTGGCTGAGAGCACAAAGCAAGTGTAAACACACATCCAACACTGAATGAGTTACAAACTCATTTTAGTGTGGGGGACACAGCCTTTATTCTTTGTATGCCGATGATTTACCAATTCACATGGAAGCAGATGTAAAAATAAAAACTCGGGCATACATCCCAATGTCTTGGTTACATAATCCAGACACTAGTCCTCACCTAACATTCCATGTTTATCTGTCTCCATTCAACTCCCTCTTCACCTCCACTAGTAAACTCCACAGGACTTCTTCTTATTCTCCTCACCTTATTTTCCTCCCTCATCTCTTCGTACACTCTTCCTCCATTTCTATGTGATCCTCTACTTCCCCCCTCCTCTCCCTTGATCAAATGGTAGCATAATCTGCTCACCCTCTACCGTTGGCGAGGGCTGTGCTTTGAACCCAGGGATGAAAGAGATGATCCTGTAATGAGGGAAATGTTTGACCATAACTCATACTCAGGCTTTGAAAAAGTGAATTTTACAGTGCTGCTCTCCTCACAACTTGTCTGCATGTCTAATGTGAGCTATTTTGGAATTCTGTCGCTGCCTAGAAGTGGAGTTATTGTGGTTATGTAATTTCAAAGTATCGCTCTTGCTTGTTGCAGATGGATTGCACTTGTTCAGAGCACAGAGTCGGCCTTTTTGTCGAAGTAAGCATTGGACACGGGCGTTAGCTGGTCCAGTACATTTGTGAATTAGTAAACATGGACTGCACACTCATTAGTCAGGACAAAATCCACTGTGCTTATATTCTGTAAAAGTGCTTAATTTGAGCACATCCTTACATCGAAAGCACACAGTAAGAGGGTTGTGATCTTAGTACCATCTTCTTCTGTGTTTTACCCTCCAATCACAGGAAAATATCAGAATTGGAATCAGAAACAGAATCAGAATACTTAATTGATCCCCGAGGGGGAAATTGCCTAAGACATGTTGTGGTTAGCAAACTGTATCTGGTTTTAGTAGGTTAGGTCTCAATTCCTATTAACATGATGCCCACCAACGTATTTGCCTGTGGAACAAGGTGTCATCTCATCCAGTCTTTATTATCCAGGGCAAGAAAAAAGGATGGAGTATAAACGGTCAAGCAGGTTAGCCCCAGCCACTTCTACAGGTTTCCTGCAATGTGTGGGAAAATGAGAAATATGTTGAGTGTACCTATTTAAATTTTTACATACAATTAAAGACCATTGACTTGTCTGATCACCAATACGATGTCCATAAATGTTAAATCCATCGACTGTTGGGCCCTGGAAAAATCGTGAGCACCTAAAAAAATCTGCATCAGTATCAACTTTATCTGACTGAGAGAAAATAAGGAATGACATGATTTCAAATCAAGTCAAATTGGTTCATTTTAAAAGCCTCATTTTGATTTGGAGCACTTGTTACCCACACAAATCAAAATTCAAACCTGGGCCACTGAAATGAGAGCAAAGCACTACCATGTAGTGGAGTGGTCTGCAGTGAAGTGCCTGCATCCAGTGGAAAGGACCTCTTGATGGGTTGTACTGTCTGCTACATTGCCTGTGTGTCTAGATTGTAATACAATTTGTCACGGTTCGGCGTGGCAGTGCTGGCGTGTGGCAGGGAGAGGCCAAGCTTGTGGGTGGAGCCACGTCTCCACACCTGTTGGTCTTCTCCACACCTGAGACTAGTCATGGGCAGATGAAGCCCCATGAAGCATTGAAGCCTTTCATCCAAATCGGTTCACAGTGGTTCAGAGCTTCATGAGGCTTCATTTGCTCTAGTCAACATCTACTGGATGGTAAAATATCGGGTGGCATGAGTTTGAAGTGTGCGGCATTTTGAGAAAGCCTATTAATAAAACTGTCAGCAAAATAAAAAAGTATACAAAACATGTATAGTTTAGTGATTGTAATATATTCTGTATATACTGTATATATAATGTCCCTGTCAAGGTTCGATTAGTAGGCTGGAATGTTGCTGGCGCCCCCTGAAGACCAAATGGCATGGTAGTAAATTAAAAGAGCCCAAAGGGTGTCCTAAAGGCAGTGAGTGGTCTTGCTTCTTTGGTTAGCGGTACCTGCCAATAACCTTTACTAAGGTCCAAAGTAGACAAGAATCTGGCAGGACCTAGCCGGTCCAATAGGTCATCAATGCGAGGGAGGGGATAACAATCAAAACGGGAAACGCTGTTTACTTTCCTGAAGTCCACACAAGGGCACATGTCACCACTTTTCTTTGGTACCAGCACCATGGGACTGCTCCAAGCACTTTCTGAGGGCACTATCACCCCCAACCGCAGCATAGCATCCACTTCCTCTTTTAAGGTGCCTAACAAGCGTTCTGGAATACGATACATGTGTTGCCGGATTGGTGTGGGGTCCTGCAGATGGATGTTATGCTCCACCGCTGAAGTCAGCCCTGGTTTCTTAGTGAACAGTCCAGGTCTATTTAACACCTGCTCGACCTCTGCCCTTCTCTCATCCGACAGATGACAAAGGTTTGGCCTGGACTCTTCCTCTTTATCAGAGGGAAAACACCCCTCTGTGATTTCTTCATCCTCCACTTTACATATCATCCCAATAGTCTGCTTTCTCTCTCTCCATGCCTGGAGGAGGTTCACGTGGAATATTTGATTAGCTCTCCCTTTTTTCTCCATGTTAACTTCATAAGTAACAGGCCCCACTTTACGTACCACTTCAAATGGGCCCTGCCACTTTGCGAGCAGCTTGTGTTCCGAGGAGGGCAGTAGCAATAACACCTTCTGGCCAGGTGCATACTCCCTGTCTCTGCTGTGGTGGTCATACCACCCTTTTTGGACTTTTTGGGCTTCAGCCATGTTCTCTTTCACCATCACTGCATATTGGGCCAATTTTTCTCTCATTTGGAGGACATAAGAGATCACATTTTTGGGGTTGGCAGTCGATGGCTCCTCCCATGTCTCTTTCAGTACATCCAAGGGCCCTATGACCACTTTTCCATATAACAGTTCAAATGGGGAAAACCCAGTAGAAGCTTGTGGCACTTCTCTGTATGCAAAAAGGAGGTATGGAAGCCAGGCATCCCAGTCCTTTCCAGTTTCATCAACGAATCTTCTAAGCATTCGTTTGAGGGTCTGGTTGAAACGCTCCACTAACCCATCGGTTTGAGGATGATATGGAGTACTGCGTATTGCCTTAATGCCCAAAAACTTGTAAGTGTGTTTTAACAATGTGGACATGAAATTTGTTCCCTGGTCAGTGATTATCTCCCTAGGAATGCCTACTCGTGTGATGAGCTGTCCTAATGCTTTAGCTACCTGTTTGGCTTTTATTGATCGAAGGGGAAATGCCTCAGGGTAGTAAGTTGCGTAGCCACAAATGACCAAAATAAACCGGTTTCCTGAACTGCTAGGTAGCAATGGGCCAACTACTGTATATCCATAGCGATCCGGGAGAATGGCTCATCTATCACTGGAAGTGGACATAAAGGTGCTCTGTCTGATATTCTAATGCCAGCAGTGACCTGGCACTCTGGACAGGAGCTACAAAACTCTGCAACCTCCTGTGTAATGCCTGGCCAGAAAAACCTTTGCTGAATGCGTGCTAAGGTCTTTTCTCGTCCTAAATGCCCTGCCATAGGAACACTGTGGCCCAGCTCCATTACTTTTAATCTAAACTGTTTGGGAACCACCAGTTGCCTCCCTTCTTCTCCTATTTTATACAGTCGCTGATCTATCATTGCAAACTCCTTCTTTGTCCCCGCTTCCAAACTCTTCTCAGCTCTGTCAAACAGTACTGCCAAACTGCAATCCTCCCTCTGAAGCTGCACAAAATCCTTTCCTAGAGACTGGTCAGATGGTAGTAAAGTTTCTACCTTCCTTGCTGTCCCCATCTGCTTAGCCTCCCTGCGCTGACGCTTTGACTTTTGACCTCTGCTTGGAATATCCTCTCCCTCAATACTGACATCCCAATAAGGTAGCTCCTGCAACCATTGATCAGTACTAGTCTGCACCACACCCTTGGCCTGGCTGCGTGTCACTACCATACTCAGATGCTGTGCTGCCCTCAATAGCTCTGCCACCAGGGGAATATTAACCTCAACATTACACAACCGCTCTTTCTGACGAGGTAAGGGGAGTTTAGGTATGCTGCAAAAATTAGCCTTACTTTTACGTAACATGCAGTGAGCTGCTTTATGACCCGACTTCCCACATGAATAACAGCGGAACTATTTTTTATCACTATGAAATGCGTATAAATTATTTTTGTTTGTATGGTCTCTGCTATCCTTACGCAGTACTTCAGTATGCATCCCAAACTTACCGGGTCTAACAGAAGCACCATCAGCTGCATTATGGAGGGTCCCTGGATCCTGACGCGCCGACATGTAGATGTCAACCAGCCTGGCGACGTCACTCGCGGATTCGGGATCTCTTTCCCTTACCCACACTCTTATCTCCGGTGCAAGCATGTGCAGGAACTGCTCCATAACCACCACATCAATCACAGTCTCTACTGTATGTTCCTCCGGAGGAGTCCACCTTCTGGCCATCTCTCGAAGACGCATGTACAGTTCATGTGGAGATTCGCCGGTTTTCGCCTTTGCATCTCTGAAATGGCAGCGGTACGTGTCTCTATTTATTTCATACTTGGCCAGAATTGCTTGTTTTACCTGGACATAATCGTGAACTGAGGCAATGTCCATGGCCACATAAGCTTCTCTGGCCTTTCCGGTGAGTAGACTGACCAGCCAAATAGCCCACTCGGTTCTCGACCAACCACAGGTTACAGCCATTCTTTCAAAAGTTGCCAAATAAACTTCGATCTCATCGGCTTCCGTTAGTTTTGGTAGTGAGAGTTCAGGTCGGAACGTCACCGGTATTCCACCTTGAGGTACCTGACTGGTTGGCAGAGCCGAGCCCTCTTCATTCACCTGCCGCATGAATGACATAGGAGTCGAGCCTCCGCCGACAGCCCCTCCCACAGCATCACCATGATCCTCTCTCGACACAGCTGTGTTGTATTGGCGTTCCATCAGTGTCTCTTCCAAAACTTTCAAATGAGCTTCCCGTTTCTCCTCCCGTTGCTCACTTTGTCTGATTGTCCATTTTAACAGATCCGCCAACTCTAACATCATGTGCTGCGGGTCCTGCTGCTCCGGCCTGTTCCTCCGCAGCGTCTCCAGTCCACTCCACAGCAGCTCCTGTATCGGTTCACCTTGCTCCACCGCCACTCTCACTGCCTTGCGCATTTTTGCTCCTGGATCCGCCAATGACAGCGTATTCCCATCCTTGTGCTCCATCGTGTCTGTGCGTTTGTCTGTTGCGCACCGTTGTTCCCAAAACTGCTGCCACCACTTGTCAAGGGTCGATTAGTAGGATGGAAACTCCGGACCCCAGTTAAGCAAAATACTGCATTTTATTTCATTTATTTCAGTTACCGTGGAAAAAAACTAAACATTCTACCTGAAGAGCTCCTCACGGAGACATTTTCCTGACTCACCCTCTCTGTTCTGGCCCGCTTATAGTTTCCCCACAGGTGCTGTAATTAACTCCCCACACTCACAGACAGAAACTAATAAACCACTTAAATATACTACAGCTTAAACTCTATTGAAATGGATTAAATGATATAGAAACGTTATCAACAGAATATGAATGAACATTATGCATAAATTGATTGGCCAATCAAAGATCAAAATAAGCTACCGTAGTCCTTTAAATACACACACTAATTTCCCAACTTATAAATCTAAATAACATAAATACACCAACCCTACAAAGTCTCCATTATGCAACATGATATCAACATAATACAAAGTATGAGCACATGTATGTTTGTGAGTGTGTCCTTGTGTACGTGTCTGGATGAGAGCTTGTGTGGATGCGTGTGTGAAAGTTATACTGACATGGCGGCAGGCCCATGGTAAACTCCCATTACAGTCCCTCTCACCCTTTCAGGGTGGTATCTGTGTGTCATCCTCAAGCTCGGGTCTTCTACCAGAGGCCTGGGAGTCTGAGGGTTCTGCGCAGTATCTTAGCTGTTCCTAGGACTGCGCTCTTCTGCGCATGCGCGAGCAGGCTGCAGTTTCCTCTGCTCAGAGCGAGTTTGTTTGCATAATTTTGCGTTTTTTTTTCTATGTTTCTGCGTGTATTTTTCTAACGTAAAATTATATAATGTATAGTAATATGCTGGTTTACTCCAGGGAGGAGTTGATGTCCATGAGGGTCAAAGGAGACCCAGCAACACGCGATCTCATCCCCGCTGAGCTCCGACGGAGGTATCGCGGATGCCGAGCGGGTCGAGTTGAAAGGACTAGACTAACAGCTAGAGCCGCTAACCGGAGGAGAGTCAAGCCCTCCGTCCCCTCCGTCATCACGGGGAACGTGAACTCTCTACCCAACAAGGTGGACGAACTGACGGCGCTGTGCAGGACTGATCATCGCTACCGGGAGACCAGCTTGTTGGTGTTCTCTGAGACGTGGATAACTGGCGACGTGCCGGACGCTAACGTCCGACTAACCGGCTTCTCCTCCGTCCGAGCGGACCGGGACACGAACACCACCGGTAAGAAGAAAGGAGGTGGATTAATCATCTACACCAACGATAGATGGTGCCATCCGGGACATGTGACGGTGAAGTCAACACTGTGTAACCGCGACCTGGAGCTAACAGCTGTTAGCATCAGACCCTACTACCTGGCGCGTGAATTCTCACACGTCATCGTCCTCGCCGTCTACATCCCTCCACGTGCGGACCCTGAGACTGCACGAGAGACCATCTGTGGGACCACCTCTGCTCTTCGGACCCGGCACCCGGAGGCGCTCGTCATCATCACCGGTGACTTTAACCACGTCACCCTGGACTCATCTCTCCCCACAATGGTCCAGTGTGTAGACTGTCCCACACGGAAGAACAGAACCATCGATCTGTTCTACACTAATGCTAAGGAGGCATACACCGCCACCCCCCTCCCTCCACTAGGTAAATCAGACCACAACCTAGTGTACCTACAGCCCACCTACATCCCGCTGGTGAAACGGCTGCCAGCAACAACACGACAGGTCAGGAGGTGGTCCCCGGAAGCAGAGGAGATGCTGAGGAACTGCTTCCAGACCACCGACTGGGACGTTATTGTGGGCTCACATGGGGAGGACATTGAGGGGGCAGCTCAGTGTTTTACAGACTACATAAACTTCTGTGTGGACACCGTGGCCCCTGTCAGGACAATCAGGTGTTACCCCAACAACAAACCATGGGTAACCAAGGAAGTCAAGGCTGTCCTGAACAGGAAGAAGCGGGCGTTCAGGAGCAAGAACGAGGAGGAGATGAGGAAGGCCCAGCAAGAAGTGAGACTCTACCTGAGGGAGGCCAAGGAGGCGTACAGGAGGAAGCTGGAGAAGCAGCTGGGGCGCAACCAAGTGCGGGAGGTCTGGAATGGGATGAGAACCATCACCGGACACGGGAAAGGGCGCAGCACTGTGGAGGGGAATATTGAACGAGCGAATGAACTTAACAGCTTTTTCAATCGGTTCAGCTCCCCCACCACTCCCGGCTCCTCGTCCCAGGCCTCTCCTGGCCTACAGGCCTCTCCTGGCCCTACAGACCGCTCCACTGATGCTCCCTCCTCCTGTGCTTCCTCTCCTTCCACCCCTGCCACTTCTCCCGAGCCCACTCCAAGAACTGCGAAGCTCAACGGCCCCACCTCAACCACTGGACTTCCAACCTCGCCACAACCTCCTGCTCCCACCACGACCGAGACCATCATCACTGCAGACCTGGTGACGACAACGCTGAGGAGGCTCCGTCCCTACAAGGCGGCTGGACCAGATAAGGTCTCCCCAAGACTCCTCCGAGCCTGTGCTTCGGAACTAGGGGACCCCCTGCAACAATTGTTCAACCTCAGTCTGCGGCTGGGGAGGGTCCCGTCACTGTGGAAGACCTCCTGCATTGTCCCTGTACCCAAGAAAGGACGCCCTACTGAGCTCAACGACCACCGACCGGTCGCTCTTACCTCCCACGTAATGAAGACCCTAGAGCGACTGGTCCTGGAGCTCATGCGTCCACAGGTGCAGGGTGCTATGGACCCTCTCCAGTTTGCCTATCAGGCCAAGGTTGGGGTTGACGATGCTGTCATGTACCTGCTCCACCGCACACTCTCCTACCTGGACGCCGGGGGCTGTGCCGTCAGAGTGCTCTTCTTCGACTTTTCGAGTGCCTTCAACACCATCCAGCCCCGGCTCCTGCAGGATAAACTGACCTCCATGGCTGTGGACCCCTACCTCGTGAGCTGGATTACGGACTACCTAACGGACAGACCCCAGTACGTCCGTATGGGGGACTGCTTGTCTTCTATGGTGACCAGCAGCACGGGGGCGCCACAGGGGACCGTTCTATCCCCCATTCTCTTCACCCTCTACACATCAGACTTCAAGCACAACTCGGATACATGCCACATACAGAAGTACTCCGATGACACCGCGATAGTGGCATGTATCCGGGAGGGTGATGAGGGGGGGTACAGGGCATTGGTGGCTGACTTCGTGGAGTGGTGCCAACAGAACCAGCTCCAGCTCAACGTCTCCAAGACAAAGGAGATGGTGCTGGATTTCCGGCGGGCACCTCCCTCTCCACAGCCGGTGATCATCAATGGCAGTGAGGTGGAGGTGGTAGAAAACTATAAGTACCTGGGACTGCAGCTAGACAGCAGACTGGACTGGTCACTCAACTCCAACTGTGTGTACAAGAAGGGGCAGAGCAGGATGTACTTCTTAAGGAGGCTGGCCTCCTTCAACATCTGTCCTAAGCTCCTTTTCATGTTCTATCAGTCCGTAGTCTCCAGTGTGCTGTCATACGCCATTGTGTGTTGGGGTGGGGGGGCCAGGAAAAGAGATATGGACCGTCTGAACAGACTCATCCGCAGAGCGGGCTCAGTGGTCGGGCTGAGCCTGGACTCTGTGGATATGCTTCTGGAGAGCAGGACCATGTCTAAAATTAAGGCCATCATGAACAACACCAGGCACCCCCTACACACCACCTTCTCCCAGCAGAGAAGCACCTTCAGCGGCAGACTGCTGTCACACAGCGCCTCCACAGAGAGGCTGAGGTCCTCCTTCGTGCCCCGTGCCATCAGGGGGTACAATGACTCTCTCAGGAGGAGCGGGGGGGAGGTGGCGAGGTCAGCACGGGGTTGAAAATGGATTTAATTTAATTTAAATTTAATTTTATACTGTTGTATATATATATATATATATATATAATTTATTTATTTATTTCTTATACTGTTTTTATATTTTAATTCAATTTTATACTGTTTAGATTTTATTTTATACTGTTTATATTTTAATACTGTAATATTTTTAAATTTTATACTGTTTATATTTTTAGTTATAGTTTAGTATATAAGTCCTGTTAGTGCTGCATGTGCCTGTCTGTTAGTGTAATGTATGTCTTGTGGTATGTCCTGTGATGTCAGTGTTTCCTTTTCTCCTGGTGTTTATCCAGTATTATTTGTTAAGTAATGCCTGAGCAGTGGATATATGCAATTTCCTCCGGGATTAATAAAGTATCTATCTATCTATCTATCTATCTATCTATCTTTCTGGACTGAGGCTTCAGATGTTGTTCCAGAAATCTGCTGGAGCCACTCTTCCAGTTTGGGGGTCACTGCCCCAAGTGCTCCTACTACCACGGGGACCACATTAACCTTAACCTTCCACATCTGTTCCAGCTGTTCTTTCAACCCTTGATACTTCTCAATCTTTTCGTGTTCCTTCTTCCTGATGTTGGCGTCAGCTGGAATCGCCACATCTATCACCACTGCTCTTTTCTGCTCTTTGTCCATCACCACTATGTCCGGTTTGTTAGCCAGCAGCTGTTTGTCAGTCTGGAAGCTGAAGTCCCACAGGATCTTAGCCTTGTCATTCTCAACCACCTTCGGTGGTCTGTCCCATTGGGATTTGGGTACTTGTAGTCCATACTGGTACAGATGTTCCTGTACACTATCACAGCTACTTGGTTGTGCCTTTCCATGTAGGCTGAGCTGGCGAGCATCTTACACCCTGCTACCACATGCTGGACTGACTCTGGGGCTTCTTTACATAGCCTGCACCTTGGGTCAGATCTACTGTGGGAGATATTGGCCTCTATTGCTCTTGTACTTAAGGCCTGTTCTTGTGCTGCCATGATCAGTGCCTCTGTGCTGTCTGTCAGTCCAGCGTTATTCAGCCATTGGTATGTCTTCTTGATAGCAAGCACTTCCTCTATCTGACAATGGTACATGCCGTGTAGGGGCTTGTCCCTCCATGTTGTCTCCTCCTACTCCTCAGGTTTCTGCTGCCTAAGGCCCTGATGCTCACTAGTCCTCGGCCTCCCTCTTTCCGCTTGGCGTAAAGCCTCAGGGTGCTGGACTTGGGGTGAAACCCTCCATGCATCGTGAGGAGCTTTCTAGTCTTGATATCTGTGGCTTCTATCTCCTCCTTTGGCCAGCTTATGATCCCAGCGGGGTATCTGATGACCGGCAGTGCATACATGTTGATGGCTTGTCCTTGTTCTTACCATTCAGCTGACTTCTAAGGACTTGCCTTACTGTCTGGAGGTATTTGGCTGTGGATGACTTCCTTGCGGCCTCCTCATGATTGCCATTAGCCTGTGGGATTCCAAGGTATTTGTAGTTGTCCTTGATGTCTTCTATCCTGCCCCCTGGTAGGTCAACCCCTTCAGTTCTGATCATCTTGCATCTTCTTGATACCATCCGGCCACATTTGTCTAATCCGAATGACATCCCTATGTCGTCGCTGTAGATCCTGGTGTTGTGGATCAGTGAGTCAATTCTATGTCGTCGCTGTAGATCCTGGTGGTGTGGATCAGTGAGTCAATTTCTCACTCATTCCTGACATACAGCTTGATGTAGAGGAGATGGCTGATTGTTGTCCCGCTTCGGAATCGGTATCTGTAGCCACTCTTTGTGATGATGTGACTGAGGGAGTTCAGGCCTATGCAGAACAGCAGTGGTGATAGTGCATCCCCTTGGTATATGCCGCACTTGATGTTAACTTGGGCAATTGGTTTGGAGTTAGTCTCCAGGGTTGTCTTCCACTTTCCCATTGAGTTCTTGATGAAGGCTCTTAGTGTCCTGTTGATCTTATACAGTTCCAGACATTCCAGTATCCACATGTGTGGCATTGAATCGTAGGCTTTCTGGTAATCTATCCAGGCGGTGCACAAGTTGGTCTGCCTATTCTTACAGTCTCTGTGCACTGCTCTTTCCACCAGTAGCTGGTGCTTGGCTCCCCTGGTGTTACTACCAACTCCTTTATGTGCCCCACTCATATATTGATCCATGTGCCTACTCATCTTAGCCGCCATGATGCCTGACAGGAGCTTCCATGTTGTACTGAGACAGCTTATTGGCCGGTAGTTGGATGGGATAGATTCCTTCTGTGGGTCTTTCATGATCAGGACTGTCCTTCCTTCAGTAAACCATTCTGGGTGCGTCCCATCCCTTAGCAGCTGGTTCATATGTGCTGCTAGACGCTCGTGGAGTGCTGTCAGCTTCTTTAGCCAGTATGTATGGATCATATCCGGGCCCGGTGCTGACCAATTCTTCATCTTTGACACTCTTTCTTGGATGTCTGCCATTGAGATGGTTACTGGTTCTTGTTCTGGGAGGCAGCTGTGGTCAGTCCTCAGGTTCACTAGCCATTGGGCATCGGTGTTGCATGATGCTTTTCTTTCCCATATGCTCTTCCAGTATTTCTCCACCTCAGCTCTTGGTGGGTCTGACCAGATGCTATTTGCCTGCCACTGACAGTACACCTTTGCTCGTTGAGTCAAAGTCAAAGTCAGCTTTATTGTCAAATGTACCATATATGCATGTAGTCTTTAATGGACTGAATCCCCCGCCACAGGTTCCTGGTGTCTCTGCTGTTGCTGAAGTGGGTGGCGATCCTCCTGGAGTACTGTCTCTTGGCCACTCGGATGCCTCGTGACAGGTTGGCCCTAGCTGTCCTTAGGCCCACCTCGTCCCCAGCTCTGAAGGCCACGTTCCACGTCTTCAGGACCCTGTGGACTTCACCTGTCAGCCAAGGCTGCTGGTTGGCTCGAACGGAGATCATTCTGGTGACAGTGACATCATCCATGCATTTCCTCATGTATGCAATGATGGTCTCCGTGTACTCTTGGAGGTCTGTGGTGTTGTTGTAGGTGGCTGCGTCTTTGAATACGCTCCAGTCTGTGGTTGAAAAGCAGTCCTGGAGTGCCTCTGACAACCCATCAGGCCACACCCGTATCTGGCTTTTCACAGGTTTAACGACTCTAACGAGCGGTCTGTATGCGGGCGCTAGCATAACAGTGGTGTGGTCTGACGCCCCAAGGTGGGGGAGGGTGCGGGCCTTGTAGGCATCTTTATGTGTCGTGTAGACATTGTCCAGGATGTTAGCTCCTCTGGTGGCAAAGTTGATATCTCTATGTAATTTTGGAAACATACTCTTGGGGTTTGCATGGTTAAAGTCCCCCGCCAGAATGAGGAAGGCATCTGAGTGGACTGTCTGCTTCTCACTGATGTGATGGTAGAGTTCATTCAGTGCCTCACTCCTGTTGTTAATGGAGGTGGGAGGGATATATACTGCCACCAGCAATATGGCAATATGAGTGGAGAAGGTCTTGTTTATTCTCCTGGCCTCTATCTCCTTGGTGTATCTCTTCAGTCGGCTAGCCAGAGCCGTTATTCTCTGGCAGTTTCGAGTGCTTCAGGTATGGAGAGCTTGCCAAATTTCCTGGGTACCCCTTTATTCACCATGTTCCCCCTCTGTAGCTCGGCTAGCTGGCTGACTTCTCTCCGTGTCGCCTTTATCTTGGCCTCTAACCATCTCTTCCCAGCATCTCGAGGATTACTGTAGCTTTACTGTGGATCAGCTTGTTGGTCTCAGTTCATGTTCCCTGTGGGGATGGTTCTTATTGCAGGATTCACATCTTCTAGCAGGTCTTCTGAAGGTACTTGACTACATAGCTTCGGTATTTGTCAGAGGCTCCAGGTTTCCATTTGGGTCACAATCTTCCTTCTCAGGTCAGCAGCTCTTGTATTGAGGCTGTCTATGTCTCTTGGGGCTTGGTACCCAATCTCAGATTGTGGGGGGGTGATATCCCCTGCTGACCTGGCGTCCTGGCTCCCCCCTGCAGTAGCACTGTTGTAGTATTTCATCGATCTCTAGTTGTGACAGCAGTTTTCGGTTACGGATGTTGGAACACTGGGCTAACAGCTGTTTCTTTGTTAGCCTTGATTGTGGGTTTCGAGTCATCCATTGGTCCCACATCCGCCCCATATATCCACTCTCTCTGGGATTACTCGTGTAGTAGCATTCCAACAACTCCGTATTCTCCGCCCTTGTCCATGTGTGTCTTGTTCCAGTAACCCATTTCTCATCAGATTGCCCTGGTTCCCTAGCAACGCCCAGACTCCAGCTTGCTCCCGTCCCCATGCCCAGACGCCAGCTTGCTCCCAGCCCAGCACCTGAGCCCGAGTCTGTTCCGGCACCTGAGCCCGAGTCTGTTCCGGCACCTGAGCCCGAGTCTGTTCCGGCACCCCAGTCTGAGTCTGCTCCTGTTCTGGCACCCCAGTCCGAGTCTGCTTCTGTTCTGGCACCCAAGTCCGGGTCTGCTCCTGTTCCGGCACCCCAGTCCGAGTCTGCTCCTGTTCCGGCACCCCAGTCCCGAGTCTGCTTCTGATCCTGCACCCCAGCTCTAGTATGCTCTTGTTACTACATCCCAGTCCGAGTCTGCTCCTGTTCCTGCATCCCAGTCCGAGTCTGCTCCTGCATCCCAGTCCAAGTCTGCTCCTGTTCCTGCATCCCAGTTTGAGTCTGTTCCTTCTCTTGCACCCCTGCCCGAGTCTGTTCCTGCTCCTCCACCCCCGCTCGAGTCTGATCCTGCTCCTGCACCCCAGCCCCAGTCTGATCCTGCACCCCAGCCCCAGTCTGATCCTGCACCCCAGCCCCAGTCTGATCCTGCACCCCAGCCCCAGTCTGATCCTGCACCTGTTCCTGACCCTTCCTGGGGTCATTTATGGGACGTCGGGGGCCGTCCCTTGATGAGGGGGTACTGTCATGGTTCGGCGTGGCAGTGTTGATGTGTGGAAGGAAGAGGCCAAGCTTGTGGGTGGAGCCACGGCTCCACACCTGTTGGTCTTCTCACATCTGAGACTCATCCACACACCCGTTCTGATCGTCACATCTGAACTTGTTTGTGCTAATGACAATAAGGCTTTTTAAGCCTGGCTCAATGAGAGCTATGGGCTGGTTCATTTGCTGAAGATTGGTTCCTGTAAGTCTGTTCTGTTTTTCTGCCTTGTTCTCCCTGAGTCTTGTTTGCATCTTGCCCGTGTTTCTTTTTGATTAAAGCTATGGACAAAAGTGGTGTCTTCGGTGTTCTGCATTTGGGTCCAAACCCCTACCCCCGTGACAACAATTAAATACTACTACTATTCAAACATTATTTCTATGGTTGTATGTGGAGCAAGACTGGACCAGGAGAAGTAATTGTCTCTTTACAACTCCCTATGCACAGATACCTCTCCATATGGTGAAACTGAAGCAGCGCTGGCAGTAAAGCATTGTGGGGATTTGTCTCTTTTTTTAGTATATTTGGCCTTATCCATTTACAGATTTTAATCTTTTTCATTTCCCTTGTGCTCTGGCAAGTTCATTCAAGTACCAGTGGGATAGTGTGTGTCACCAGTGTTTAGTTGCATCACCAGGACAAAAAGCAGTCATCACCAACACTGTAAGGCCATATCCTGACAGTTACCTGGGTAGCATTAAGTGGTCCTAACCTTTCATTATTAAGAAAAAAAAAGTTGTAATGAACTGGAATTAGAATTTAAATTATGACAAAACTACACATGCTGCATGCTAATTATTTCAATAAAGTAGCAGCTGTAACCCTCTCATGATTGTGTAATGATTTTCTTTGGTGTTTCCAGTAGCAGACAAACATTGCAGTTATGGAAAGGTTCTAATCCCAGCCATGTAACTCTTTGAAAAGCAAAGAGTTTAAGTCTTGTCAGGCCAGACCATGATAAAGAGAACTTACTGTAAATGTCCAATCTTCTCAGATAACAATCAAACGCCATTGTTGGGTTTTGAATGCTTAGAGGCAACTGTTTATCACAATAAACAAAATGCAACAAAAAAAAATTTAACATGTGAAATAATATTGTACAAAGTTGAAATTTGGCAGGATTTTTTGTTTGTTTGTGCATTATCAGGTCTACAAATCCAAGACGACATCAACTGGGTCGATGCGAATGAAAGGCCTGAGCTGGAGTATTGGAATGAAAGCTGTATCGACCCACAGAGAAATGATTTGAGACTGATGTTACTCCAGCCGACAGATTTCCCAGCAGCACTTGCTCCTGAGGAGTCCTAAAATGGCACAGATGTGAATCTTTCCATTCCACCTTGACCTTTCCATGAATATCATGTAGCACATCAAGATGCCATTTACTCCCTCGGATGGTGAAATATTTAAACCATAGGAGAACGCTGCTCAAAGTGCAGCATTGATTCCATGCCTCTGTCTTTTCTGAAAAAAATATGACAGACACCAAGCCGACAGTGCTGCATCTATTTTGATGCAAGCCATAAATGATACATGATAGTGGGGTAATGGGGCCTGGACAAACAAGTACAATCAAAGAGCATTTTGGATAACATGTATGATTTACTGCTTCTGCAATGAAAACCATCTCACCTGTTCTTTACCCAGAGCACACACTTATTATTTTACATCTGCTCACAGCGCATCTGTCCTCCTTATCACTTCTCATTCCATCAGCCATTAAAATCATCAGGAGAGGCAGGAGGAGCACAGACAGAAGAAGCAGTGATGGATGGTTTTCCTAATACTCCTTGGAGCAACTGATGCTTTAAGGGTCCTCTATCTATAAGAGGGAGAAATTCTCCAGTGTTGAGTCGTTTTGCAATGGTTCCCTCTCGATCTATATATACTGTCATCACATGCAGGGCAGAAAGCACACAGTGCATTCATTCTGTTTCTTCTCCCTTGCATACATGAATTGACAAATGTGGAAGGCTTTCAACAGAAAACAGATACATCATTGATTACTGTGAATAATTATTAATGTCTTAAAATCAAGGTAGTACGATTTTAACACCACAGAACAGCTGCTAATGTGCTGTGTGGGCTTGGAATAATGCTGACTGTCAATAGTAAGCCAGTGACTTAGTCGATTAGCAGCGTAAGCTACAGTGTGTGTGTGTGTGTGTGTGTGTGTGTGTGTGTGTGTGTGTGTGTGTGTGTGTGTGTGTGTGTGTGTGTGTGTGTGTGTGTGTGTGTGTGTGTGTGTGTGTGTGTGTGTGTGTGTATAGATAGAAGAATTTATAGTCAAATCAATGAGATTTTGGTCTCATGGCTTAATGCTGTGTGGCTTAATGCCTTTAACACTCTTTGCCTGTATTCATGCTTTATTGGATTCTTGATAACACACACAATAGAAAGTCTGCACAGCAACAGTAAAGTGATATTAACATGGTTTTAAGGGTCTGGTCTTCCTTCTATCAACCACCTTTACCTATACTATATATCTTCCTCCTTCATCCTTATTCTTCTTTATCACTGTTGCAATTTGTGAGTGAAAGTTGGCCCAGTGTTGGAGTGGCCAAAACAAATGCAGCCTTATCTCTGTGGTGCAGAGGGAAGAGCAGCTAAGCACAAACATCGACACACAGAGGCAAAGATTAGAGAGGAGACTTCCTATTATTAGAGTGGAGGTTTATGCTCAAAGAGAGCTGCAGGGAATCACTGAGATTAAATTACACAGACGGGGAACATCAAATACAGGAGAAACTTCCCAGCCTCTGGGGAAAATGATGGGCTTTGGATGAGTTGAGAGAAGAGAGAGAGAGAGAGAGAGAGAGAGAGAGAGAGAGAGAGAGAGAGAGAGAGAGAGAGAGAGAGAGAGAGAGAGAGAGAGAGAGAGAGAGAGAGAGAGAGAGAGAGAGAGAGAGAGAGAGAGAGAGAGAGAGAGAGAGAGAGAGAGAGAGAGAGAGAGAGAGAGAGAGAGAGAGAGAGAGAGAGAGAGAGAGAGAGAGAGAGAGAGAGAGAGAGAGAGAGAGAGAGAGAGAGAGAGAGAGAGAGAGAGAGAGAGAGAGAGAGAGAGAGAGAGATCGGAACGGTGTTAGAGAGATGTATTACACCAAACCATCACCATCAGCTCCTCCATGCTTAGTTGTCTTCAAACGTACCACCAAGGAAGGTTTCCCTGGAGCAATGTGGCCATAGAAAGTACACAAATGTGCCTCATCACAGGAGGACGTCAAATAACATTTGAAAGCAGGGATATGTGCTGGCTGGAATGTATTAGATGCAGTCTGTTCAGTCTTTTAGCTAGAGGCTCAGTGCATTGCAATGCTTCTGGAGTTCTGATTTTATCCATGTCAAGCCAGTATTCATACTATCCCTTTAGCTTTGTTTGGACATCCACCTTCTGAGAAAAGTATTTGACTCTGCACAGCAAGGTGGTTCCCGGTTCGAGTCCCGCTCTGTGTGGAGCTTCCATGAGAATAGCAGACAATCATCAGTCAAACAGGAAACAGCAGTTCTACACTTTACGTGGACTGCTTTTCCTTGCATCCTTCTACACTTCAGTGACTGGGAATCGAACCACCAACCTTCTGATTGTTGGCTGGCCATTTTTATTCTGAGACGCTGCCACCCTCTGCATGTGACATTACTTATTTCATTTCTTCAACTCACCCTGCAGCATGTTCTATATCTGTCTCCTAGCATTCATCACTAATCAATTTTAAATCAATTGTATATCTCTCCTCTTTGACCACAACCACATTATGTATCAATGGTCACTCTCAATTTGTAAAAAAATTTTAGAACCATTAAATTTTTGCTTCCTCTGTGCCTCACTTTGCCTTTCCCAAATGAAATGGAGAGTAAGTACATGCAGTAGAAACTATTGTAAAGCTACGCTTAAATACCATCTGGCAGGCACATGAAATCCTTTTGTCAGATTTCATGGAAACAATGAAGAGAAAAACTCACAGCTTAAACATTTAGCTTCAGTTCGGAGATCTGTGAAAACGTGTCACACTGCAGTTTTCATAGTGATTATCTGTAAAGGAGTCAGTACCTCAGAGACTCAGAACAGTTCTCTTAACCTCCCACATCATCATAATGAACAAGGTTAAACCTGTGAGGACAATTTCTGTGCATGTATCTGGATTTAGTGGCTTGCTATTCGACATCTCCTTATTGCTTCAGCAAAGTGTGATCAGCATGAACAGGAAATGTGTTGTCATGGCTACATGGTTTCCTGGTTATGTAGTCATAAAATGTGTCTGTCTCCCTCCTTTGTCACTGTTCTTGACAAATTATACAACCCACATTTGTTGTTGTATGTCATCATGTATATTATGACGTCTTGTCATTATAACCTCTATATAAGTTGTCATTTGGTTCACCTGTCATGTTTGTCATATATGTAACTGTCCTGACAAATTCCTGATTGGTGGCTTTTCCTCAGATATCTTCTGGATTTTTTGTCCTTCATCAAATGCCTGTTTTCTGTACACAAACCGCAGGACGGATTCATGTCCTCTACATGAAGTAACCTTGGTCTATATAAATAAAGATGTGCCTTTCTTTTGAAACATCTTTCACACTTTTCTTTAGGCAGACCTGCCTGCAATTCCAGCTTCTCTTCATGTCTCAGTCCTGAAAAAGCAGTTCATTCTACGTACATGCAGCAGGATCCACCCATCATCCTCAAAAGGGTATTCATTCCTCTTCGGCTGCTACGTCAGACGTTTATGATGCAGGTGCCGGAAAAAAAAATGTTCCATGCCATATTAGCATACCACACTGTGAAGTCAGGCATGGTGTTGAAAGGTGGAGGGAGGAGGGGTTGGTATGAGGGATTCTCTTGTGATGACGCAGAATCCCTGCAAGGTCTATTTTTAAACCTATTGAAGTGAACATCACCCTTTCGGTATTGTAACCTCCTGCGCCATCAAACCAAAACAAACAGATACTGAGAGGTAATGGAAGAGAGTGAAAGTCTGACAGAAACACAACATTTTTGCGTTCTTATTCTCTTCGGATTGTACAGCTGAGAAAAATGAATTGTGACTCAATATTGTTGAGATGACACGCTTTTAGGTTGAATGATTGCCTGGTGTGGAATAAGAATTGGTTTGTAAAGATGATCCTTCCTGAAATGACTTGGTAGCACTTGAAAGTGGCATCTGAATGAGGTTCTGTTCTGACTCAAGTCAGCACAGTGTGTATTCATTAAGGCTTTATCAGTGAATGACACCAACTGGATGGGGCAGATTTATATCCTGTTCATCTTCCTCTTTCTTTGGATTTTATTTCTTTAAAGTCAAGAGTTGGGCCTCATTGAATTGCACCGGTGCTTCCCACTCATGTGGTAAGATATCTCTGGACTACAAGCCCCTGAAATGCCCCCATCCTGCTGCAATAACCAGGAATAGGCCCTAACCTCACATCCTAGCGCTCATGAAGGGAACAGCTCTGATCACAGGCTGAATATAGAACTATGATAGCAAAAACCCACAGCATCTGTTAAAAACACCCAACAGCAGGGACAAAAAGTAGTCATTTTATCCATGACTTTACACATTTAATGATTCACATCTGGCTGACTGATCCCCATCATCCTCATCTGGTATTAACACAATCCAAAATATGCTGGATTTCCCTCACCGTTTATCTCTAAATTCCCTGGCAAGAAGCTTAAATACTTGATTCCATCTGTCCTTGATGGAAGCCTTGTGTTACTGTGCTAAACACAGTGGATCTGCATTCTTGTATGACTCACTGTCTTGCCCTTTGCCTTGTAAAAACATGGTTAGAGAGCATCAGCTATTTGGATTTTGAATTGATTGTTGAAACAAGTGAAGACTGCATATGTTGTGATGTAATTCAGCTCAATTCCCTCCTATAGAACAGTGGAGCAATTTGAGGAACAGCATGTAAGCCAGTTGAGACTGCTAATACCGCAATTATGTCTGGACACTACAGATGGCAGCTGGTTAGCTTAGCATAAGACTTTCATTGTAACGGCAATCATACCCAATTATACTTATCAATCAAGCAAGGAGAAACTAATCTCTTGGTCAAACTCCATTCATGCTGAACATGTTCACCTATATAACAAAAATCAGGCACATCCTGTCTCAGGTGCAGAAAAACTAGTCCATGCATTTGATACTTCTAGGATAGATTATCATACTTCCTTATTATCAGGTTGCCCCACTAAATCTCTTAGGACTTCGCAGTTGATCCAGAATTTTTTGGTACATGTATACACAGAAACCAGGATAAGAGAGCATATTTGTCCTGTTTTAGAATCCCTGCATTGGCTCCCTTTAATGTCCAGAATATAGTAGAATTAAAATCTTTCTCTTAAACTACAAAGTACTCCATGGTCAGGCACGTGGTAACTGAAAGAGGTCGTAGTTCCTCATTACCCCACTACAGCACTGCACTCCCAGGTTACAGGGTTACTTGTGGTTACCAGTCCACAATAGGAGAATAGGAGAGTGTCTAGCTATCAAGCTCTGCTCCTGTGTAAACAGCTAAAGTGGGTCTGTATAATTCCTGTTCCCCAGAAATAGTGTTCCATGAACCCCCAAAGTGTAACTTTTTTTACACTTGTGCTTTTGTATGTATTTAACATATTTGTACAATTTATAACTCAGCAATTAAACTTTAGAGGGGTTTATTTTGCTAACTTTGGACAGAGGTAGGCTGAGGCTAAGACAAGACTGCTTGCTTTAGTACCAACCTTGAAAACGGCTCCTTCACAATGAAGTGTTTAGCTGTAAATTTTAGCTTGTTAGTTGTATTATCATAACAGCAGTCATGACAAAAATGATTGTCAACCACGGCTAGAATGGGATGATGACGAAGCAACCTGGGCTAATTAAATTTTAACTTTTTAGACTCATTTAATGTGTGATAGAAAATGATGAGACCACAAAGCATTTAAAAAATACCTTACCAAAAATCATTCTATTTATAGCCGCATTCAATGGGTGGAACACATCACCTCTTATAGACCCTGAAGGATCGTGAGCAACGCCTCAGAGGGTGAAGCAAAAAGAAACTCTCCAGAGGGAACCGGTTTGTCGTCTGTTCCCTCTGGAGACCAGCTACTAACTGGAGGTCAGGGGCTCACAGTTTTATCAATCAATCAATCAAGTTTTATTTATATAGCGCTTAATCATGACAGCAGACATTTCAAAGCGCTTTAACAGACAGAGAAACCCAACTGAACTCTCCAGAGCAAGCATAAGCGACAGTGGCGGGGAAAAACTCCCTCCATGAGGAAGAAACTCCGGGCAGGACCCAGACTCTTTTGGGCGGCCATCCGCCTCGACCGGTTGGGTGGAAAAGAAATCAAAGGAAGACAAGAACAGCATCAGAGAGAGAGAGACAGAGAGAGAGAGACAGAGAGAGAGTGACAGATAGGCCAGATAGAGGCAGTATCAATATGGTTAAGGTTGCTAAAGTCAAGGCACAATTACAGCTGTGTGGATGACTGTATGGCGGCACAGAGGAAGAAAGGAAGCAGGACCCCAGCCGATGGATAGTTGAGGGGTGGTACTGGTGGGCTTGGAGGAAAAGGTGCACAGCACATAAGAGAGATGGAGGTGATATTGGTGGGCTCGGAGGTGCAGGTCCACAGAGGAAGGTCCACGGCGGCTGGGTGGATGAGGGGTGGAAAAGATGACACCAAGGAAGAGAGGCAGCAGGACCCCAGTCGGTGGTTAGGTGGGGGGTGATACTGGTGGAAGGGAGGTGCAGGTCCACAGCAGATGGTCCACAGCGGATGGGTGGATGAGGGGTGGAACAGTATGGTGGCGCGGAGGAAAAAGGAAGCCGGACTCCAGCCGATAATTAGGTTAGGGGTGGTACTGGTGGGATGGGAAGAGCAGGTCCATAGCAGATGGGTGGATGAGGGGTGAACCTGAGAAAAACCTGGGAGAACATAGAGCACAGAGACTCCAGGGAAGAAGTTTAGTTAGTACGGTGTGATTGGAGATTTGAAGAGTGAGGTCAGAGAGGAGGAGGAGTAACAGAGATGGTTGGAGAGAAGGGAGAGGAGAGAGGAATTCAGTGAGTCTGGATGTTGAGTCTCCAGCAGTGTAGGTCTATATGAATATAAACGTAGTAACCTAAGTTGCCATTAATTGTAAAATTTATGAAAAAGAAAAGTTTTAAGTCTAGTCTTAAATAGTGAGAGGGTGTCTGCCCCCCGAACTGAGGTAGGGAGGTGGTTCCACAATAGAGGGGCTTGATAGCAAAAGGCTCTAGCCCCCGTCCTACTTTTATAAATTCTAGGAACCACCAGTAGGCCAGTATGTTGAGAGCGTAATGCTCTAGATGGATTATAAGGAACTAAAAGTTCATTCAGGTAGGTCGGTGCCTGGCCACGAAGGGCTTTGTAAGTGAGGAGGAGTATTTTAAAATCTATCCTAGCTTTCACAGGAAGCCAGTGCAGAGAAGCCAGCACAGGAGAAATATGGTCCCTGGCACTGGTCCTGGTCAGAACACGGGCGGCAGCATTCTGAATTAGTTGAAGACTCTTCAGGGACTTTTGGGGGCAGCCTGAAAAAAGTGCGTTACAGTAATCTAGTCTGGAAGTGATGAAAGCGTGGATTAATTTCTCTGCATCACTCCGTTTTAAAATATGCCTGATTTTAGCAATGTTTCGGAGATGGAAAAAGGCCGTTCTAGAAACCTGCTTAATGTGTGTGTTAAATGAGATATCTGGTCCAGCTAATGATTAGAGGTCTTGGGACTGAAGGTACACCAAGCCTGGCTGTCTAGTTTTCTTCAGATAAATCTGATGTGGAATCTGTGAAATAAGATAGAAAATGAAATAAATATGGTAAACTATGCCAACTGCCTCTGACAATAAGTTCATATTTCTCATAAAGTGGAATCTCAAGAATGGAACCAAAGGTGAACATTTCCATTCAGACTGTTGTGTGCAGAAGGGAACTCCCAACCCCCTTTAAACACATCCAGCTGATGAGAAACATCCTTCAGAACAAATAGAAATCCAGTATGTAGTGTACACACTACTGTGTGTGAGAAATATTAAGAGAGAAAAGTTTAATATGTGAAGGAATGTATCTCTCTGAGGCAAAGGGGAGAAAAAGAAGATGGAATCACAGCGAAGCAACACCCCACACCCTGAGAGTCTCCCAGATGGTGTGAAAGACCATCTGTGGTCCTGTTTATCTCAGATCTGAGGCGGTCATGTGGATCTGTGCACGTGTGTCTGTGTGTGTGTGTGTGTGTGTGTGTGTGTGTGTGTGTGTGTGTGTGTGTGTGTGTGTGTGTGTGTGTGTGTGTGTGTGTGTGTGTGTGTGTGTGTGTGTGTGTGTTCAGAATATTGTTTTAAACTCGGACCTCACCTTGAAATTCTTTAAAACCTATTGAGTGAGTCAGAAGAACTACAAATAGAAATAGTTTCTCTATTACAGAATGTTTGCTGCTTGATAATTACAGCAGCACACAATAGGAAGCAAACTGGTTTGGATATTTCAAACCAGTTTCAGTGACTGGATATGCACTAGGGAATACATACTCATGACACAACACTACCTTGACTGCATTAAACTTATTGAAATCCACACAATAGCCATTTAACAATTAACCACAGAGGATGTGTTGTATGAAAACAAACCTGTGAGTGGAACACAGACTGGTACCTACATTATTCACAGCAACAACCACCAGGGTTTTCTTTGTCTTACAAGAGTGGAATTGCAGTTTGTAACAGTCATTCAATTCAATCCTCCATGGGCCACTTCCCCAAAGACCAAAGGAATTAATTTGCAGCACCAGTAATTTATTTGCCCATCTGATCTACACCTAGATTTAGTTTACACTGTAAATAATCCTGAAATAATCCATATATAGATACTGTCTGTTAACAATAGCTGGTGTAATGGCTTTTTATAGACTGTATCACACACAACTGAGGTAAATCTAATCCTATTCCTAACCCAAACCGTAACGATAACCATAATGCAAACCCGAACACTAATCCTAACCCTAACTTTAATCCTAACCCTAACCCCTATTGTAGTCCTAATCCTAACCCAAACCCCAACCTTAACCCAAACATAACCCTGACCCAAACTTTAACGCTAACCTAAACCTTAACCCTAATCCTAATCCTAACCCTTTGTGTTGTTGAAATAAAGTTGTGTGCAAGTCACCTTATTTTTACTATTTCTGATTATATCATTATCTCCACTTTAGCTATATTTAGAAGACCAGTCATAAGCTTGTTTTAAAATCAAGCAAATTTGAATGGGTTTTATATCTTCCTTCTAAGCCCCTCCCTTCCTGACAGGACACTGGTTGGTGTCGGCTTTGCGTGTTTTGAATGATCTTAATAGAGCAACTCCTACTACTGCACTGTAACCATCAAAAGTAGATACAATCTCTATTATTATTTCAGATCAATGTTCTTCATGCTGTTTTGTGGAGCATATTAATAAGACATTTCAAGTCAGTCAGCTTTTGGTATGAGTGGTGTGAGCTTTCCAAAACTACATTTCTGGACAATTTATTATTACCCTTCCAACATCTGGTGAATTGGATATTTCTTTTGAAGCATGTGTGTTGAGTTGTAAAATCGGTACAAAAAAAGGGGTTCTGTCCTTCTGGGGTTCAATTAAGGGCACTTATTAGTAGGTCACCCTCTTACAAAAAAGCGACTAATATAATGATCACTCACAAGCAGATACTTACTCCCGGTTTTGGGGGTATTTAGATAGGGTGGTTCAGACGTAATGCGAGCAACTCCATCCTGTACTACTGCACTGTAACCATCAAAAGTAGATACAATCTCTATTATTATTTCAGATCAATGTTCTTCATGCTGTTTTGTGGAGCATATTAATAAGAGTGGTGCATATTAATATTAGGGTGGTTCGGACGTAATGCGACGAAGGATCCCCCTCCTTCGTCTTTCACAAAGGAGGGGGTTCAGTTATTTAAGCATGGAAACACAAGCTAGTTGCCTCCTGGATCCATTTGAGTCATGTAGAATGGACAATATGATTATGTCGTCAGTGAGCTAAGATGGAACTGTAAACCTTCATAAATCTTAAGCTTGTCCGTGAATCTCTCTGCATCTCTAACATGACATCCAAGCTAATCATTAACCAACCAGACCACGACCCTTCCCCTCTAGATAACTTATGCTTTAAAGTCTGCAAATGGCCACTGAACAGTAATACGACCACACATCCGCTTTAAAAATAAACAGGCTGAACCAGGCTTTAGGTGGAACGTGATTCTTTTAAGTGCAACAATAAGTGTGATTGATCGCAAATACCTCTCCACCTCACAACCACGTCACGTGGCTACCACCCGTCGCCAAGACATTACACTCCTCCATGAGCAGATCTCAAGTTGACACTACATACGCTTCATGCCTCAACGCACCTCACATACAGCTGCTTAGTGGCCATTTTAACCTCCAGTTGCCCTTATGACACAGAGTGGCAACAACTAGCGTGTGACAGTGAAACTATTTAGTTGCTCAGCTAGAGGATTGCACAATGGCAGAGGCTGGTTCCAGTCAATAGAAAAATAAACCCCTGTTTCCTGTTTAATAAACAAGTCTGCTTTCAACAAGTCATGTTCACTGTAATTAATTTTATTAAAAAGACCAGGTTGCAAATATGAAATTAAAAAAAATAAAGACAAGCATATAATTTTTAAGCATTTAATACAAACTTAACAATATAAACTATTTCAGTCCCTCTTGACATGTAAGACACTGACTCAAAATACTTTGTTATACCGTATTTTTTATCAAGTATTGCACAATGTAGGTACAAAATTAATATTCATACGATTACATTTTGTCCATAGTATAGCAAAATCTTTTTAACCTCTTAACAGAAAATACAATTCATCTTTCAGAAAAAGCAAATATTCCTACACTTAAATTCCACCACTAAGGAATATTCTGTACACAATCTTTAGAATATTTGACGTATTTTTTTAAAGATGGATTTCTTTAACAATTATTTTAAAAAAAATAAGGAAAAGCTGCTGCAGCCATCACAGATCACTGGAGTAGTAAAAAGATATAAATGCAACACCATGTCATAGAAACAATATATACTCTGATATTTTACAAACTCTGTACTAAATTAAATTATACAATTAGAAAAGACGAAGTAACCCCACTTAGTAGTGCCAATTCATATAAATCAGCCTTGCCTTACCACCTGCAAAATACTGTAAGAGGCCAAAACTTGAAGCTTGTATTTCTATTTTTGGGGGGGGAGAATTTTCCCAACATGGTAAAAAATCTTGTGCTTGGTTGGCAAAAAGGAAAAAGAAGAACAATGCATGTTGAATTGAAGTAACCAAGCTTGGATGTGTTTGTACAACAAGCTTTTCAGTAGAAACGAACTCAAGGGAGCACAGTTAAAAACACCCTTGGGCACATGCGCTTGACTGACTAGACGTTACATCCTTAAAAGTCCAGTATCTAAGTGTGCGTTGTGTTTTTCCTTCACTTTGAGCCACCATTCATTCATAAATAACATCTTGATGAGTTTAGTTAGCCATCACTGGCTGGAATTGCTGGTTAGAATACTGCATGTTGCTCAGACTGAAGTTGAGGCCATCCATAAGGGACTTGTCGTTGAGGCTTCCGTAGGCTGCAAACATGTCAAAGGCATTGCTGTACTGCAGAGGGCCTAGCCCCAGGGAGCCCTCCCCAGGGAACACAGCTCCAGGGCTGGCCTGACCCTGAAGGCTGGGGAACACAAACTCCTTGGCGTTAGGCGACAGAGCAGAGGCCTTCTGCTGCTGCTGCTGCTGCTGCTGACCCAGACTCAGCCCATACAGTGAGTGCATGGAGGTGGAGATGGCTTTCTGCTTCAGCAGGGTGTTGACATTCAGACCAAGGTTATTGGTAGGGGAGGTGCGAGCCACCTTGCTGCTACTTCCGCCGTTAGTGTTGTTGCTTCGGCCACTGCTCTTCATCTTAGTAGAGCCGAATTTGGTTGCAGCGAAGGTGGCAGTGGTGAAGGTTAAGGGTTGGGAGGAGCGCGGCATGAAGGAGGGACTCACAGCAGCAGATTGCCCAAAAGGAGGAGATGGTGAACTGGACTCTGATGAAGCCCCAACAGGGTCGCTGATTGGCATGAAGACCTGGGCCTCAGGATTAAAGCTGTTCTTTATCTCCTTGTCCAGCTCTGATCCATTCTCATTGTTATCATCCACGTATAGCACCTTGACCGGTCCCTTCTCTCCAATCTGGTAAGAAACCTCAAACGGGTCGATCCATACACTAAGGTCCTGAGGGAGATTATTCCGGACATCTTCGATGTCTAACCCACTCTCTTTGGCTGCCTGTTCCACCACAGGGTCCACTTTCTCACCCACATGGATGCACCTGAACCCTGAACCTTTGTATGGTTTATCCGGATACCAATGACCCTCATATTTTTTCTTCAGCTGCCTCTCGAGCTCTTCGCCAAAGATGTTCACACGTCGTCGAGGGAGTTTGTTGTATAAATATGAAATAATAAAGTTGAGTGCTACTTGAATTTCCAGCTGCATAGCTGCTTCAGTGGCAAGGACAAATCTTTTTCTATCACTGAGCGTTGCAAAACCTCCAAGGCAGAAGTGACCACTGTACTGCAAAATCTGAGTGCTTGTTGTCAAAATAAATGTCCTTTCTGCAACACGGTTGGGCTTAGGATCCTGAAAGGATATGAGAAAAAAGGAAAATTACAAGATTGCTTTCACCGCAAGTGAAAAAAAAAAGGTGTACGTCACATTAATAGTTGTTAGTGACTACATTTCATCCACATTAGCTCTTTGGGTTTCACCATTCCCTCCCCCAGCTGTACGATATCAACAGCTATAAATAAACAGAGGCTCCTGACTCAGATGGTGTCAGCAGTGTGTGTTCCCCAGCGGTCTAGTGTGACAGAAATATGCGAGCACGGTTGACCTCTGCGGAGGACGCTGGATCTGACAGCAGGTGTCAATACAACGAAGGATTTTTTTTCAATTCGCTTCATTTTGGTGCGCTGACATGTTCAAGCAAAGCTACCTGCGTCCATGTATGACAGGTCTGATTTAACTCAGACAGGCAAGTCCACCGCTTTCCCGATTAGATGACGGTTAACTAGCAGCGCTGAAGGAGCACGTCCTCGCCTGCTGTTACATAATCACCAGTCGAAGTCTAACGAAGACCATAAAGTCATTTCTAAGAGGTTAAAAGACACAGCGATGGTGACTAAACTAAACAACTCACGTCACGCACATCAACTAGCATTAGCAACTACGGAACTTGTAGTGCAGGGTGTGAACAGAAATACTGCTAGCTAACGTTAGTCACCTGTTTGGACATTAAATATGGGTTAATTTTTATGTGCGTTACCGATGTTTCCATGACACGTAGTGAACAAAGCACAGAATTAAAACACACAGCAAACAGCAACAAGAACTCGATTAATATTTAACGTTAGAACAGATCGTGTTGATGGTAGCAATAACGTAGCATCTGAACAAGCTAGGTGGATCCAGCCTGTATATACGAATAAATTAACCATAAAGGACTACCATTCAATAGCAACAACGAGTACACGTTTGAGAACTGTCAGATATGATATAATACTGGACAGTAGTTTAAATTTTCGACATGTCAACTTGAAATCAGTCTTTACTTACATGGAAATTCACAGCAGGTTCTTCTTCCAGTCCTCTCCAGCAAACGTTATGTTTGGAACAGGGTCTATCAAATGTGGTTTTCTTATAAAATTAGGTCAATGTTATATTGTTCCAGGCGATTTTGTTTTTGTGGGGTTTTGATAATTCCGATTCTCAGGCTTGCTATCTGACTCCCCACGGCCTGGGAGTTTTACAACTCTGCCCTTTAAAACTTGGCTTGGTGTGTTTATATAGTGCTGCTCCGCCACGGACGTGAAGGAGGTGGTGATGCGGCGCGCAGAGGTCAACACCCAGCAGCCTGTTCCTATTGGTCAATTTCTGGTCGTCATCCAAAAAAAAAACAGCCTGCACTATGATTGGGTCATTTTGCATTCAATCAACTGTAAGCTTCTATTTACGGTAGTGCTTCATCTGTCATGTGCTGTGGACTATTTTTTTAACCCAGGTTTGGATAAAATATGTCTTTTTAGCTTCTTTTCATCACGTGTCTGTTATTTTTAGATAAAATATGTTGACCTTAAAATTAATAAAACACTCTCCTTAACAGAAAGTTAAGCAGACTGACACTCTATGCATCTGTTTCATGTTATGTAAAGCCTTTGTAAAGTTCCTCTGTTACCGAACGTTGTTCTCCGTCTTGTACAAGACAAAAAGTCCCCGATTGTGTTTGAATTTCAGTAAAAACATCGATGCCAGCGAGAAAAGCACACTTCACTCAGCTCTTCCTACTATAGGGTTAAATAGAGCTTGACAGTGGCGGAGGGATACACCTGTTACAGGTCGTAAGACGTGCTGCTCGCCAATGACATATTGTCAGCTGTAGAGTCAGCTGTAGCTGTGTATCTAAATCTAACACACTTTCCTTCCTGAGAGTGGAGCACTATGGGACAGATAATTTCCTACCACTTTTAAAGAAAGCAGATGTTATGTCATAATTACCATCTGTGTAAATATTGAAATTATTTTTTCACTATGTACCTGAGATAAAGTTCTTTTCATTACGATTTCTGTGGACCGTGAAAATGAATTGTTACACCATGGAACACAGCTGCTCTCCAGTGCCTATGTACTGGCTCTTTGTTTTCATCAGCTGTGCAGCACAGGGCTTTAGACCTCCACTGGCAGGCCTGAGGTGTTTTGACGCCACAGTCTGTTCTTACCTAAAATGAGCTCTCATACTGTGTTTGCACAATAATACAATGCCGCATGAATTATACAGCTGGGAGGGAGGTGGTAGACCGAAAGAGCAGGAGGAAGAGAGAGAGAAAGGAGAGACTGTTCTTTGGAGGGGATGGAGGGGTGGGAAGCTGAGATGCAAATGTATATCCTTGACTGAAAAACCCATTCCGATGGTGTATGGCAGGTCTGTGTGTGTGTTAGATTTGAGAGCTGATTTACAGGGGAGCTGTCAGGCTTTCTAGAGGCAGAAGCAGGGGAGTCAATAAAATTTCAAAGGCGTATAAGATTTGCCTGAATCAATAATAATTCAATTTGATAGTCTGTTGTCCAAGTCACGTTCCAGACTAAATCATGATAGCAGAAATTTGAAAAACAGACACAATTCCCTCTTTTTTTTCACAAAGCTCAAACAATGCTTCAAAGTACATTATTCATTATAGCAAACATCAGAGTGGCCTTGGACAGTGTTCTATCCCTGGTAAGGAAATCAGCTTGTGGTTGATGTATAAAGTACAAAGAGAGAAGAATGACCTTTAAAATCAGTCTAGTCTCTTCATGTGTTTTTTATTATTCCGTCAAGTTTGCAGAGCTTGCGTTACATGGCGCGAACCAATCACCTTGCATCTGTCAGAAGGAATCACGTGAACAATATGGCGTAAGGCATCGGGCAGCGAGGGTTTTTGTTACGGTTACGCCTTTCGTCCACAAGACAACGAAGATATCCGGGACGCTGGCCAAAGTGAAGTTTTTTGAAAACGCTGGGTTTGCGTTGTCATGTGGACGCTGTAACTGCAACCTTTTCTATACGGAGGGTGTCTCCCTGCAACAAAAACCGCTGTGATGTCAGTGTGTGTGACCCATGTCTACATGTACACACAGAATGGACGGAGTTATTACCGACTATTTTCTGACGTATAACAGCTCCACGTCGAAGACGCGTTGATAAACATGTTTGACGGTTGGATATTTGTTCATCTGTTTCTTTCTTTATGAGTCATAAAGTTTGCGCATTTATTTATTCATTCATTCATATTCCTTGCGGGAACACGTTGAAATTCCACGATAAATATCAGACTTCATACATATATACTTCATATATATATATAAAAATAATTTTAAAAAATGTCCCTCTCACCCTTTCAGGGTGGTATCTGTGTGTCATCCTCAAGCTCGGGTCCTCTACCAGAGGCCTGGGAGTCTGAGGGTTCTGCGCAGTATCTTAGCTGTTCCTAGGACTGCGCTCTTCTGGACTGAGGCTTCAGATGTTGTTCCAGGAATCTGCTGGAGCCACTCTTCCAGTTTGGGGGTCACTGCCCCAAGTGCTCCTACTACCACGGGGACCACATTAACCTTAACCTTCCACATCTGTTCCAGCTGTTCTTTCAACCCTTGATATTTCTCAATCTTTTCGTGTTCCTTCTTCCTGATGTTGGCATCAGCTGGAATCGCCACATCTATCACCACTGCTCTCTTCTGCTCTTTGTCCATCACCACTATGTCCGGTTTGTTAGCCAGCAGCTGTTTGTCGGTCTGGAAGCTGAAGTCCAACAGGATCTTAGCCTTGCCGTTCTCAACCACCTTCGGTGGTATGTCCCATTGGGATTTGGGTACTTCTACTCCATACTGGCCACAGATGTTCCTGTACACTATCACAGCTACTTGGTTGTGCCTTTCCATGTATGCTGAACTGGCGAGCATCTTACACCCTGCTACCACATGCTGGACTGACTCTGGGGCTTCTTTACATAGCCTGCACCTTAGGTCAGATCTACTGTGGTAGATATTGGCTTCTATTGCCCTTGTACTTAGGGCCTGTTCTTGTGCTGCCATGATCAGTGCCTCTGTGCTGTCTGTCAGTCCAGCTTTATTCAGCCATTGGTAGGTCTTCTTGATATCAGCAACTTCCTCTATCTGACGGTGGTACATGCCGTGTAGGGGTTTGTCCCTCCATGTTGTCTCCTCCTCCTCCTCTTCCTCCTCAGGCTTCTGCTGTCTAAGGCATTCACTGAGCAGTTCATCTGTTGGGGCCATCTTCCTGATGTACTCTTGGATTTTTTATGTCTCATCCTGGACCTGCTCACTAGTCCTCGGCCTCCCTCTTTCCGCTTAGTGTACAGCCTCAGGATGCTGGACTTGGGGTGAAACCCTCCATGCATGGTGAGGAGCTTTCTCGTCTTGATGTCTGTGGCTTCTATCTCCTCCTTTGGCCAGCTTATGATCCCAGCGGGGTATCTGATGACCGGCAATGCATACATGTTGATGGCTCGGATCTTGTTCTTGCCATTCAGCTGACTTCTCAGGACTTGCCTTACTCTCTGGAGGTATTTGGCTGTGGATGACTTCCTTGTGGCCTCCTCATGGTTGCCATTAGCCTGTGGGATTCCAAGGTATTTGTAGCTGTCCTTGATGTCTTCTATCCTGCCCCCTGGTAGGTTGACCCCTTCAGTTCTGATCATCTTGCCTCTTCTTGATACCATCCGGCCACATTTGTCTAATCCGAATGACATCCCTATGTCGTCGCTGTAGATCCTGGTGTTGTGGATCAGTGAGTCAATTTCTCGCTCATTCCTGGCATACAGCTTGATGTCATCCATGTAGAGGAGATGGCTGATTGTTGTCCCGCTTCGGAATTGGTATCCGTAGCCACTCTTTGTAATAATGTGACTGAGGGGGTTCAGGCCTATGCAGAACAGCAGTGGTGATAGTGCATCCCCTTGGTATATGCCACACTTGATGTTAACTTGGGCAATTGGCTTGGAGTTAGTCTCCAGGGTTGTCTTCCACTTCCCCATTGAGTTCTTGATGAAGGCTCTTAGTGTCCTGTTGATCTTATACAGTTCCAGACATTCCAGTATCCACATGTGTGGCATTGAATCGTAGGCTTTCTGGTAGTCAATCCAGGCGGTGCACACGTTGGTCTGCCTATTCTTACAGTCTCTGTGTACTGCTCTGTCCACCAGTAGCTGGTGCTTGGCTCCCCTGGTGTTATTACCAACTCCTTTCTGTGTCCCGCTCATATATTGATCCATGTGCCTACTCATCTTAGCTGCCATGATGCCTGACAGGAGCTTCCATGTTGTACTGAGACAGGTTATTGGCCGGTAGTTGGATGGGGTAGATTCCTTCTGTGGGTCTTTCATGATCAGGACTGTCCTGCCTTCAGTCAACCATTCTGGGTGTGTCCCATCCCTTAGCAGCTGGTTCATATGTGCTGCTAGAAGCTCGTGGAGTGCTGTCAGCTTCTTTAGCCAGTATGTATGGATCATATCCGGGCCCGGTGCAGACCAACTCTTCATCTTTGACACTCTTTCTTGGATGTCTGCCATTGAGATGGTTACTGGTTCTTGTTCTGGGAGGCAGCTGTGGTCAGTCCTCAGGTCCACTAGCCACTGAGCATCGGTGTTGTGTGATGCTTTTCTTTCCCATATGCCCTTCCAGTATTTCTCCACCTCAGCTCTTGGTGGGTCTGGCCGGATGCTATTTCCCTGCTACTGAGAGTACACCTTTGCTGGTTGAGTGGAGAAGGTCTTGTTTATTCTCCTGGCCTCAATCTCCTTGGTGTATCGCTTCAGTCGGGTAGCCAGAGCCGTTAGTCTCTGTTTGGCAGTTTCGAGTGCTTCAGGTATGGAGAGCTTGCTGTATTTCCTGGGTGCCCCTTTATTCACCATGTTCCCCTTCTGTAGCTCGGCTAGCTGGCTGACTTCTCTCCGTGTCGCCTTTATCTTGGCCTCTAACCGTCTCTTCCATGGAGGGTATTGTTTGTTGTGCCCTGTGTTGATCTTGTATCCCAGCATCTCGAGGATTACTGTTGCTGTACTGTGGATCAGCTTGTTGGTCTCAGTTATGTTCCCTGTGGGGATGGTTCTTATTGCAGCATTCACATCTTCTAGCAGATCTTCTGAAGGTACTTGACAACTTAGCTTCGGTATTTGTCGGAGGCTCCAGGTTTCAATTTGGGTCACAATCTTCCTTCGCAGGTCAGCAGCTCTTGTATTGAGGCTGTCTATGTCTCTTAGGGCTTGGTACCCAATCACAGATTGTGGGGGGGGTGATATCCCCCCGCTGACCTGGCGTCCTGGCTCCCCCTTGCCGTAACATTGTTGTTGTATTTCATCGATCTCTAGTTGTGACAGCAGTTTTCGGTTACGGATGTTGGAACACTGGGCTAACAGCTGTTTCTTTGTTAGCCTTGATTGTGGGTTTCGAAGCATCCATTGGTCCCACATCCGCCCCATATATCCCCTCTCTCTGGGATTACTAGTGTAGTAGCATTCCAACAACTCCGTATTCTCCGCCCTTGTCCATGTGTGTCTTGTTCCAGTAGCCCATTTGTCATCAGATTGCCCTGGTTCCCTAGCATCTGACGCGGACCTTGTTAACCCGGGCGACATCCGAGCCGGTATGACTCTGTCATTATTGTGTTCGCTCATATTTTTGAGGTAGGCTCGTATAGCATTAAGGGTCTTGCCTAAGGACCCTCACTGGATAGTGCCCACCATGTCTGGGGTTCGAAACCACGCCCACGCCCTCCTGCATTCCAGACCACGCCCTCCTGCATTCCAGACCACGCCCCTTTCTGCATTTGTGTACGTTGACTGGATAGTGTTTGTCCCGATATAGATATATATATATGTGTGTGTGTGTGTGTGTTTGTGTGTGTGTGTGTGTGTGTGTGTGTGTATATATATATATATATATATATATATATATATATATATGGCAGGCAACTATGACCAAATGATCAGACATCTTTAAATTTGCTTAATTTTTCAACTGACGACAAGTTTCCCCAGCACTATAAGAAATACCATGAGCAGGTCTAGAATTCTGCTGCACATTCTCCCTGTGTGTATACTCAGTAAGTAAGTGTTAGTTTTGGCTGTGGGTAGATGGTGCTTAACAATGACCTGTTTGTTATTCTCCACCAGAGAGTATGGATCCGGAGAGCGGCGAAAGTTTCCTCCTGTGAGTCTGCATGTCTGGGACCTGGCAGTAAACACAGCTAATGAAGTCAGATGCTTTACCATGACTCACACAGACTTTTAGTGAAGTCATTTCACATGAACATTTTTCATTCTTTCCTGCAGAGAGCTGTGAAATCACTTTCAGTTCGGTGTGGGTTCAAAACCGCACATAAGCTCTGTTTGATTCCCACATGTGGTCAGTGGATTTTAGTCTGCGTAATGTCAAACACGCAGTCCTGAAGGGAGCAAATGTGTGCCACTGTGTGCATATCCACTGAGAAACATATGAGAAAAACACAGTGTGTACAAAAGAATTGGGTTCCGGCATATTAAATTGAAAGCTGCCACAGACAGAATTCATTTCTTTTAGTTATTTGACTAAAACTAAGAGAGCTTCGACAGATTTATCCCATTCTTTCTAGTGGACTTCAAAGCTGTAGCGGTGCTAGAACACATGACTCTGCTCTTTCATGCCAAACCATGTGGGCTTTCCTGATATCTTCAGCTCACAATTTTTACCTGCAGGATAAGGCAGAGATGTCTTTATTAATATTTTCAATTTCAGGGCATGCAACCCATGTACCAAATGTAATACAAAATATCAGCTCATACAGACTCACAGCTATACAGATGACAAATTCTTGGCTTTTTCATTACACAGTATATTCCTTGTAAATTAGCTAAGCTGTTAGCTTTTTATTTAAGAATTTTGTAATCTTGAAATTCAAAATACTAACAATATTGTTGGGTGTTTGTTTGTTTTTTTTGACAGAATAGGAAATCATCACTAATCATGATGAACCTGCTGTTATTTTAAAGCGTTTTGGCATTTTTAGGTTCAGTTTTTTGATTTTCTTAATTGGAATTGAAATTCAATTAACAATGCAGGCCGTCCTGAACAGGAAGAAGCGGGCGTTCAGGAGCAAGAATGAGGAGGAGATGAGGAAGGCCCACACTCTGCCTGAGGGAGGCCAAGGAGGCGTACGGGAAGAAGCTGAAGAAGCAGCTGGGTAGCAACCAGGCGCGGGAGGTCTGGGATGGGATGAGAATCATCACCGGACACAGGAAAGGGCGCAGCACTGTAGAGGGGAATATTGAACGAGCGAACGAACTAAACGGCTTTTTCAATCGGTTCAGCTCCCCCACCACTCCCGTCTCCTCGTCCCAGGCCTCTCCAGGCCCTGCAGACCGCTCCACTGATGCTCCCTCCTCCTGTGCTTCCTCTCCTTCCACCCTTGCCACTTCTCCCGAGCCCACTCCAAGAACTGCGAAGCTCTACGGCCCCACCTCAACCACTGTACTTCCAACCTCGCCACGTCCTCCTGCTCCCTTCGTGACTGACTTCGTGGAGTGGTGCCAACAGAACCAGATCCAGCTCAATGTCTCCAAGACCAAGGAGATGGTGCTGGATTTGAGGCGGGCAACTCCCTCTCCACAGCCAGTGATCATCGAGGGCAGTGAGGTGGAGGTGGTAGAAAACTATAAGTACCTGGGACTGCAGCTAGACAGCAGACTGGACTGGTCACTCAACTCGGACTGTGTGTATAAGAAGGGGCAGAGTAGGATGTACTTCCTGAGGAGGCTGGCCTCCTTCAACATCTGTCCTAAGCTCCTTCTCATGTTCTATCAGTCCATAGTCTCCACTGTGCTGTCATATGCCATTGTGTGTTGGGGTGGGGGGTCAGGAAAAGAGATATGGACCGTCTAAACGGACTCATCCGCAGGGCAGGCTCAGTGGTCGGGCTGAGCCTGGACTCTGTGGATACGCTTCTGGAGAGCAGGACCATGTCTAAAGTTAAGGCTATCATGAACAACACCAGCCACCCCCTGCACACCACCTTCTCCCAGTAGAGAAGCACCTTCAGCGGCAGACTGCTGTCACACAGCGCCTCCACAGAGAGGATGAGTTCCTCCTTCCTGCCTCGTGCCATCAGGGGGTACAATGACTCTCTCAGGAGGAGCAGGGAGGACGTGGCGAGGTCAGCACACGGTTGAAGGGATTTTATTTTATTTTATTTTATACTGTTTATTTTTAATTTTATGCTGTTTATATTTTAATTTTATACTGTTTATATTTTAGTTATAGTTTAGTATATAAGTCCTGTTAGTGCTGCATGTGTCTGTTAGTGTAGTGTATGTCTTGTGGTATGTCCTGTGATGTCAGTGTTTCTTTTTCTCCTGGTGTTTATCCAGTATTTATTCGTTATGTAATGCCTGAGCAGTGGATGTACAATTTCCTCCGGGATTAATAAAGTAAGTGTCCGTCCGTCCGTCCGTCCGTCCGTCCGTCCGTCCGTCTAATGCATTATCCATTTAATTCAGCATTTAACATTAAAAAGCCACAACAACAACAAGAGCAATAACAACAACAACTTCATTCTATAGTCCCAACAAATGGAAGACTGTCTACAATTACAGGAGAATAAATATTGGATTAATATTACCAGGTGTCCAGAAACACAACTCCACATACAACAACAAATGTGCTGGAAGTCTTTTAAATTGTGGTTAAAAGAAAAATAATAATTCCATTACATTTTAACTTTGCTTTTACTGTAGAGCAGCAAAATACTGGAATCTGTTCCAAAGGGGATTTACAGTATGATCTCTGTTGATGATCACATTCCGTTCTTTAAAGCCAGAATAACTTAAATGCTGTTCCTTCAATCCTTTGTCTAAACACAGGTTTCTCTTCAGTGGGTATCTACTATGTTTGACCATGAATGACACTCTCTGCACATATATAATTTACTGGCTGAATAAAAGTGATCCTGCATGGAACAAAGGTTTTATCGCTCTATTGATAGACGCCGAATAGGACGTGGTGTCCGATTAGTATTCATAGCAGATTGGTAGCAATGGCAATTTAAGATAACTTTATAGCTCTATGTACACATGTGCAAGCATCTGCTTTATTCTCCTTTTTATTTCAAAGGAATGGCAGCCTTTAAACTCTCAGTTGCGGAAAGGAGAGCAGGCAGAAAGAGATCTGTCTGCAGCACATATTAGCTGTTTACACGGGAAACTCATTTAAAAGTTTGGAAAATGAGTTTTTACTCCTGAGTCTAGTGTGTGGGGATCAGGCATTGCATGCTGCTTCCCCTTGAGTTGTTTACTCAGGCAGTTGGAGGAAGGCCAACTCGAGTTCTTTTCACATCATGGCCAGGAATGTCATTAGTATTAGCAGTAATATTTGCCTCCACAGTCCCGTGATACTCTCTCGTACCTACATGTAAATACAGACTGTTTTTTCACTTGGTTCTGAGCCTGTTTCTCCTTGCAGAGGTAGTGTTTATGTGGAACAAAGAGCATATTCATGTTATGTAGTGCCAAGCACTTTCATATTTCAGCTGGGTTACAGTGTTTTGACCCCTGGAAAGATTCAAATCAAGCCATCTGGAGGAGACGGACGGTTACACAATAGGGGATCAGCTGTGCTCCTCCCATTTAAATACCATTCTGCTCTCCTATTTGGATTCAAGTTGGAGGATTATGTTTAGCACGCCGGGTGCTGTGACATGAATCAGCCAAAAAGAACGGAACTGATTCCAGAGTCACATTAAGCCTAATAACGCAAGCACGGAAACAAGAGCATGCTAGTGCCGTTCCTACTCAGACGACAACACACAACATGGCAAATCTGTGCCCTTGCAGTCAGATCGAAGTTTTGAAAAATTCAATTATGGTCTGAGATGAGCAGCCAGTTCTTATGGATGGAGCTGCTCTAGAGTGAGATCCATGCAGGAGTGGGAATGTTTCACAATCCCATGAATACAGAATGGAGTGTGCTACATTAAGCAGGCTGTCTCTGTCGATGGGATTTGTGTGGACAAGCCCCCTCCTCACTCTCCTTCCATTTACACTGTGACCTCCGGCCCTGCACCCACTGCTTGGCCCTTTAACCTGACTCCTGTTTGGGTGAGCCGCATCCCCGGGCAGATCAATGATCAGAACAACTTACATCACCGTCAGATATGAAAAGCAAATTTACCTAGAAAGAGCCTCAAAACACATTTTTTACACATGACCCCACATCAATGTGTATGCAGAGCCAGGATTTGCACAGACCCTCTATTGAGAAGCCCTCGATCTTGTTTGCCAGGGATGATGTCAATGTCGTCATGGCAACTATTCTTACACATTACCCGATGCTCTTTCACAGTTAGAGCAGCACTCAATTGCTTTTTTTTCTGACTAACGTCAAATTTAATGTCTTAAAAGGCACAGAGTTGAGTCTTTTTTTGCGACTGTTGTTTTTAAAGTTGGTTATGCAGAGGATGGAGTGACGAAGAGGCACACTGGAAGACGATTTGTTAAGCGTCATCCTTTACCTCATTCTGACCCCATAAACAGCTGACCAGAAGGAAAAGAGGGAGTAATGAGCTAGTAGTCATGCTCATTCATGAGTGGAAAGGATCATGATGACTATAGAGTAAGTGGTAAATTCACTTCATATAACCTCCAGCAGTAGCAGTTCTTGCTCTCTGGTTCAGATAACTGATACAGATCTCTGGGGGTAACAAGGGAAGGTGGAGCCATATTTTGCTGATGGATGTCCTTTGATAGAAATGGAGAAAGTGAGCGAAGAGGACACTAAAACGAGTGTTTGAACTGCATGCAACGACATCAGCAGCTCAATGCTATAATCTCCGGGGAGGGGAGAGAGAGAGTAATTGTGACATTACTCTTTGGTTGCAAATTGCTGCTCAGCACAATTCAGTCCAATAATCAGAAACCATTGGGGTGAATAGTCAAAGCGGTCGATTCGGTCAATTCAGTCGATTCAAATGATAAATGGAAATGGCAACAATTAAGTGCTGAACAACTGATTTATAAAGAATGGGTTTCCTCATAGACTCCCCCTGATGGTGGTGGATAACCAGGACCTCTGCTATTCACACTGTCTCATAAATGAAATGCTTGTACTGTATTGCAGTCACATAGAAGGACACTCATGTAGTTTTAATTTGACTAATTGGATAGGGAACAATGCTTTATGTATAGACAAAAGGAACAACACTGTCACTTGCTTTACAACATTTGTAGTTTATCACAGTCTCGATAAGATAGACACAAAATTGAAGGTTGACCTGTGATGATAACTCTCAAAATGGAGATGTCCCTGTTAAATACAAATAGTTATGGTTATTGAAAATAACTTTGGACCCTAAAGGCCAAATTAAAGACAAATCTTCACTAACATTCAGATTAAGGAACGCACAGCCCTAGAAAAATGATAATGATCTACGAACAGTAAATTAAACTGTTTGATTTGTATTGCCTCTGGAAAAGGAGGCAATACAAAGCCGCGGGAAAGGAGAGGTGAAGGCTCATTCAGGACGAGGTTTGTGCCGAAGTGGAGGAGGCTCGCCTCAGCAAAGCAGTGGGCATGAGCAAGCAGGGGATCTGGACCAAGTGGGAGCACATAGCTGACCGCAAGATCACCTGGACCGAACTTTGGAAGGCAGAACCATCCCACTTAAAGTTCTTGTTCCAGTCAGTCTATGATGTCCTCCCAAGCCCTGCTAACCTGTTCACCTGGGGACTGACCGAGGCACCCGTGTGCCAGCTCTGCCAGAGAAGAGGATCATTGGAGCACATCCTCAGCTGTTGTCCAAAGGCCTTGGGAGATGGCAGGTATCGTTGGCGCCACGACCAGGTCCTACGGGCAATAGCAGACACAATCTGCACTGGCATTAACACCAGTAGGCGGCAACACCCAACCAGGAGTACAATTGCCTTTGTCCGAGCAGGGGAGAAACCTCAACTCCCCAAGAAGATCCAAGGAGGGCTGCTCACAACATCAAGGGACTGGCAGCTCCTGGTTGACCTAGGGAAGCAGTTGTGATTTCCAGACATCATTGCAACTACGACCCTCCAGCCAGACATGGTGCTGTGGTCCGGAGCCAGCAAGCAGGTGGTGCTCCTTGAGCTAACGGTTCCCTGGGCGGACAGATTGGAGGAAGCTCAGGAGAGGAAGCGAGCAAAGTATTCCGAACTTGTGGCAGAGTGCCAGAGGAATGGGTGGAAGGCCCGCTTGCAAGCCTATTGAGGGGGGCTGCAGGGGTTTTGCAGGCAAGTCCTTACATCAGGTCCTAGGACTCCTTGGGATTTGTGGACTGCACAGGCGAGGAGCCATTAAGAACATCTTTGAAGCATCGGAGAAGGCTTCACGTTGGCTCTGGTTGAGGAGGGGGGACGCGTGGCGTAGTGGGCTACCTGTACACAAGTCGGGGGACTGATCACCCCCGGCTGGGTCGCCTGGAGGAGGGTGTTTGATCCAGACCCGAAACACCCTATGAGGCCGGGAGAATCCCTGATGATGTGTCCAGGTTGCACCAAAAGGTGTATAATAGAACCTCTTATTTGCCTTCTATAACACTAATGTATTTAACCAGGGTTGGGTGTTATATATGTTCATTGTAGCCACTTTCTAAGAGCATTTCCTCATATATTTAACTAAAATTTTATGAATATTTCTCAGATGTCAAAGTATGACGTAGACTGAGTGGGTGGTGGTTCACCAGTTGGAGGTTGTGGGAGGAGCTGTCGGTTCCTCATGTCCAGTCTGTCGCTGCACCTATTGACACCAAAAACAGAAATTAAAAAGTGAACTGCTGATTGTTTTAAAGTGAAAAAGTTCCTTTTTTCAAACACTGACATTAAATCTGAAATAAATAATAAAACAACCAAAAGGTTTTGTTTTGTTTTGTTTTTTTAATTTTCATTACCATTTCCAGTTCTGCAACTAAAAACAGCTTTTCTATGGACGCTCTGTACTAAAATAAGGATTCTGGCTCTGTCCTGTAGAACGGGTCCTTCAGCCAGAGAGTAGATAAGTTTCACTTATTAAGTTAGCTGTTTCTGCTCCTGCAAAACCAACACCATGTGTCCTATAAGTACTAGACAAAAGGTTACACAAGGCCTCTCCACACCTCCCACAGTACAGTCAGGCTTAACGGTGTCAGTTCCACAAAGCTGCTGCTGTTGGGAAATGCCCACTTCCCAGAGGGCCACAGAAACACTGAGACATGACCACTGTGGGGGAGCGTAAACACACAGGTCCTTTCATACTTCACAAAAAGAATTGCCGTGCAATTTCATTATCAGAGAAACACACGTGACAGTTTTGGCGTGGCCATTAGCGTCTCAACCAGGTGCTGAAGTTACCCTTGAGCCCCTGGGTTAGACACACCGGGCTGTGATTTGTACCTCAAACAAAAGCCAAGTTAATAGGAGAGGTGAGAAGATGTGAAATAATGCAAATGTTTCTTGTTAAGCACATGCTTGAAAAGCTTTCAGATGCCAAAAGGTAGCTTGTGGCACAACGGTGCATCAATATGTGACCAGCTGGGATGAGAATGTGTCACACAGTCACATACTGAAATCTAAAAACCTCTCATCTAGGGCCAGCATTGGGTCCAAAACTGTCGTTTGTATGGTTTTATGAGCAAACGCCTCTAGAAAGGATTCAAGCCTACAGTATGTCTTATTGAAATTACTGCTAATGAGTTATGTGTTGTGGACTTTGATCTGTCTGTTAGCTGGATTGCTCAAAAAGTTATGAACTGATTTAATTAAATTTTGAGTAGCAATAGATTTCCAAAGAAAAAATGTGGATCATGGATTTCTGGTTTCTTCAGTATATAGGGGTCCTTGTGATCCAGCAGCACATCTAGTGGAAAGGGTGTCCATGGTAGTGTCACCTAAACCCTTCAAAATAAAAGAGACTGATTTATAGGGTGTAAAATAATATAAAATAAGATAATTAAAATGCTATTCTTTGAGACACCAGTACTAATGATTTAACTGTGGAACTAAGATCATGTTGTGACTGAACCAGTGTTGATTCAGTTTGGTTGACGAATCTTCAAAAGTTAGATTAGATTTTTTTTTTTAAATGATATCATTGAAAAAAATCAACAGTGAAATATTGTAATCAGAGTAATATTTATATGAAAGAGGACATGAAGGTAGTTGGTGTGAGAGAAGAGGATGCAGAAGACAGGGTTAGATGGAGGCAATCGATTCGCTGTGGCGACCCCTGAAGGGAAAAGAAGAAGATTCCTATTTCTATAGGTAGATTTTCTTTTTTGTTGGAGTCCCTTTATAAGGTTCAAACTATGGTGGGACTGTGACATAATGAGGAAACTGAGCCACCTTGGAGGTTTTCAGTCTCTAGCTGTGTCCCACTTCACGGACTGCATCCTCCGAACAGCGACACAACTAGGCCTGTCCCAATTCAGACTTCTCCCACAGCAGCAGCATATTTCTCTCAGAACTGTGAAGGCCCTCCTTATCCCAAGATTCATTGCTGATGTCATGTAGTACTTCACAGTCGGGTATTGGTCTGTATATACTGTACTACTTATGCCTATATATCTGGCTACAGCTGATGTTTGAGCAACACGGTCAGTGTTCAGTGTAACGATGGACGAAGTTTGAAAGGTTATTTGAAATGCACACTATAAAGGCCAAAAGTATGTTATTTACACAGCCTCAGATGTGTTAGAAGAAGAAGATTTTTTTGATTTTTGCAAAAACACTTTAATCACATGCAAACATTTTACAATTTTACATTACATGAAAACACTAAAGTGCTTCAGAAGAAAAAGATTTTGTGCAAAAAAAACTTCAATCACATTCAGAACATTTTACAATTTTTCATTAGATGAAACTTCAAAAACATTAAACATCAATAAATAAAAGGAAATACAATTTAAAAATTAGTGCATTATATCAGGAAGTTTGCAAAAGTGAGGCGATCATCAACTAAAGCGCATAGGACATTTTTGTAACACCAGATGTTCCTTAAGTTGTTTAGGTCTTTTGTCATTTTATAGAAACCAAATTCTAGTTTTAAGCAACATCTGATGTTACAGCAAAAAATAGTAGCTGCTTCTTGAACAGTAAGAAGATGGGTTTTTTTGCATTTTTGCAAAAACACTTTAATCATATTCAAACATTTTACAATTTTACATTAGATGAAAACACTAAAGGGCTTCAGAAGAAGAAGATTTTGTGCAAAAAGACTTCAATCACATTCAGAACATTTTACAATTTTTCATTAGATGAAACTTCAAAAACACAAAACACCAATAAACAAAAGGAAATACAATTTAAAAATTAGTGCTTTATATCAGGAAGTTTGCAAAAGTGAGTTGATCATCAAGTAAAGTGCATAGGACATGTTTGTGAAACCAGATGTTCCTAAAGTTATTTAGGTCTTTTGTCATTTTATAAAAAACAAATTCTAGTTTTAAGCGACATCTGATGTTACAGTAAAAAACAGTAGCTGCTTCATGAACAGTATTGTTTTCAATTCTCCTCTTCCTGGTCACGTAAATTGCGAGTTTTGCCTCTCCAGAGATAAAATTTAAAAGCTACCACTTTCTTTGATTCGATTTATATTACCCAGCACCGTAGATGTATTTCCTGATACTAAAATTTTCACTGAACAGATTAAACACATTCGTTGAAGAGCACTGCAAGTCTCCCACACTCACTAAAAGCATGAAAGACTGTCTCACGAAGACAACACTGGTTGGATACAGCAGGGTTAAAAACAGAGAAGAAAGCATTGGAACCAATGGCACCATGTAAAAGTCTCCACTGGATTTCGGCTGGGGTTTTTTTGAGGGTAGGTTTGTGTAGAAGTCTCCACTGTGGGTCAGGTCAATTTCCCGTTATCCTGTTTGCCCAGGTAGTGGGTGCTCTGTCACACAGGCTTTTCTTGTTGATTACTTTTACACATAGTTTGTACAGTAGTTTTTTGTTGGCCGTGTGCAGGCTGATTTGTCGTTCATCTCCGAGGAGAGGACTTTCCAGTTGTCCAAACAGGGGGCTGATGTGGACCTCAGGGAAAGGATCTTTGCTTGTCCGGCACAGTCCCTGTACCATAGTCCAGGAGGAGGCTTCTCTCCTTCCCGGAGAGTCTTTGCCTCCACAGTTGTAGCACCCTCTGAGCCACCCTGGTGGACTGGATGTTTAGCAGGGATCTCACAGCCTGGGCATCCACCAACACTGGCCCGGCGTTGTCCACCAGCTGCTGCAGGGTCATGGTCCTGGTTCTGCAAAGCGCTGCAGACAGCCCAGGTGTGGCTCCACTGCAGACATCCAGCCTGGCTCCATGCACTAGTGGTTCCTTCAGTAACCAGAACAGAGAGTCAAGAAGAAGAAGGATGTACCTCATAGCACTGCTGTGAGCTTTAAATCTTTTTTTACATTTACTGGAAAACTACTTTGCTAAATTCATGCTTCAGTCGCGTGTGACCACGCATGCATAGTTGTGTATGTAAACCTGTAAAGTAGGTGTGTATTCAGCTTTTCATATATGCCTCAGTTTACTAGTGGGCCCATAAGCAGGCTTCTGTGTATGCAGCCAGCGTGGGTTCACTTCCCCCTCTGAGCCAAGTCCTGAAAGGTGTTTACTCAGCGATGTGTTTACTGCCTGCATGACCCAAGGGGTGAGTGGAAAGGCGCTCATAGTCCTGAACCCAGATCAGGCACGGAACCAGCAGTCGAATTGAGAGGAATGTTGCGAGGAAGTGGTGATTGATTCCATGCCTATGTGAAAATCCATTAATCATAAATTCACCCTCATTGAAACCAGGTCAGAGAACGAACCCAAATGTGCTTCTCATGCTTCCTCCCCATCTCCCACCTTTTTTTCCACTAGTCTTTTCTATTTCCTATTTCTAAGCATTTTCTGCTATACACTTTACACTTTACACTGCAGTAATATTTTCCCTTTTTCCCAGTGACAGTTTGCTCTTCTTATCTATGTTTTTTTCCGTAGAATGTTCTACATCTTTCCCCCTCCTTGCTCTGAGTTTGTGTGGCTGTAGTCTGGAGCCGAGCCAGTACAAACAGCTCGGTCAAACCTGCTTTCAGGGGCCATGCTAGTGCAAGGGGCCATGCTAGTGCGCCCCCACCCCCACCCCCCTGCGCCCCAGGTTCATGAGTGCATCTGTGTGTGTGTGAAGGACTCATATGACGAAGACGAGGACACAGATGTGTCTGAGATACATTGCACTTTTTGTGTTTGACTGGAAAAGGGTGGCATACACTAACCAAAAAAGAAGTGTCGTTCTTATGTGTTTGGTCCCACTGCAGTTGCACCTGCCAATTGGGATTTTCTGAGAAAATTTACTGTACTTATATAACGTCTCTACACTGACCTACCACTCAAAGTGCTCAACATTGTTGTATCAAAACCATTCATGCAATTACCAGCATATCTTGTGGGGCAATATGGAGATCATGCTGGCTGCAGGGGAATTGAACAACCGACCTGATATGACTGCTCTACCTCCTGAGACAGGCAGACTGCAGGCAAGCATCAAACAATTACAGCATTAAACTACTTTAATAGATAGATAGATAGATAGATAGATAGATAGATAGATAGATAGATAGATAGATAGATAGATAGATAGATAGATAGATAGATAGATAGATAGATAGATAGATAGATAGATAGATAGATAGATAGATAGATAGATAGATAGATAGATAGATAGATAGATAGATAGATAGATACTTTATTTATTAATCCCGGAGGAAATTGTACAATTCAATTTGATTTAATTGAAGTATTTATGATTTAATGATGTAAAATTTACCTTTGTAAGAAATTTGAATGTCTGAAATTAAACAAATTAAATATCACACATTTGTGATAAGTCTTCTACAAACCCAAGCTGTAAATATAGCCTACTCACAACAGCTAAGATTCCAAAATCTATTTGAATGATTTTCAAGAAAAATGTTAATGTACTAAAACAATCCAAAATATGGCAGATCATTTCTTTAAAAAATACAATATATGTTATTCCTGCATGGGCACTGGCCCAACAATCAACACAAGGTCAAGGTCAGCACCCTGTAACCGTAATTTAATGTCACTGGATTTCTAACAGCTAATGTTTTCTTGGGATCCACCTGAAGTGCCGCAGCATGAGTTATCTCTTTGGAAATTAAGGAAAAGTAAGTAGGATCAGGTTTTAGGGTTTTCTTTGGTTGGATTCACTGATCAATAACAGCATATACAAAGGGTAAAACATGAGAAGATTTCAGCATCTTTCCGTGGACATAATTCTACCTCTCCATGAACCACATCTGTCTATTTTAGACAGACATGAACATGGTTTCAGAGCAGTAATCATATGGAACAATGATTACGGACAGATTGTCATTAATGCACAACACAAAAAAATGGATACAATGATGTCTGTCAAGCTGCTTAAAAAAAACACCTTCAACTACAAGGAGTCAGTGCATCAAGTCCCCTCATACCAGCAGGGAAGGAGTGAGGAAGAAGAAGCGTGACAGATTGTCACATCATCACACCCTTATTATTATGTGCACTAATAGACCTCTCCTCTACTTTGAATTTAAGGGCTGGAGTTGAAGAATCTGTGTCTGACGTTTCCTTGACATGCCAGCCCATAGGAAAACAACCCATGAGCTGCAAAGCTGAGAAGCTGTAGGGAAGCTGAAACAACAGGGACGCTAGAACCAAAACCCACTATTATTTTCAACATTCATTAAACCTTCTCAGCAGGATGGTGCACAGCTTATGCAAGCAGAGCTCCACTTTCAAGAGCAGCTGCTATCAAATGCTGATTCACAATCGCATCTTGTGTTTGTGTATCCATGTACAGTATTCATTATAGGCTCAGGGCTGAATGAGCACACATCATAATTGTGTGCAGCCACTGGTGCTGTGAGTGATTTCAGGCGGAGTCGTCCTCATCAGTAGAGTGGAGCTGAGCTCCCACAATGCAGTACTGTTCAGCTGTACTTTTGTCCATTTTCAGCTTTACAACAATAAAATAGTGGTGGGGTCACAGGGAAGAATCAATAAAGTGGGTCAAGTGGGATTCAGAGCCTGTGATGAGAGTGTGTGTATCACCAGGCCGGTATGGGATGAAATAAATGTCAAGGCGGAGTCTGTTTGAGAATGAGGCGGCTGTGTTGATGATGAGCTCGCTCTCTGTCCCTGACATGTTGACTGTCTGCCGCCAAGAGACAACTTAATGACAACCAGTTGGGCTACGAACCTTGTTGACCATCACGCTTGGAAGACTTTCTTTCGAATAGTTTATGATTGATAAACTATTTATCAATCATAATGCACAAAATAACAATAACACAAAACTCTGGTGCATTTATGGTGCTAATATCTCTAAATACTGTATATTTCATGTGGAGTAGGTGAAGATAGAAATATGATGAGTGGTAAGAAACGAATAGCAAGATTTTTGGTCTTCTACGATTTTAGAAATATAGCGAGATTAGTTTGATATTCGATGCTCATAGATCTGGTATCTATATTTATAGTAGACATAAAATGAGCTAGTGCTAAATGTACTTGTAAAGAGCATTGCACTAGCAGACCATAAATACTAAAGAGAAGCAGTGTGTAGAAGCAAAACAATTCATTTCATTTTCCGGTTTATGCTCTGTAGCTCCCGCTGGTGTGGACCTGGTGACTCATTGCCTGGTCAAGTCCACCTAACAATTACTGTAGAATTCATCCAGCAGAGAGAGAAACATTAGAACTTTTATGTTCCTGGTCAACCGATGTTGTTTTTGGCTTTCACCAACAATTGAGGGAAATCTGCAGCTCTGAAGCTGCTAAATGCTCCAGTGTTTTTGCTGGTTAATGACTTTGTTTGCTGCTTGGTGATACTTTCCCTGGAAACAGCTGGAGTTAACTTCACCAGCCTGATAATGAATGAATTGAGATTTAAGAAAAGTTTAAAACACAAGGACAAAAGAAATAGCAAATAAAACATACTGTAAACTTAAAAAGAGAACCTGATTCAAATTCAGTGTCGATTTGTGTCTATTTTGTTTACTTGCATTATAAAACCATAATTATTAAATACATACAGTGTTATATATGAGTGCAAGTGAATGAAATGGAAAATAAAACACACCATCTGCATATCTGAACACTCTGTGTGTGTGTGTGTGTGTGTGTGTGTGTGTGTGTGTGTGTGTGTGTGTGTGTGTGTGTGTGCGTGTCTGTGTGCGTGTGTGTGTGTGTGTGTGTGTGTGTGTGTGTGTGTGTGTGTGCGTGCATGCTAGTGTGCGTGCGTGTGTGTGTGTGTGTCTGTGTGCGTGCGTGCGTGTGTGTGCATGCTTGCTAGGTGTGTGTGTGTGTGTGTGTGTGTGTGTGTGTGTGTGTGTGTGTGTGTGTGTGTGTGTGTGTGCAGCCCTCTGCATGAGATGGTGGCTACCTACTGACTTTAGTTTCCACCCTGTGCTCAGTTTCACTCTATTTCAGAGGAGGCTAATTAATCATGCATTATTGAGAGACAGAACCAGAGAGTGTAATAGCCTTCACTGCAGTCCCAGCACAGTACAGAGGAAGGTCTTAATGACGGCTGCATGTGTGTGAGCGTGTTGGTGTATGACAGGTGCTCAAGGTCAGGACAACTTTGAGTGTCTTTGTTTTTCCTGCCTGTGTTCATCTGCTTAAACAAGTTTCACATTTTTGTTCTATTCTGTTATGTTCAGCTAACACTGCTCTGTGTCTCCCTGTGATGGCTTTGCAGTTTTGCGACCTTGTGATTGTGGTGAGGAAATAGTTTACTAATCCCTCTTCAATGACTTGCAGGTATCAACAACTATGCCTGTGACCTTGAACCCTGGCAGCACCAAAGGTTGCGCAGCTCGGTCTGTTTGGTTTACCTGCGTCAGCTCTGTCTCTCTCAGCAGTCTCCATGACTGATGTCCAACTCTACCCCAGAATGCACCTGTCCCTTCTCTCACCCACCCTTCCCCCCACGGTAGATAATGTGGGTTGAAGTACAAGTGCTAACGGAGCTGCTTCCCCTCCCCTTTTCTCTCCTTTACATAGAGACGTTCTATTGGGCTCTCGTTCTCGGTCTCTGTGTCTTTTTCTGTCTTTCGTTCTCCTCCAAGAACACAAATGCTCGCAAGAATTGTTGCCAGGATGAAGGCCTTGCTTCAAGCGGTTTTATCAGATGCAATAGAAAATAAAATGACTGCCGTTGAGCCCACTTTGCAGTCAGCCAACATTTTGAACAGTAATCAATCAGCTCATCCCTAAAGCTTAGCTGCAGGAGTTTTAAATATACAATGAACACTCATTTTATGCCAGCCCACGCATAACAAGTGGTTTGAGTACGATAGTCACCCCCAGGTAAATTTTTAGGGACCAACATAGATGCAAAGCCATTTGCAAATATGTGTGTTGTGACTTAATCCATGCGTGAGTAATCAGAATTTTAAAATGTATGAAGTGAACTGTAAATGTATTCAGGAATATACAGAATTCCTCCACTAAGGCCCAACAGTCAGATGTCAATTCACCAAACCTCTTCCTATATCAAGCTCATAGCGCTATAACCATAATTTATAACTTGGGTTTGTAACAGCCAAAATTTGTTGGATCCAGATATTCAATATGATTCATATGAAAAGGTACCAAACCCCTAAATATACCTGATTATTTTATTAGAACCTGTGAGAATTCCATGAGAAATAGAATATGATTTAAAAAAGACACTGAATTAATTTTACTGTGTTAAAAAAATAAATTCTGGATGTGCCAATTCATCCAGGTCTATTCTGGCCCATCTTTCCATGAAGGTTTATGGAAATCATTTGTATAGTTTTTGCATAAAGCCACTGACATGCAAACAGAAGGTTATGGGTGATTGTATGGTTTTTAGTAGAGGCATTAATCACATGAAGAATATGTTGACTTCCATCACTGGAGCATATGCTCAATGTACTGAGGCTGAAATGCCACAAGTTTGATTCCCATCCATTGACCTTTATCAGATATCTTCTCTATTTCCTCTGACTTTAACATCTCCAAAGTCTCCAAATTCCTATTAAAATTTGCAAAAAAAAAGCTGGAAAAATAAACAACTGATCAGAAACATCTCAGATGGGCATCATTTTTTGGGGGGTACCTTTTAGAATGTTGCATTTGTTTCATGTGTGCGATAGCAGACATCTGCAAATGCTTCTGGCAATTTGAAAATGTGTGAAGATTTGTCAGAGTACCTCAGTAACTGGTTATCAGTAACACAAATCTAAATGCTGTCGGTCAAGCCTTTTCATCCTCCAGGTTTCCGCAATGTCCCTGTGCTCCTAACACTCAGAAATGACTGGTTAACACCAGTTTTATCATAATTAAGAAACTTTTGACCTCAGCTGCACTTTTTTGTCTGCCTCTATATTAATGCAGCTCTAAATATATTTGCAAAGACATTACTGGTGCCTCCCCTGACCTCAGAGGACTCTTCAGGCCTACAGCTCTGCTCAAGCCCTCAATAATTTACAATCAGGAACCAAAAGAGAATAAAAGTCAAGTGAAAGAGCAAATGGGCGGCACGGTGGCGCAGTGGTTAGCGCTGCAACCTCACAACACGGCGGATCCGGGTTCGAGTCCCGCTCTGTGCGGAGTTCGCATGCTCTCCCCGTGTCTGCGTGGGTTCTCTCCGGGTTCTCCGGCTTCCTCCCACCTCCAAAAGCATGCGCTTCAGGTTGATTGGCCGGTCCCAAATTGACCATAGGAGTGAGTGTGTGTGTGAATGATTGTTTGTTTCTATGTGGCTCCGCGGTACACTGGCGTCGTGCCCGGAGTGTCCCCTGCCTCACGCCCTGAGACTGCCGGGATAGGCACCGGCTCCCCGCGACATGCGTTAGCGGATTAAGCGGGTTGGAAGATGAATGAATGAATGAAAGAGCAAATCAAGTCGACTCATCGATACATGGGACTCCAGTTACAGCAGTGGTGAATTTCTGCCTCACAGGAAATGGTAAAATAAATCATTAACAGAGAGTTTGACCTGGTGTGACTAGCTAATTTTTCAGACTATTAAAGAAGGAGGGAGCAACAGATTGCTCAGTTTCAGAGGTGTATTGGTGTTGTTCTGTCTTTTAATAGCACAGAATGGAAATATAGGGCGCTGATGACACTATTCCTGTCAGTGATTTCTTAGGTTACAACATGAGATCCCCGCCACCTGACTGATGCCACGCAAATACGAGACAACATCACCCTCAACCGACCAGTTGAGCTTCTTTGAAAGATGTTTAATGATATTTTACAAGGAGCCAACAACAATGTTGGAAGCCTGCGTGACAACCGCCGAGTTTATCTGAGTTTATCTGCGGCCAACGCCATGGACATTAATGAGAATATGATTGATCACATGGGGCATAATTGAAATTGATTTGAAAGTTTGAACTTAATCTCCTCAGTCTCCAGGAGTTATAAAGGTTTTGAATAGACAGCATTCTGCATCATCATGCATGCTGTAAGGCATCCCAACAGGCCAACAGAGCAGGCTGTTATCAATGCTAGCAGAGATAGACCGGAGAGCCCTGGAAGAGGAGTGAGAAATAAATAATAGTGAGTGCTGAGGTTGACATCTTTGAATTTTATCTACAGGGAACACTTGGATGGATGACATCTTAGTATGGACAGTGTGATAGCTGTCAAAAGTTGCGTAATTTGATGTTGCATGCCAGAACATGAAGATTTGAGTGCTAAGCACTCACTGCCAGATATACTGTATGCCCACCACATCTGGCTCTTCTGGCTTAGGCTGCACACTCTGACAGGAAGTGGATTAGAGTTGATGATGAGGACAGCCCACTGAGAAAATCTGCATATCTAGCAGATCTAAAAGAGATCTGAACGAGCCTCCCAGAGATCTGAGCGAGGCCACCAGCTGTTGAAGACGTGCAGCCAGATAGCATAGCCCTGCTAAAGTTGATTTAGCATGTTGGCTCATTCAGCAGGATGGCAGTCAAAGGCAGCAGACATCTCTTTGCATAAATTAGCTCTGATTCATGACTTAATGTCAGGGCACACTATAACCACATGGACACAGTGTTGAATGTCCTCTCAGATTAGCTGAACATAATTCTCATTTAAGAGATGCTCTGGTCTCTTTCTCCCTGCGAATGAATGCACCGTGGCTAAATAAACCACGTGATAGCTTTGAGGTTTATTCTCCTCCAGTCTCTCGCATAGACACCTGCAGCATGAAGAATTTATTTCAAATTTGAGTTGCAATATCTTTAAGATTTAATAAAAATGTAGAATGAGATAATTAGGAAAAGTGTTTTTTTAATGCATTGTCGCTATTACAGTGATTGATGGATTCTTAGGGCCCTTTAAAGGCTCATCTGGCTTTATTACAAGTTGTTTTGCCCTTATTAGATTAGATTAGATTTTAGATTAAGATTAGATTTAGATTAGATTAGATTTTATTAGATTTTATTTTATTATTTATTATTATTATTATTATTATATTATTATATTATATATATATATATATATATATATATATATTATTATATATTATTATTATTATTTTAATATTTATTTTATTATTTATTTTATTTTTATTTTATTTTATTTTAGATTTTTATTAGATTTTATTAGATTAGATTAGATTTTAGATTAAGATTAGATTTAGATTAGATTAGATTTTAGATTTTAGATTTTAGATTAGATTTTATTTTATACTGTTTATATTTTAATACTGTAATATTTTTAAATTTTATACCGTTTATATTTTTAGTTATAGTTTAGTATATAAGTCCTGTTAGTACTGCATGTGCCTGTCTGTTAGTGTAATGTATGTCTTGTGGTATGTCCTGTGATGTCAGTGTTTCCTTTTCTCCTGGTGTTTATCCAGTATTATTTGTTAAGTAATGCCTGAGCAGTGGATATATGCAATTTCCTCCGGGATTAATAAAGTATCTATCTATCTATCTATCTATCTATCTATCTATCTATCTATCTTATTATAATATTGTGCTTACTAAAATAATGGGGAGACGGAGACATGGCTAAACCTAAATGATTTCATTTGGATGTAGCATTAGAAGAAATTAATTTTGGTTAAGCTGAATCAAGAGGAAATATGCAATTTCCTCTTCCAAATATGTTTGGTTAACTAGAGTTATTAAGGGGGCGGCAGTGGGGGGGTGGCAGTGGCTCAGCGGTAGAGCAGATGTCCTGTAGACAGATTGCCCCAACCATCGGCGGATCGAATCCCGCTCCCGCCAGGACATCCTCGGAGGGAGTGTGAGCTGACGGTGGGAGGTGTCAGCCCACCGCCGAGGCGCCCCCGAGCAAGGCACCGTCCCCCCCATAAGCTGCCCAATTGGGGCGCGTTCCTGAAGCCGCTGCCTGTCACTCTGCCTCCCTATGTGTGATGTTTGATGTGTGTACTAACGCTAACTGCATGCTTACAGGTCCCCCCTGTGTGCTGTGTTTCACAGGGCCTGTGTATACACTGACTGCCATTAAAAACTAACACAAAGACCATGTAAAAATATATACCTGAGTGACTGTGTAATTTCCCTGCAGGGATTAATAAAGTGTACTTCTTATTATTATTATCATTATTATTTGTACACTATTTGTACAAACATTACCTCCCAGGGGTAATTATATCACATTATACAGAAGCTACTATCTTATTTAAGTTTTTCAGGGGTTTTTTCAGCTTTTCCATAAATTTTATACAACTCAAGAAATACAGTCAAGAAAAGCAGATTTGTAAAACAGCAGTGGGCCTCACAGTCTGAAATGATCTCCTGCCTCTTGTCATGCCTTTAGTTATGTACCTGCAGCACATTCCTCAAAAAGGGCTTTTTCTTCCCACATACAGCACTTATGTCCCACTTTTAATGTCATTTCCATTTAACTACAAAGTCAACTTCACGCTCACTTTCCTTTTTTAATGCAAAATTGACCAGAAAATAGCACAGAAAATACAACACTTAGGAACCTATCAAATAATTTTTTCTGTTTTTTTGAACATACAAGGAAAATGAAATAAAGTCAATGTCCAAGGGCACATAAACTTAGTAAATTCCAAACTTGTACTCTTTATATTTGTCTATTTCTCAACCAGCACACTTAGTGACAAGATAATCACTCCTTTGTCAGCTCAATAAGGTCCGATGGAGCTAATAAGTCCCACAGACAGGAAATGAATTGAAAAACACACATTTCCAATAATTCTATTTAATCATCTGTGATTTTAATATGGTATGCCATCATTATTTTAAAAGCTACTGCAGTCAACAGGCATGTGGCTCATTAGCTTTTATTTCAGCAGGTACACTCTTCTTTTACTCGTCTCAATTGTTGCAGAAACAGGGTTTGGCCTTCAAGATCATTGATTGAGTGATTTCACCATGAGCAGCTACCAAAAGCATCGGTTGTGTTTCAAACAGAGCACTGACACATCCCTGCATCACACTTCCTATGACAGAAATCACACACACACACACACACACACTAACCCTTTGTGTTAATAACCTAGGGGTGCAGGGTGGCGAAGAAATTCACAGTTTGAACAATTTAAAGTGCTCTTTTGTGATTCTTCACACAACCACCACCATAGTTTTCTTTTTTTGTTTTTGTCAAAGTGCTATAATAGAAATGATTTTGATGAGTGGGGGAAACATGTGCATTGTTATCCCTGTTTAAAGAGCTCTACTGACGAGTCCACTTTGCCAGACTGGATACATGCATCAATGAGCAACTCATGTAAAATTCTATCAAGACCCCTCAGTTAACATGTTCTGCATCTTAATATGTCAGCCTTATAGGGTATGTTTCTGATTTTTTTTCTTCTTGTTGTCACTCAGGAGGAGCGTGAGACTGCAGTGGTAGAGACAAATGACTGGCTGTTGAGCGTCTGCCATGATACATCAAGGATGTTGAAGGTAGCCCCTTGTGACTCAGGCTTTATCAATAATTTCCAGCTTTAACTTTTCAAGTTAAGGCGGATAAAGTGGGTGAGATTGTAATGATACTTCAGTCTCCTTTATCTGCAATATCCAAAAGTTCATGCTTGCTTCACATGATCGGAAAGCCATTGTGCAAATGGCTGTCCGATCATTTATCAGGTGATCAATTTTGTGTGGCCAAAGATGGCAGAGGTTTGTTGTTGCAAGAGTGAAGGAAGAATGCAGGAAGCAGCAAGCTATGGGAAAGCCTTCCTAGCCCTCGGTGTTTTCACTAATTAAATAGTGTCAGTCACCCGGTGCAACCTCCACATGTCAGAAATAAATAAGTGCTTGCTCATGGGTTTAGGAGGAACAGCACTAGGTTCCATGGAACCTGTAAATGAAGTTTCCCATAGGCTCACAGTCTGGTTCAGACTGACAGGCTTCTTTGGATGTGGACTGATGAAATAGAGTGCAGCAACAAGGTGAATCACAAATGTGACAAGGCCCTGTAAAGATAAGTACATGATGAGATCACAGTATTCCCTTTTCCCTGCCTGTCTGTGAAGGCCACGCTGTAATTGGTTGAGCAGAACACATTGGATGAAATTTTCTCCCACATACAGATGTACAAGGGTGACTTAACATAAATTCAAGCAGCATGTTAGACACAGATGAAGAGTTCTTATTAGGGTTGAGTCGAGTACTCGTTTCAGACGAGTATCCGGTACGAATAAAGCATTTTTGACGAGTACGAGCACAATACGAATAAATCTCGTCAAAACTTGTGCTCGTGCTGAAAGAAAATCCTTCTAACCAGCAGTCCCCAAGGCATCTGAGACAATATTTTCACGGACCGGCCTTCATTTGCTCGATGATCATTAATGACGCCAGGACAGCTGTAGTCTAATAATAAATCATCCGCAATGGTTTTATGTAAAATGCAGACATCAACAGACAATAAACAACATAAATTGATAATCAATATCTCTGTAAACAAAATAATAGTTAAAAATAATTATATTAAAAACTCGACTGAAGTGACTGCACTAATAAGGTTTATTGTGAAATATAGCAACTTAAAATCAGTGCACTCATGCAGTAATCAATAAAAAAAACAAAGTCAAACTTTCTGTGCTGCCTGGTACCTAATGACTCGCACACACACGCACGCACGCACGCGCACATACACACACACACACACACAAACACACACACAAATGCTCTCCCTCTCTGTCTCTCTCTTTCTCTCTCCCTCTAAAAATTTTTTAAGAAAAAGAAAAAAAATTAAAAAGTTGTGTTGAGTATGACAATTCTTGTTCATGCATACTTTGTACTTCATAATTTCCTTATTGCATTGTTGTATTCATTAATGCACTTCATGTTCTGAGTTTATAAAAAAAACTGGTTCTGTAAATAGTTCCTTTACTATTGTGATCAAAAGCATTGAATATCAATGCTGATGCTGTTCTGTAAATATTCATTCACACACTAAAGAATTTTCATGTTCTGAGTTCATAAAAAACTTGTTCTGTAAATAGTCTCTTACTGCGATCAAAAACACTGATTTGAATATAAATTTTGAGGCTGTGCTGTAAATAGTTTTAAAATAAGCAATGACATCTAGCATAAAATCATCAGAGATCAGCTGCTGCAGAGGGTGATCATAATAACAACCAGTCATTTCAGACACATTTAAATGTTCCACTGTGGTCAATAAAACCACTTCCCTCCGAAGGAAACTAGATCTTCAAGTTACTTTAATAAACACAATGGCTTTAAAAGTGTGCATGCAAATACTGCAAAATTTGTGCGTTTTGTTTCTCAGATACTTAACTGTAATATGTCAGAGTAGTGCTTGAGATTGTGTGCAGGAGGAGTACTTCACTGAGTCACTGTTAGCACTCCTATAACACTGTCATTTGTTATATTATTTATTCTCAACATTTTCTCATCCACAGGATTAACGCTGCATTCATGATGAATCAAAACTGGGGGTTCCTAGTCTGGTGAAATAATGAGAAGATTATGATCTTTTGCTCAAATTAAATTACCTGAATTACTTCATTTGACATCATAATCATGGTGTCTTCCATTGTGATTGGCGACAGTAGTATTATAATCACTGTTTCATTGATTAACTGATCATTTGTACCTGATATGTTTGCATTCTAGATACAACAGGGAAGTTACTTGAGGTTACCACTGTCTGAATGCATGATAGGAGTCTGTCCATGCAATCTGTATGCTAACATTTCAGCTAAATGATCAAGATTAGCTCGTCCAGGCAATTTCAATCATTCAATTCTTCATTTTGTGTTTTATCATTGACAAAAATTTGCAACAACATGAAATATTTATTTGAATTTGTCTATTCATTTTCAGGTATTGGAGAAATTGAAGTCTTTTCTGATGAAGAGGGAATAAGTGACAATCACATAACCTAAAATCTTAACCCCTTGAGGACCTGTCAGCTCCGAGTGTTACGGTAATCCATCCCATAATAGTTGAGATATTTATACAAATGGCACAACAATAGGACACATCAACTGGAAACCATGGGTGACCGTAGGAAATGTGACATGGATCCAGTCTGGCAAGTCAATATGGCCAGTGGTGTGGGTGTGGTCTCAATGCTGACTGGAACAAAACAACAAAACAAAGAGAATTTATTTGAATACGGTTTTACCATGTCTGGATGGCTGCCCATGAAATATACCATTTTGATACTGTGTTTTTGAAAAAGATGTGGAAAAGTGGGTCACTGTCTTCTAAAGAATTACAGATGTTCTCCTAACCCCCTGCTGCACAAATCTTCACCAGCTCATAAACTATGTGATGTTAGAAACTCAGTACGCAGATTCCTCAGTGGGTTCTCCATGGACGTGGAGGTCAGATGTGTGACTCCCACTTTGTTTGCCTTCAGCTCCTCCACCTGAGCCTCCACAGCTGAAACAAACACGTGACGGAAAAGTCACTATGATGATTACCAGAATCAATTCAAGGTGTGGACACACAAAAGAAGAGCCTCACACTCAGTTTCTTGTGTCAACACTGTATGCGTCATCACTGTTGCATCATATCATAAAAAAGTACGTTCGTACGTGAACTGGCATCAAAACAGGTGACTTAAAAACTTGGTGTGTCCTCAGCAAGTTGCCACTCTTCTCTGTTCACAAGCTTCTCTGTGGCTGATTAAGGACACGTGAGAGAAATAGTGATGAAGAAGAAAGTGTCTAGGGACAAGGGTTCATGGTGGATAAGGAGAGAAGTCATCTGAAAGAGGCAAATGAGCCAGTAAGCAAAATGATGCTCAGAATCTTACACTCAGCAACCCAGCCTGCAAAGTCCTGGAGGCAAAGTCCTTACATTTATGGATGATCCTGTTTTTGTGCCACCTGTTGCGTTCTTGTTTGTGCACGCACACAGTTGTTGTACACAAGTTCACCAGTGTTGCATTTTATAGACAGACAGACAGACAGACAGACAGACAGACAGACAGACAGACAGACAGACAGACAGACAGACAGACAGACAAGACTGACTGACTGACTGACTGACTGACTGACTGACTGACTGACTGACTGACTGACTGACTGACTGACTGACTGACTGATAGATAGTGAAGGAAAATATAATCAAATATAGTCTCAGGTTTTGTATTTCACCTAATATGATATAGCTAAATACATTGTGTAATGGGCGTCCACCGCTTGTCGGCAGATGTCAGTTGTGTAACTTGTTCGACTCTTTGTTTAGATAAGGACCAGAAGGAGAACCAACCAACCAGATAACGACACAGTGTCCAAGAGTTGACCACTCGGAGAATAACACGATGTATATGAGCTAATGTATAGTGGCCCATCCTTAAGGTGGGCCACTATACTATATTATGCACATCACATGTGTATCATGTGATGTGCATAATAAATATCTGAGATTCTCTGGAATGTGTTGTTCCTGCCTCCTGTCACGGTTCATACAACACAAGATTTTGTGTTAGGGACAGAGAACCCAGATCTGTTTAGAAATATTGTATTAGGACAAAAATACATATTTGATAAACGAGACGATTTGTTTCTTGTTCTTCCTTCCGGTTTTGAACACACACAACTGCTCTGGGTGGACTTCGGGATAAAAGTCAATTTACCTAACAATAGATAGATAGATAAGACAGATAGATAGATACTTTATTAATCCCGGAGGAAATTGTACAAATTTTAAAACTAGTTTGCTCTAGTTTTATTCCTGCGAGATTTAACTGAAGTTATTAAAAGGCAATGAAGGCTGTGTTTATGGAAATAATGATTGTTGTATATTCTGGTGAAATCACAACTTTGCGTGTTTTCATACACCCCACATTGATACGAACGTAATTTAGCCAGCTGTATTGGTCCCCACCAGAGACAAGCCCCCTTCCTGACAGTAATCCACAGCCTCTGGAAATACAGTAGTAGGATTCCGTAACTTTGTGACCTGGAACTTTTTGATTGACCTCAGGCAGATTTGGGATTAAAGTGCGGGGGTAATGTGTGCTGGGGGGTGAGGAGGATGCGAGTGTGTGTTGTGGGTTGTGATCTGGGTCTTAGAGTAATCCTGCTGGCATCTGCATGTAAAGCCTGAGTGGATGCACACTGATGGTCAAAGAGATGACGATGGCCATGTGGAAATATTAAGTCACAGTTATGTAAGAGATGTGAGGACATACACACCATCCCACTATCACTACCCTTGTTTTCTTTCTCCCTTATTCACATTCACACTCCTACATGTGCAGTGTGTGCAGGTCCTGAAACACTAAGAGAGGTTAATATATGATGAACAGCAGCACCGTTTCCGCATGAACGGAATATGATGCATAAGAACACAGGTCTGTCTGTCTGATCTATCTATCAGTCTGTCTGTCTATCAAAAACGAGACATGACATGTAAAAGATAGAAAGGGTTGAAACGGGAAAAAATGTTTACAACACACATGTCATTACCATTAACTCTCCTACTAATTTATCTCTGTAACTGTCTGGTAACTCATTCCGTATCGTCTCTACTTATCATGTGTATTGCAGTTTGTCACAGCCCATCTTATTAATACTGACTTTATATCAACAATTATTGATATTGTATTAATATATTGGCTCTACAGTTAAATGTCTGGTAAATATAATGACATATATCACCTCTACTGACAACTTATCAACATTCTGCCAGCGCTTCAGAAATTCACCTTATAAACAAATGGAAAAAACTAGAAAGTTCTTTATTGACAATAAATGTGGGTTTAAATCGAGAATATATTCATTGAGAATGCAGATAACCTTTAAATTTTACACTTCCCACTGTAAGCTATGGTTAGCATACTGTTTTACTGTCTTACTATGCTGCTTGTGTGTCTACTTCCTCATCTTTGGTAAAATTCAACTTTCTAATCATAAGTTTTGAGTCAACTTGAGTGTCACAATCCGCTCCTGGTTTTCCCCTCATCTGCCCAGCTCTACCTGCCTTCCACTCCCACCTCATCAGTGCAATTGCCTTCACCTGTGTTTCCTCACCTGATTATCACCTGCCTACTCAGTACATATACCCTCCCATTCCTCTCAGTCTCTGCCAGATTGTCTTTGTGTCATGCATAGCTCTCTCGCGTTGATCTCCGGACTACTTCCTCGGTTACGACCCTGCCTGTCTTCGACCCGTCTTCCTCGTCTCTGCCCCGGTAAACTGACCAGCCTTCTGTCCTTGACTACTCTGCCTGCTCGTTCCTTGTCTGATACCTGTCACCTGGGATTCCTGTTTACGGAGACTGTTTGTCTGGAATATTGCTGCCATTCTGTGCGAACCTCAGAATAAACTGTTGGACTATTCCTGATCTGGTCTCAGTCTGTGCTGTACGTGGGTCCTACCTCTGACCCGTTACATTGAGATGTTCTCAAATCCAGTCTCATCCTGACATACTGACAATTAGCAGCGGAATGCCTTTAGTGAGTTCATAACAAAACAGTTATGCTGTATTGTGACATACAGTATAATTGTGCTTTTCTTATGATTGCATTCTTTTCAAGTTCTTGTGTAGCACATAAAATGAGGTAGCTGGCTGGATCTGGACTAGAGGTAAAATCTTAAGCCCGAGCCCGAGTTCAGGCCCGACCTGAACTGAAATTGGGGTTAGGCTCAAAAAGTCAACAATTACTTTCGGGTCGCGTTGGGTCGGGCTTCAATACCCTCGGGTCGGGCTGGATTTTTTTTGGACTCGGGTTCGGGCCTAAGATCTTAAGATCCAAGCCCGACACGGCCCGAACTTTTTAAATAAAAATATATTTATATATTATGTATCTCAAACAATCTATGGGTATTAAACTAAGGAATACCCTTATAAAATAAATAATTTAGGTGCTGTATGAAAAACATCCATCTACAATACCTGCTCAGTTCCTGCCATGCGTCAACTGTATTTTCTCCTGTCACCTCTCATCTGGACTGCAGGCCTCTAGTTTGACAACCAACAGATGAGAATTTGAACTTTTTAAATTGAAAAACCAACATGTGTCAGATGGACTGACCTCCATCATGTTGTCATCATGATAATGTTAGCAACTCACTCAAATCACTGTGACTAGACATTCTTCTTATTAATGCAGTCAATGATTTTTCACCAAAGGAACACATCTAAAAAAGTATTTTTGTCACAATTTAACAATCAAAGTAAAAATGAAACAACACAAAATATACTGTTTTTACTTTTGACTTGGTTTGTCACAGTCTTCATTGCATAAACTAGCACTGCACACTAGTCTACATCGAGAAAATGGAATGTAAACCATGGCATTGTCTTTGAGAAAAGACATTTTTAAACATCCATCCATTTGTCATACTGCTTCCTCCACTTTCGCAGGTCACAAGGGTTGCTGGAGGCTGTCCCAGTGGACATAAGGGTGAGAGGCGGGGGACACTCAGGACATGTTTCCCAGGCATCGCAGGACCACATGAAAGACAAACAACCTCTCACGCACACATCATGCACACTTTCATTACACATCACTCATCACTCACTTTACTGACAAATATTTTTATATTGATTAATATTAAAATATAGTGTGCATGGCTTGCCTATCTTTCAAATGATCCCACCCAGTATCTAAAGAAGAAAAGTAATTAAATTGTCTTTTTGCTCGCTAAACTAACCAGCTGCCGTCCACTAGTGTTTGATTGGGATGTCTTTCTTCTCTTTGAGCTGTTGAACAAACTTCCTTTGGTGATGCTTCCATCAGCAGATACTACTTTTGGCTCCTGCTCTTGTTTTTCTTTTTCTACAAGTGTGTTTTTGCTTATGAGGAGGTGGAGCTGCATATACCACTTAGCAAGGCAGCCTGGTGACACCATGAACGTCTTACTCCAGTCCATTAGCATGCTTGTGCACACACACACACACACACACACACACACACACACATACACACACTTGGAGATTAGGTGTCGTCACATCAAAAGCTGTCAGTGGAATGGAGGCAGGGTTTCCTCATATGAGGCAGCTCAAATTAGGCAAGGAAATGGGGAGGAAGGTCAGATGGGGAGGTGGCTAAAATGTCAAAGACGTTGCATTGGGATGAGCCCACATATGAACACACACATGAGGGTGTGCGTCATAAACGAGCAGCGTATCTGACATCTGAGCGATCGGATCCTGCCTTTGCTTCTGGAATCAGTTGTCAATGATCTTGCTGAGGAATCAGGTGCAGCTTTTGTCCCGTAGCTCTTTATAATGCATCATATCTGCATTCAGCTCCTCTTTCTCCACTCTGCTATGGGTGACTACGGGTGAAACTACGGCTGAAACATGACCCAATTAGATTTTTCTTTCTTTTTCTTTTTGTCTGCATATATTCTCATAGCGGCGGCACGGTGGCGCAGTGGTTAGCACTGCTGCCTCACAACACGGCGGACCCGGGTTCGAGTCCCGCTCTGTGCGGAGTTCGCATGCTCTCCCCGTGTCTGCGTGGGTTCTCCGGCTTCCTCCCACCTCCAAAAGCATGCGCTTCAGGTTGATTGGCCGGTCCCAAATTGGCCATAGGAGTGGGTGTGTGTGTTAGTGGTAGTTTGTTTCTATGTGGCTCCGCGGTACACTGGCGTCGTGCCCGGAGTGTCCCCCGCCTCACGCCCTGAGACTGCCAGGATAGGCACTGGCTACCCCGCGACCTGCGTTAGCGGATTAAGCGGGTAGGAAGATGAATGAATGAATGAATATTCTGCACCTCTGTGTGTTATTCAGGAAAACAGACAGAGAAAATATAAACAGGGTAGTGGATAGACCGGCAGTCTTGTTAGAGTGGAAGAGATTTGAGCTGTTTCATCATTTCTCACAACTGATACCTTAATACCAGTGTTTATAGAACACCAGATTAGTGGAGGTCCTGACAGTATAGAGTAGGCCACCAGAGGAGAACAGTGCAGAAGGAAGATAGAGGGCCTGAGATAGGTGTGATGTCTGAAGAGATTTTCATCATGTACTGATGAGACCCAACAGTTCTCGTTCTCAACAATTGGACTCGACAGAAGCTGGTAGGCCCTGAACCGACATGCATGTGTGATGAAACCAACGCCCAGATAGGCTTCTAGAAGCCAGCTGAGTACGCCCAACCCCGGCAGCCAGGAGCATCCAGAAGTCATCACCTGAAAAGCCACTGGGGGAGCCGAGAACCACGTAGAATCAGAAACCAGAGGAGGCAGTGGCCGCCACCACCAAGGCTCCCAGGACAGGCCTAGGGGGCACAGGGCAAGGAGGCCCACCCACCACCCGCCAACCCCATCCCCACCCCTCCCCACCTCCAAACCCCCATCCCCACCCCTCCCCACCTCCAAACCCCCATCCCCACCCCTCCCCACCTCCAAACCCCCATCCCCATCTGCCACGCCCACATCCTGCCCAGCCCGCCAGGGAAGCCCCCCATAGTCCATGGAGACAGCTGCAGGGACCGAGCGGCATGCAATCCAGTCCACCCCACCGCCCCCTTGACCTAATCATAGGGTCTTGTACCCCACACGCCCATCCGGCCTCCCGCCAGCCCATAGATAAGGGCCAAACCAGCTCACGAGTTGCACAAGACATCCCCAGCGGTCCCACAGAAAACCAGCCCAGCGCAGGGTGAGCCGCCAGGTGGCGGCAAAATCCAGGTTGCACGCCCATTCCTGCTGTGGCCCCCACATCAAACGTGGGAGCCACAGCAGGGTCGCATACCCATCCCCGACAAGTCGGTGGGCCACAGCTTTATAATGTATTTGATGAATTCAGGTAGCTGTAAGTCAGGTGGAGATGAGGTTGGCTGGAGCTTCGGAAGGCTTTTTATGATTGTCTTCTTTATCTGCAGATGTTGGAGTAAAACTTCCATTTCTTATTTCAAATGTTTCAAACAGGTTTGTGTATGTCATTTTATCTTGGAGAAGGTGATGGAGGTGGGTGACCCCTTTCTCTGCCCATGTGCTAAAATAGAGAGGTTTTTTTATTTTTAACGAAGTCTGGGTTGTGCCTTATTGGGGAGAGTATACCAGGTTTTAATTGAGACATTGTAATATTAAGGGTTTTCCACCAAGCAGACAGGGTGGAGGCAATCAAAGGATTCTTGAAGCACGAAGGCTGTTTAAGGGTTGAGGTTGGATTTTTCTATCCAGTTGGATTTTTTCCATCCGTCTGAATTGAGCAATGGGACATTTGAGTCAACTTGTATGTTCAGTTAAGCACCATGGATGGAGAGGCCATCTGCACAGAGCAAGGGAAGGCTATTATAGCAACCGCTGGAAATTGGCCACAAGCATTCTTGGAAGATAAAGTAAAAACTACATGTCGCTTTCCACACCGCCATCTCTGTGATTTACTGCACTCACCTTTCGGTGTTACAGCCCTTCTGTCATCAGCTAAAAACCTGCTCAGAAAATACCTCACGTCGCCGTCTTTCCATAGAAAAATGACTCCACTCACTGAAGTTGTCCTTCTCTCAAACTCAAACTTAAATCTACTTCATTTGTCTTTTCTCTGCTGTTTCATGATCATTCCCTTGGGAATATTTAAGGCCTTTACCCTCCAAACGCTGCCTTCTCGTAATTATTCTTTTTTAATGTTGCCTTCAGTTTGTCTTACATACAGATGGTTATCAGTGCAACTCAGCTGCATCAAGTCTGAACAGTCAGTAGCTTCATGTTCAGTTCCATTCATTGGTGAATCAAAGGGGAGGCATTATGTCAGGTGACTTTCAGATATTGATAGATTATTGGCCGATTTTTACAGTACAGCTCTGTGTTCTGATGAAACGACAGTAACAGAAGGTTAACAGCTTTATATTTTTGAACTTAAGAGAAGCGGTTTAGACAAATATAGATGAGCTATATGTGACTATTCACACTTCTTGGTGTTACTTAGTAGTTTAAGATTAATTAATAATTTAATGCTGCAACATGATGATGAGATAAAGAGCAAAAGAACAAAAAACTTGTTGTATTTAATGATTGCATTTAAATGCAACATATTATATTTTTTGACTGATGCAACATTGACATTTGAAGCTACATAATAAAGCTACATAATAAATTTATAACTATATAACACCCCAGCATCTCCACTTGACTTTTATACAGTATCTAAACACACCGTAATGTGAATTGTAAATAGTTTTTGTATCCTTATCCTACTCCTCACTCACTACTATTCTCTTCCGCCTTTCTATGCACCGACACCGCGTCAAGTTCCTCGACAGTAATTTTTACTGTACTTAGCAATAAAACCTTTTCTGATTCTGATTCTGAATAATAATAAATACATAAAATATTGTTAATGGATTTCTTGGATTCACCTTCGCTGCACAGAGGGCAGAGGAATCGGGAGTCAGTCGGGGCCCCCAGCAGACCTTAGTGTAAACTTAGCAGTAGATGTCACATGTCATCAGTATAACTGCTAATGACATGATGGATGGAAATAATTAATCTGACATTCATGGGAGACATGATGTGAATTAAATTTTAATTTCTTGAAAAAAACATGTCTACATGACAAAATTTAAAATCAGCTTTCACACAGTCAATGCTAAAAGCATAAGTACGGATTTTGAAGAAACCTTCCATGAAATAATTATTGATATTATTTTGCATGTGTAATCATTCCTCATCCATATGCACCCTGAGGTGTTCCTCCATGATGAAGGGTCCCATGAAAAAATGCAAACTACCAATAGTCACAGGATCTATTTTATACGAACACATGGTGTATAACTAGGATCATCTCTTCTATTAATGCACACCTTTAAAAAAATATTATTTAAAGCAGTGACATGCAGTGAGGTTCATGGCTGGTGAGGCACTGACTTCATCATAATCAGATGAAGATGTTCAAAAGCACATGAACCTACAGTGTAGCTAATTCACCATTTAATAAGCAACAGTGAGTGGGTTATTTTTAAAGTATTTACACATACAAACTGTAACGCAAAAATAAGCACATTTGATTAAAAAACGAGTTATGTTGTTACCTACACATTTTTTAATATGCTGTGTTTACTTATAAATGAAGTTCATGCACAAAAGCATCCTTAGAACAAAAGCATCAAAAAAAATTGAGTAATGTAATCCTCCATTTTTATAGTAAAGCAAGGCACGCGGGAAAAAAATGAATGGCTGCACTTGACACGCTGACTATAGTTTTTAGTTTACTGTCACTTCTTCTACAGCCAAGGAAGAGGAATCCTCTCAGGGATCACCAGCGCCCCCTACCATGAGGCACAAGAACTGCATGCCTCACTTCGTGCCTTTTCCGAGCAGTTTCAGGACTGCTCAACTCAAGACGGTACACGAAAAACCACTGTACATTAGATAAATTAGCTAAATTATGGAAATTTAGTTCATAGAACAAACGTGTTTGAAAATTTCAATGGCGACATATTGAGAGATAGCATTACGGTCTCACTGTATAGCATGCCAGCACAGCTAGTCGAGCCATTGCACAATCCATGGTGAGGCACGGCTGGCTGGTGCCTCACTGCAGGTCTCTGCTCAGTATTTCAGCGGTAAATGTGAAAATTCAGCGATTTTGAGTAAAAATAACCTAAAATTGGGGACGTTAAATGGAAAATAACTATATAATTCACATCACTGAATAAATATAATCGTTTAGTTTTTAGGCGAGCGTGCAGCCAAACAGCATAGGATGGTGGTGTGCAGGATGACTCTGGTGGTGAGGAAGATGAAGAGGGCAAAGGCAGAGCAGAAGACGAAATGGTGGAAGCTAAAAAAGGAAGAGTGTTGCATGACTTTTAGGAGGGCGTTAAGACACGCTCTGGGTGGCAAGGAGGTGCTTCCAGATGACTGGACAACTACAGCTAATGTGATCAGGGAGACAGGTAGGAGAGTACTTGGTGTGTCATCTGGAAGGAAAGTAGATAAGGAGACTTGGTGGAATGAGGAGGTAAAGGAGTGTATACAGAGAAAGAGGTTAGCTAAGAGGAAGTGGGACACTGAGAGGACTGAGGAGAGTAGACAGGAGTACAGGGAGATGCAGCGTAAGGTGAAGGTAGAGGTAGCAAAGGCCAAACAAGAAGCTTATGATGACTTGTATATGCTAGGTTGGACAGTAAGGAGGGAGAGACTGATCTATACCGGTTGGCAAGACAGAGAGATAGAGATGGGAAGGACGTGCAGCAGGTTAGGGTGATTAAGGATAGGGATGGAAGTCTATTGACAGGTGCCAGTAGTGTGATGGGAAGATGGAAAGAGTACTTTGAAGAGTTGATGAACGTGGAAAATGAGAGAGAACAAAGACTAGAAGAGGTGACTGTTGTGGACCAGGATGTAGCAAAGATTAGTCAGGATGAAGTGAGGAGGGCATTGAAGAGGATAAAGAGTGGAAAGGCAGTCGGTCCTGATGATATACCTGTAGAGGTATGGAAGTGTCTAGGAGAGGTGGCAGTAGAGTTTCTGACTGGGTTGTTCAACAGGATCTTAGATAGTGAGAAGATGCCTGAGGAATGGAGGAGAAGTGTGCTGGTGCCCATTTTTAAGAACAAGGGAGATGTGTAGAGTTGTGGCAACTACAGAGGAATAAAGCTGATGAGCCATACAATGAAGTTATGGGAGAGAGTAGTTGAAGCTAGACCAAGGGCAGAAGTGAACATTTGTGAGCAGCAGTATGGTTTCATGCCAAAAAAGAGTACTACAGATGCAGTATTTGCTTTGAGGATGTTGATAGAGAAGTATAGAGAAGGCCAGAGGGAGCTGCATTGTGTTTTTGTAGATCTGGAGAAAGCTTATGACAGGGTGCCCAGAGAGGAACTGTAGTATTGTATGAGGAAGTCTGGAGTGGCAGAGACGTATGTTAGAGCGGTGCAGGACATGTATGAGGACTGTAAGACAGTGGTGAGGTGTGCTGTAGGTGTGACAGAGGAGTTCAAGGTGGAGGTGGGACTGCATCAGGGATCAGCTCTGAGCCCCTTCTTGTTCGCTATGGTGATGGACAGGCTGACAGACGAGGTTAGACAGGAATCCCCATGGACTATGATGTTTGCAGATGACATTGTGATCTGTAGTGACAAGCAGGGAAGAGGTGGAGGAGAAGCTAGAGAGGTGGAGGTTTGTCTTGGAAAGGAGAGGAATGAAGGTTAGCCGCAGTAAGACAGAGTACATGTGTGTGAATGAGAGGGACCCAAAGTGGAAGAGTGAGGTTACAGGGAGAAGAGATCAAGAAGGTGGAGGATTTTAAGGACTTAGGCTCAACAGTCCAGAGCAATGGAGAGTGTGGAAAAGAGGTGAAGAAGCGTGTCCAGGCAGGATGGAACGGGTGGAGGAAAGTGTCAGGTGTGATGTGTGATAGAAGAGTCTCAGCAAAAATGAAAGGAAAGGTGTACAAAACTGTGGTGAGACCAGTGATGCTGTTTGGCCTAGAGACAGTGTCACTGAAGAAAAGACAGGAGGCAGAGCTGGAGGTAGCAGAGATGAAGATGCTGAGGTTCTCTCTGGGAGTGACCAGGAAGGATAGGCTCAGGAATGAGTACATCAGAGGGACAGCACATGTTAGAGGTTTTGGAGATAAAGTCAGAGAGGCCAGACTGAGATGGTTTGGACATGTCCAGAGGAGAGATATAGTGAATATATTGGTAGAAGGATGCTGAGTTTTGAACTGCCAGGCAGGAGGCCTAGAGGAAGACCAAAGAGGAGGTTTATGGATGTAATGAGGGAAGACATGAAGGTAGTTGGTGTGAGAGAAGAGGATTCAAAGGACGGGGCTAGATGGAGGAAATTGATTCGCTGTGGCGACCCCTGAAGGGAAAAGACGAAAGGAAAAGAAGAAGAAGTTTAGTTTTTTTATTCCATTTTCCATTTTTGTCTTTTATGATGACTGGTGAGGCAGTACCTCATCTGCCTTCCCTGACCATACGTCACTGATTTAAAGTAAATATGACTGCTGAAAGTAAGGAGTAATGATCCATCATGATCCATGATGGCGGCGCACAGGGTTGCAGCGGCTTCTGGAGCTCCCACTGTAATGCCCATTTCTAGCGCTTTAAGAAATAATCTGAACAGCAGTTTAACAACAAATGTGGAGTACAGCCCAGCCGAACTGTACTTCATCAGAAACAACCAAACGGCATCAATTTCACCAACGGTGAAAGCTACTCTCGGCAGACTGGGGATACTTAGAACGCAGGAGGAGCGGCGTGGGGGGGCCGGGGATGGACCGCCAAGAGAAAGCGATGTGCCCGGAGGCAGAAAAGAGGAAAGATGGCTGGCTGGCTAACCCAGCTAAAATCCAGCAGACCACCAATCCCTTCACTCTTTTTGGCCAATGTCCGACAGTAAAATGGACATGCTCCCGCCTCCGGCTGCGGGTCTGAGAGGAGATGAGGAGCTGCTGTGTCTGTCGGCCTGACGGAGACCTGGCTCAACAACAGCATGCCGGACTCCGCTTTCCAGATCGATGGATTACAGCTGTTCCGAGCGGACCGGGACCATCGATCCGGGAAAACACGTGGGGGAGGACTGTGTGCATACGTGAACAGGGGTTGGTGCACAAATAGGGAACTGGTCAAGAGCTACTGTTCCGAGGTGATAGAACACGTGACTTTTAAATGTCTGCTCACTGCAGACCAGGCCCCCGGAGGCGTTTTACGTGGTAGCAGGGGACTTCAATCACGTTAAACTGACAGACACACTGCCCAGTTTTTACCAACACGTCACCATCCCCACACGTGGGGACAACACGCTGGACTGTGTGTACACCAACCTATGTGGCGCATACAGGTCCCTCCCCCGACCACACCTATCAGACCACATCTCCATCCTGATGGCCCCAGCATATCTTCCCCTGTTGAAATCCCTCAAACCCAAGAGGAAAACTGTCACTGTGTGGCCCCAGGACGCAGCCACGGTGCTCCCGGACTGCTTCCAAAACACAGACTGGCAGATGTTCAGGGAGGCAGCCATAGGTGAACCTTGGAGGAATACACTTTCTCTGTCCTCGGGTTCATCTCCAAGTGTGCGGACGATGTGACCAACACCAAAACGATCACCGTCTACCTGAACCAGAAGCCCTGGGTGAATGCAAAGATGAGAGCTCTGCTGAAGGCCAGGGATGCTGCTTTCAGAGCAGGGGCACTGAGGGCAGCGAGGAGGGCTCTGGATAAGGGCATAAAGGAGGCAAAATCCACTTATGCTCAAAAGATCCATGGTCACCTGACGTCAGGGGACCCACGGAGCATGTGGAAGGGCATCAAATGCATCACTAACTTTAATACCAGGAATGCACAGGGCCCGACAGACCCCTCCCTAGAAGATGCCCTCAATAAATTTTATAACCTCTTTGAGGACCCCAACACCCCCAAGCACCAAACTAATACCCCCCCCCCCCATGACACGCCCCTCAGTGTGACCACAGAGGATGTGAGGAGGACCCTGCAAAGGATTAACCCTCGCAAGGCTGCAGGCCCCGACAGCGTCCCAGGGAGAGTGCTGAAGGACTGTTCCCACCAGCTAGCAAAGGTGCTAACAGACATCTTCAACACCTCACTGCAGTTAGCAACCGTCCCCAGCTGCCTGAAGTCCGCCACCATCGTCCCAGTCCCCAAACGCCACTTGGTGAAGGAGCTGAACGACTATCGGCCGGTGGCCCTCACCCCGATAGTCATGAAGTGCTTTGAGAAGCTGGTCATGGCACACATGAAGGACTCCATAGACATTACGGTGGACCCCACCAATATGCCTACAGGAGGAACTGCTCCACCGACTACGCCATCTCCTCTGTGGTCCACACATCCCTCACCCACCTGGAGAGCAAGGACTCCTACATCCGCCTGCTCTTCCTGGATTTCACCTCCATCTTCCCCTAGACCCTGGTTCAAAAACTGTTAAAGCTGGGACTGTCTGCCACCACAGACAGTCCTGGACTTCCTGGCAGACAGATCACAGACTGTCAGGGTCAACAACACGGTCTCCTCCCCCATCACCCTCAGCACCGGCTCCCCAAAGGGTTGTGTGCTCAGCCCCCTCCTGTTCACCCTACTGACATATGACTGTTCAGCAAAACACCCGAGCTGTCATATATATATCATAAGTTCGCAGACGACACAGTAGTGGTGGGACGCATCCACAACAATGTTGAGTCCAAATACAGAGAGGAGGTGGAGCACCTGGTGCACTGGTGCAGACACAACAACCTCTGCATCAACGTAGGGAAGACCAAGGAGATGGTGGTGGACTTCAGGAGGAAGAGACACTCCCCTCCCCACGCACATCGGAGGAGCAGCTGTGGAGGTGGTCTCCAGCTACAGGTACTTGGGGGTTCAACTCACTGAGGACCTCACCTGGAGCTCTACTTCCTTAGGAAGCTGGACTGGGGAGTGCCGTCCTGAAGGCCTTCTACAGGGTGCGGTGGAGAGCATCCTCACCACCAGCATCACCGTGTGGCATAGCAGCTGCTCTGCAGCTGACAGGAAAGCACTGCAGATGGTTTTGAAAGGCGCATAGAGGACTGTAGGGAATGGCCCCTACCACCACAGAAATCTACACAAGTAGGTGTAGAAGGAGGGCCACCCACATCATGAGAGACCCCGTCCACCCAGCACACAGTCTGTTCCAACCCCTCCCCTCAGGCAGGAGACTACGGAGCATCCGGAGCAGGACCACCAGGCTGAGGAACAGCTTCTCCCCAGAGGCTGTTAGACAGCTGAATTCCTGTGGTGCTCTGTAGTCACCCTCACGACGCACCAAGTGTCACCACAGACACACGGGGATCTGGTGCAATATGATGCTTCATCAGGTGCAATAGATGGAGCACCCACATAAGCTGCTACACTGTAAATAGATTTTGCTGTTCAGACACTTTTCAATTTACACTTTACGATTCTTAACTTTTCTCTGTTCTATTTATCTTACATTTTTAACCTATCTTTTCTTATCTTATTTATCTTTTTTATCCACCGGGCTTACTTGGACCTTCAGAGACGTATTTCGTACTGTCATATGTAAACGTGTGTCAGCATGACAAATAAAGACTGATTCTCTGATTCTGATTCTCTAGTAAATGTAAAAGATTATGTCTGGATATGAGCTACTCCAACACTTGTTCTGTAGGGGCTGTTTGATAAAGTATTTTCGTATAAACCAATATATAAGTTTAAACCACTATAACTTTATCAAACACCCATACAGTACAAGCGTTCTGGTATAAACCAGTTCATTTGGAGTGAATTAAATTTCACAAAGAAAAGTTTTTGAGCACTCTGTGATAAATCGTGCAATCCTGGTTTATTATTTTGACAAAAGATTTAGTCAGAATGTCAGTGTTTAGTTCAGAGGAGTTCACTGAATTATGTAAAAAAAAGTGGTTCATAGTTAAATATCCTACATCTTAGGGAGAAATGACAGGATGCTAAATAGCTATATATGTAATGCTAAAACACAATTTGTGCAATGTAGTGTACTATAAATTACTACAACATATATTTTAAAATATGTAAAAATAACTTAGCTTGCAGTTCTCTGTCACATGACTCCATAGTATAGTAGGGAACATGCTAGAACATTGCAATGTAATGAATTATTTAAATTTAAAGAAAAGATGCCCTCAGCCTTAGAGTCAGCATGATCCCCTGACTCCTATTCTACTACTAGCCAGAATATTGAATTTCTCACAGCAAGTATGGCTTACATCCTAAAAACAACTCTAGATGACATAGCCCCGTTAAAAAGAAAAATTAGAAAACAGGAAATGACAGCCCCGTGGTTTAATTTGTCAGTCCACGACCTTAATGTTAAACAGTAACAAAACGGGTTATAATTATTGGACCGAAGCATCTTACAGATGATTTCTCTAACATTGCAATCCACTTCCATTGCTCTATCTTCCATCAACGAAGTCAGGAACTTGGGAGTGATTTTTGATCAAGATCTGTCCTTTGATTCTCATATCAAGTTTGTATCCCGGACAACCTTCTTTCATTTGCAAAATATTGCGAAAGTTAGAAATTTCTTATCCTTTAAAGATGCAGAGAAAATCATTCATGCCTTTGTTACTTCTAGATTGGATTACTGCAATTCCATATTATCGGGCTGTTCTAGCTCCTCTATTAGGACTCTACAGTTAGTTCAGAATGCAGCTGCCCGCTTACTGACTCGATCTGGGAAGAGAGAGCACATCTCTAGTGTCACTTCATTGGCTCCCGATTAATTATAGAATACAATTCAAAGTCCTCATGATCACATATAAAGCTCTTTACTGTAAGGCTCCGTCTTACATTGAAGATCTTATTGAAGTATATCACCCCCCCAGGGCCCTTCGATCCGAGGATGCAGAATTTCTGGTGACCCGTTGGGTTTTTAAGAGTAGAGCAGGAGGCAGAAGCTTCAGCTATCTGGCCCCTCTACTCTGGAATGATCTCCCAGCTTTGGTCCAGGGGGCAGACTCCCTTAGCTTATTTAATAGTAAACTAAACACCCTACTCTTTGATAGAGCCTACAATTAAAATAACACACACCCCACTAGATATGCTGCTTATAGGCCTAGGCTGCTGAGGGTATTTTCCTCCGTGTCTCCCGTTAAAGGGAGATACTCTGGAGCTTCTGTCACTTCTTTCTTTTTCTATGCTCCTAGAATTTATTATTAAATTGTCAAATTACTCTCTTTGTCTGCACAATACTGCCGCTGTCTTTTTGCCTCTGTTTCACAGGTGGAGAATGTGGATAGAAGATAGGATATCGAAAGGCCTGGAAAACCAGCCCCCAATTCAGCGACAGTGCACTATGGACATTAAACTCAAATTGGCCTATCTGCCACTCTCTCACCCTCTCTCTCTCTCTCCCCTCTGTCTCTTTTACTTGACCTATATCTTTCTCCAATATATTTATCTTTCCCAACCAACAGGTCAAGGCGGATGACCGCCCTCCAGAGCCTGGGTCCTGAGGTTTTTCCCCGCCACCGTCGCTTATGCTTGCTCTGGAGGGCATTGTTGGCTTTCTATCTGTAAAGCGCTTTGAAATGTCTTCAGATGTGATTAAGCACTATATAAATAAAAGTTGATTGATTGATTGATTGATTGATTGATTGATTGATTGATTGATTGATTGATTGATCGATTGATTGATCAGTTTCTAATTATATTTCTGTGAAACCCCCCTCTGTTTCATCTGATTGGCCCTGATTCCCTTGACTGCAATTAGAACCTGGATGCTTCTTGGAAGTGAGGTGGGTCCCCGATTCTGGGGAGCAGAAATGGGGTGGAGGGTGATGTTGCAGCAATCTGCCGACTCCTGGAGAGTCCATCTCATCTCTTTATTACTGTCGTCCATGAGATGCCGGCAAAATAACCAGCATTGATTGAGCGCGAGGAAAGGGGGGAGGGAACCTTCCAGCTCCACAGCAAGCCACAGCAGACCGGACTCAACTAGGCCTCTATTAACTATCCGGGGAATACAAAAAAAAGCACACACTTTATTTTTGTAATAACACAGTCCGTGTTTCACCCTGTTCCCAGTCACAGCTGATTTGTAAGAACATTTGTCATCATCATCACCTCAGAATGTTGCACTCCTTACTCATTAAGAACACCCTTGTCACGGAGGCGGTAGCAGTGACGTCTACCTGGTGGAACACATAACACATGAAACCTAATACATAACAAGTCAAACTTATCATGTAGATGATCAGATGATCCAGAGACCTCACTATCAATAGCAGCGCATGCCTGTAATTACACACGGATTTAACCTGGTCATGGTAAATTGCTGCTGTTGATCTTGCCTCTGTGGGACATATGGGCCGATGAGGATATATGGCAGATATGGACCAGCATTAGCACTGACACTAATCGCATAATTTCTAAGGTGTCCTCTCTGCTGTGGATAAACATGCATGAGAGTGGAATGGGTTTACAGCCAACCAGTGACCTTTTCCACATGTTATCGAAATGTTTGTGGCAAAAGAAACACATATATGTGACGACTGTGTGTGTGTGAGGCAAGGAAAATTGCAATATACGGTAGATCTATAAAATACTGTAAGGCTGTAGTTCAATGAACACCATCCAGAGTATTTCAGTTATGTGTGAGCTAGATCTAGACAGTAACTCAGGTTTCCTGCTAAGTATGCAAAGTGAGCAGAAACGCAACGCTCGCGGCAAAATCAATTAATCCTTCCATTAAAATTAAGGGGTTGTTCATCCCAGTGTTCACAGCACACCGGATCAGTTACTACTGACAGAGGGTTGAATAGGAGGGTTGGACTTCAGCCAGAGACAAGTCACACAACATTTAACGAGTTAGAAGAGTTTTAATCCCCTTGTGTAGCGTTCAGGTCTCGCTTATGAAAAGGGATTTCTCAAAGCTGTCCTCATCGTCTTTTCTGCGAGCATGAAAAATTGTACTTACACACGTATATTACTGTTGGATTTCAGGTGGCATTCCACAGCGCCGAATATCAATGCAATAAATGTGTTAGATGTAATGTAAATGGAAGGTGAATAAAAAACTAAACATGGTCAAAATAGGGGAAAATATCTTCCCATGTGGTTTGTGAATGTGATGAAGCACTTACTGCCTTTAAAACTGATATTATAAATACACACTGTTCTTCAGCTTTTACACAAAGCTGTTAAAAAGAAATTTTTACTTCTCAACAGTATTTAATAAGGAGATGTTATTTGCAGGGAGTTTAGAACAATCATTCTGACTTTTCTCAGTGTTTTGAAAAGTTAATATCATATTAACTGCGGTCTTTTTTTTCATAAAGAAGTTGTGTTACTTTCACCTTGTCACGCTGAGCTGATGGTAACACACGGCCAAAGTCAACTTCCACTCTTTTACAATCTAATGTGAGCAGATAAAGTGACCATTAATGCATTTTTCATTGCATCTTTTTTCTGTTCCTGCATCTTTACCTCAAAAATGAAAAAGAAAAAAAAAACAATGCTGATTTCTTTTCCAGCTCACATCTCTGCTTTGTATGTGCAACCATGATCAAACCCTCAAAATAATTCATAAGGCCTCAGCAGGACCTTCAGAGACGTATTTCGTACTGTCATATGTAAACGTGTGTCAGCATGACAAATAAAGACTGATTCTCTGATTCTGATTCTCTAGTAAATGTAAAAAATGATGTCTGGATATGAGCTACTCCAACACTTGTTCTGTAGGGGCTGTTTGATAAAGTATTTTCGTATAAACCAATATATAAGTTTAAACCACTATAACTTTATCAAACACCCATACAGTACAAGCGTTCTGGTATAAACCAGTTCATATGGAGTGAATTAAATTTCACAAAGAACAGGATATCTTGAAAAGTTTTTGAGCACTATGTGATAAATCGTGCAATCCTGGTTCATTATTTTGACAAAAGATTTAGTCAGAATGTCAGTGTTTAGTTCAGAGGAGTTCACTGAATTATATATAAAAAAAAAGTGGTTTATAGTTAAATATCCTACATCTTAGGGAGAAATGACAGGATGCTAAATAGCTATATATGTAATGCTAAAACACAATTTGTGTAATGTAGTGTACTATAAATTACTACAACATATATTTAAAATATGTAAAAATAACTTAACTTGCAGTTCTCTGTCACATGACCCCATAGTATAGTAGGGAACATGCTAGAACATTGCAATGTAATGAATTCTTTAAATTTAAATTTAAAGGAAAAAATGCCCTCAGCCTTAGAGTCAGCATGATCCCCTGACTCCTTTCCACTACTAGCCAGAATATTGAATTTCTCACAGCAAGTATGGCTTACATCCTAAAAACAACTCTAGATGACATAGCCCCGTTTAAAAGAAAAATTAGAAAACAGGAAATGTCAGCCCCGTGGTTTAATTTGTCAGTCCACGACCTTAATGTTAAACAGTAACAAAACTGAAGTTATAATTATTGGACCGAAAGCATCTTACAGCATCTTACAGCAGTGGAGGGGAGGATTGCGCAGAGAGAGCAGCTTTAATTTTCTCTTCCAGTGTCAATCAAACCTTTTGAGAAGTTTAATGTTTATTATTTCAGCTGATGTCAAATCATCTGACAGCCTGCTACAACTACTAAAGCTCGCTGCGTTCATCCGCCCTCCCTGTTTGTGTCCAATCCTGACGATATGATGGGAGCAGCAGGCGGGGCCCAGTCATCGTAATATGGTTTCAAACTCTGTACCTACTGGGAACTGCAGTTGCTCATTTACATGCCAATGCATGCAGAAATACAGGAGGAGAATCCAGTATTGGACAGACTGATAAAAGTATGTATAAACCATGTTATGTGCTTGTTGTGCAAGCAATGCAAAGCTGCCCAGTGTCCGTCAGTTATTTTGAAAGGAATAGGTGCTGCAGGCTGGCACTCCAGACGCACCTCTGACGAAGGTACCTCCACTCACAAACAACGTCCCGTAAAATCAGCAGTAGTTCAGAGTTAATGTAGATATGTCCCATAAACCTTTGTCAGGTCTCCATATCCCCAGGTCTGCGCCATCCTTCGCCGACTCCTTTGCGATAAGGCCTTGGTTAAGGCAGAATAATGTGAGCTGTGCGATGACAAGGCTGTTTTATATGTATAGCAAAGTCATTATTTTGAGTACAAGCGCAGCAAACAGAAGTATTTTCAAAAATCTTTCACAAATGAAGTGTAGGCAACTTTACCTCCCACACAAATCACCCTGACTTTTTTGGGCTCAGACTTTTCATTTTCCACCAACTTCCTTGTCTATTTTGTTGGATTTGATTTTGAGAGAAACATAAATTTATAGGCAGCTGTTTGCCAATGCAGATTGTTTGAGGCTGACGGTGGGTGGGTGCACATAAACATTTAGAATGTGAAGCAGTAGCAAAACATATCTCTCTCTCTCTCCCTCTCTCTTTCCTTCTTCTTTTCTGTCCTCTTCTCTCGTCCATCTCAGCGAGAGCTTGTACCTATCCTGACACCCTGAGGATTCTCTGAAAGAGCCATATGTCTCCTCTGCGTCGTCACAGCAACAATCTTAGGACCATCATGCACTTCTCTCTTATCATGCAAATGAAGCAGGTTGCAGACCAGTGGCCTGCGGGCAGACAGCTCACACAGGGGAGACTCCATGCAGCACAGACCAGCTGCCTAATGGACAACTTTCATATTTATTACTTCTGTTTTTGGCCCGCGTTTGTTAGGGTTACGGTTAGGATTAGAGTTAGGGGACAGGGTTAGCGTTAGGGTAAGGGTTAGGGTAAAGTTAGGGGCTAGGGTAGAGTTAGAGTTAGGGTTAGGGGTTATAGGGTAGGGTAGGTTAGGATAGGGTTAGAGTAGGGTTAGGGTAGGGTTAGGGTTAGGGTTAGGGGAGGGTAAGGGTTAGGGGATATGGTTAGGGTGGGGTTAGGTTAGGTTTAGTAATCCAGAATGTTTACATATGGAAGCCTCAAAGAAAAATCAGTAATGTTATGTTGCGGAGGTTCGCAGGACGAGGCAAGGGTACAGGTGAGTTCAGTGTATTTATTCACAAGTGTATCACAACAGCCAACACAGTTCCTTTAAATACCCAATTCCTTTATCACACCCCTTAACCCTGTGACGTCACACCTCCCTTGTGCCTGCCTGATGTGAGCCCCCCCCCGAACATCCAGAACAGGCCAACCACCGAAAAAGTCAGCCCCGCATGGGCGGCCTTATAATTCGGCCCCAACAGTTTCGCCTAACAGCGGGCAGGGGGCGTGCAGGGGTCGGGGGCAGCTCCTCTGGCCGGCGGGCTGTCTTAGAGGCACAACCTGAAACAAGAGCAGAAGTTTTACGTGATGACCAAGGGGCAGCCGGCCGCGGCGCGGAGGCTGAGCCACCGTGACCGGTTCCTCTGACAGTAGATGCGCAACCTTAAGGCGCTCCACAGAAATCCGCTCTCAGAGTAGTCCACCCCCAAATGCACAGAGTTGACCTGTGCTCTGGAGAGGCAGTCAGAAACCAGGTTATCCTTCCCTGCCACATGGCAAATGTCAGTTGTAAATTCCGAATTTATTTATCACCACTATCTAGCTGTTTCCAACTCACAGAGCAGTTAACGTTAACAATGAGAGTCAGTAATGGGTCAAAAAGCACTTTTTCAATCATGGTCAGGTAAATCTGGGGCGGTTCAACTGATTTGATGAGTTTCGATGGGTTTATATTCCTGCCTAGAAGCCAGTCTGTCTACTCTTCTTCTCCATCGCAATGAAACAGCTGTTCCAGTTTCATCGAGCACCTCATGGCAACTGACTATAAACAGAAGGTCATTACAATCTCACAGCATCATTAACCTCTTATTGGCTCAATTCCTAGCACAACAATCCCATATAGAAATACCGGAATGAGGTATAACACACATGAATGAATCATAAAGTAAAACAAGCTGAAAACACAGCATAATCATATGTTAGCATGATGTATTTGTGAATTGTAGCCACTTCGTGAACATCACTTATATCCATTCTCTGACTCCTTCAACTTGAAGAAATTTAGATCTTAAATTGCTAAGTGTTAGATGCTAATTTCACCTGTATGGAATATTCATTATGCCGGTCAAATAGCATAAAGAAGGCTAATTAGCGCTTTTTCAGTCCATACAGCTGCCTGTATGGAATGAAACCTATGGGCTGGAAAAAACAAAACAAAACAAAACCAAAATTTGAAAGGTTATTAGGCTGTAATATTGCACGAATTAGATAGTGATGTAATAGCCTTGGATGGCATCATGTTTGAGGCTAAAACCACTGCGAGGAACCTAGCAGGATCTCTCGTTTAACACACACATAAGGCAGGTTTGTAGGACGGCCTTTTTCCATCTACGAAACATTGCTAAAATCAGGCATATTTCAAAACGGAGTGATGCAGAGAAATTAATCCACGATTTCATCACTTCCAGACTAGATTACTGTAACTGACTTTTTTCAGGCTGCCCCAAAAAGAATGCTGCTGCCCGTGTTCTGACCAGGACCAGAGACGATATTTCTCCTGTGTTGGCTTTTCTACACTGGCTTCCTGTGAAAGCTAGGATAGATTTTAAAATCCTCACTTACAAAGCCCTTCATGGCCAGGCACCGACCTATCTGAAGGAACTTTTAGTTTCATATAATCCATAGAGCATTACTCTCTCAACATACTGGCCTACTGGTGGTTCCTAGAATATACAAAAGTAGGACGGAGGCCAGAGTCTTTAGCTATCAAGCCCCTCTATTGTGGAACCACCTCCCTCCCTCAGTTCGGGAGGTAGACACCCTCTCACTATTTAAGACTAGACTTAAAACATTTCCTTTTCAAAAATTTGACAATTAAGGCAATTTAGGCTGCTATGTTTTTTTCTTATAGACCTACACTGAAGACTCAACATCCAGACTTACTGAACCCATCTCTCCTCCTTCTTCTCTCTGACCATCTGTTACTCCTGCTCCTCTCCGACCTCACTCCCCAAAGTCTCCAATCACACCCTACTAACTCAACTTCTTCCCTGGAGTCTCTGTGTTCTGTGTCCTTATAGGTTTTCTCAGGTTCACACCTCATCCATCCATCTGCTGTGGACCTGCTCTTCCCATCCCACCAGTATCACCCCAACCTAATCATCAGCTGGGGTCCGGGTGACTTTCTTCCTTCTGTGCCTCCACAGTAAAGTGGAGGCACAGTCATCCATGCAGCTGTAAATGTGCCTTGAATTTACCAACTACATGATGGGGAACTATATGCCACTCTCTGTCTCTCTTTCTCTTACCCTCTCCTTATCTTCCTTTTACTTCTTTCCACCCAACCAGTCAGGGCGGATGGCCACCCGTAAGAGTTTGGGTCCTGCCCAGAGTTTCTTCCTCATCAAGGGAATGTTTCCCTTCCACTGTCGCTTATGCTTGCTCTGGAGGGTTCAGTTGGGTTTTTCTGCCTGTTAAAGCACTTTGAAATGTCTGTTGCCATGATTAAGCGCTATACAAATAAACCTTGATTGATTGATTGTTGCTGGTCAGGACAAATGACCTTTCCTTGAAAAGACTTTGACAATATTTATCACACATTGTTTTAAGTTATATACAGTCCTCTGTACTTCAGTAACAATTCTCTCCTGATTAAATTAATATGGGTCTGATTTCAGAGCTCCTCTGTTGAGTATGATTTTTATTGCAGGATAAGGCTCTAGTGTGTGTTATTTTTGGGGTGAGTTTCTTTTATTGTTAAATTTTCTGCTTTATGTCCTGAGTATTTGTCTGGGAGGAGTGTGTCTCCTCTGTGGGCAGGAATGAAGGCAACATTCTTTTCTTCTCCTGATAACCCAACATCCAACACAGCAGTGCTCTCTACAGGCTGCAGCCCCAAAACAGTATGAAGACCAGTCAATCCAGACCACAGCCACCAAGAGGCAACCAAAATAAAGCAGCAAGTGGAACACATACTCAATTTTCTTCCACTTCAACCATAGCTGTTGGAAAGCCAGACATTAATGAGGAAATATAATGTGTGTTTCTGAAAATGAAAAACTACAGCTGATGGTACTAATGTAATATTTTGAGCTTCGTCGTCACGTAGAACAATTGGGTGACTGGGTGAGCATCTCAACAGTGCCTTGAACAGTCAATTTGAGTTGAGTGCAGCTCGTGTGCAGACCTGCATGGGTAAACATTGGAATGACCGCATCAAGAAGCCAACGGTAGTGTGTGTGTGTGTGTGTGTGTGTGTGTGTGTGTGTGTGTGTGTGTGTGTGTGTGTGTGTGTGTGTGTGTGTGTGTGTGTGTGTGTGTGTGTGTGTGTGTGTGTGTGTGTGTGTGTGTGTGTGTCCATTGAGCCCAATATATTTGGGAGGATGGGGTGACTCATCTCACCCTCTGGCTCTGCTTCCCAAAATACATCTCTTTTCCCTTCCTCACTTGTTTCCCAGTCGGTTTATCTCATCGACACGCCTCACATGAGGCTAATCCAGAACAGAGCCAATGGCATCTTTTCAAACAAGTCTGTGTCATGGAAGAGAAGAGGGCTGAGCGTGACAGCGAGTGATGGAGACAGGTAGACGGGCTGACGGAAGAGCTGCAGGGAGACCAAGACTCCAGCTCATCCAGTCTGACGCCGTTCAAGGGATTCGAAGAAAAAGGGGCTAGGCTGCACCAACATCACCTCTGGCAAAGCAGCTAGGAGGCTTAGGAGGCCAATTAATAGTCCATCTTAAAATACTGGCCATAAAAAGGACACTAACACTAACCCTAACCCTAACTCTCCAGACCAAGAGACTTGTGTTCCAGGGCCCCAGCCTCAGCCTCAAGGGCCCCAGACTGACCTCCAGAGCCCCAGCCTCAGCTTCAGCCTCCAGAGCACCAGCCTGAGCCTACAAAGACCCAGGCTGATCTCTAGAGGCCCAGTCTCAGCCTATAGAAGCCAAGCCTGAGCCCCCAGAGCCCCAGACTTGGAATCAAGGGCCCAAGGTTGACCTCCATAGCCTTAGCCCCAAGGGCCCTGGGTTGAGCTCCAAAGCACCAGCCTCAGTCGCCAGGGCCAAATACTTATGCTCCAGGGCCCCAGGCTGCCCTTCAGAGCCCCAGTTCAGCCTCTGGGGCCCCAGACTTGGAATCAAGGGCTGACTGACGCCGGGTCCCAGGCTGACCTCCTGAGTCGCAGCCTCAGCCCCAAGGTCTCAAGGTTGAGCTCCAAAGCACCAGCCTCAGCCGCCAGGGCCAAAAAAAGTAAGGTCAAAATACAAGAAAGGTTCAAACACAAAAACAAGAACGAGAGCAATGAAACAAGGCTGGAATGTGAGCTATAAACTATAATGAACTGGCGACAAGACACAGAAGGGGGAATATATGCTGGACTGATGGGTATAATAGGAGACAGGTGTGGAAAACACAATTAGGAATGCACGTGCATCGGTGCACGCGGATGGAAAGGGGCAGGGCAGACAGGAACCTGGACAGAGACAAGGGTAAGTGATCACAAAATAAAACAGGAACACAATACATTGAAACGTAGGGAAGCAAATAAAACATTAAACAAACAGGATCATGACAGTACCCCCCCCCTCAAAGGCCGGCCCCTGAATCCCCAGTAGCGTCAGGGTGGGCGCATGAAAATTCCGGATGAAGGAGGGGTCCATGACGAACCAGGACGGGATCCAGGAGCGTTCCCCAGGCCCATAACTGTCCAAGTCGACCATGTACTGAAACCCCCGCCCCCGGATCGCCATCAATGAGCTGGGTGGGTGGAGGGGGTCTGGCCGGGGGGACGAGAGGACTGGTCCTGACAGGGTTGACGTGGCTTACATAAAATGTGGGGTGGACTCGCATTGACCTTGGGAGCTTCAGCTGGACTGAGATCGGATTAATGACTTTGGAGATAGGGAACGGGCCGACGAACCTGAGAGCGAGTTTCTTTGATTCCACCCAAAGTGGTAAGTTCTTTGTAGACAACCAAATCTTCTGGCCGTGTCTGTAGCCAGGAGCGGTTGTCCTCTTTCGGTCCGCGGCTGCTAAGTAGATAGCGGCCTGCCGTTGGAGATTCCGGCGGGCCCGCTCCCAGGTTCTCCTACAGCACCTCACCATTGTCAATGCAGAGGGGACCGAAGACTCCGAGTCAGAGGGAAACAGAGATGGTTGATGACCATGAAAAACATGGGAGACCACCACCATCAGAACCAGTGTTACCGTTAGAGGAGGGAAGCCCCGTGACGAAGTCCATGGAAATGTGGGACCAAGGTAGTTAAAGGAATGGCAGAGGGCCTGAGTTCTCTGGAGGATTTCTGGTGAGAGAGCTTGTTACGAGCACAAATGGGGCAAGCGTTGACATAGTCTGTAACATCGTTAGTCACCTGGGCCACCAGAAAGTGTTATTGATACCAGGGTGACAGACAGTCTTATTAGTGAATCACCAATGAATCACCAATGAATCACCTCCCCCCTGAGGGCCTGAACCACAAAGAGCCACACCATCAGCCACCGACTTAACCCTGTCTTCTACCTCCCAGGAAAGAGAAGCGACAAAGCAAGTCTCCGGTAAGATGGCTTTGGGTTCAGGGTCAACCAGATCATGGTACGTGAAAGGGAATCAGGGTTAATATTCTTTGAACTTAATCGGTAGGAGAGCGTGAAATTAAACCGACTAAAAATAATAGCCCACCTAGCCTGCCTAGCATTAAGTCTTTTACCAGTCTTTAAGTATTCAAGTATTATGATCAGTCCATACCAGAAAGGGCTGAGAAGCTCCCTCCAGCCAGTGTCTCCACTCCTCCACTCCTCCAGGGCCACCTTGACCAAACAAAAGGTCTGTGAGGAGAATACAAGTCTTGGCCCCCTCCAACAGCTCAAAAGCTGAGGAGATGAGGGGAAGAGGGTACCTGCTCTTAATCGTAATGTCATTAAGGCCACGATAGTGTATACAGGGTCGGAGTAACCCTCCCATTATCCCAATCAAAGTTGGGATTGTGGGCCTTGAGCCATGGGGTGTCCTAAAATCACCTAATGGTCCATAGAATTAAAAACATGGAAACTTAATTTCTCCATTTGCGAGTCCGGGAAAATAAGTTTAACCGACTGAGCACGATGCGTAATTCTGCCGAGGGGTGCCAACTACGACTTTTAATCTCAAGGGGGCATTGGAGAGCGAACTTTCTCAGTCCCCATCTCCAGACAATGGAAGAGTTCATATAGTTATCATCGGCACCAGAGTCAAAGAACACAGAAACCAAGAGTGAATTAAAATCCGAAGCGATTTCGACCTGAGGCTGGAACTGGACAGGGTTCCCAATGACACAGCTTCTGCTGACCTTAATCTGCTCTCTAGAATGTGCCCCGGCCCCTTTAATATGACAGGCATTTACGAGGTGTCCCAGCTGACCGCAGTAAAAGCACCTGCCGTCCCTCTATCGGCGGAGGCGCTCCTCTACGGGCAGTCGAGTCCGGCCCAACTGCATGGTTTCCTCCGTGGGGTAGTTGACGGGAGCCAAGCTGGTTACCTTTGGAGGGAGTCACTTCCACATCCGCGGTGTTGCGAAGAGCGAGCCCGAAGTCTTATCTTATCGATCTTGATGGCCAAAGCTATGAGGGAATCTAAATCCCCGGGTAGATCGATAGAAATCAATTGGTCCTTTATCGCTTCTGGGAGTCCTTCAAAGAATGAGTCAGTCAAAGCTGCAGGGTTCCACTCGCTCTCTGAAAGCAAGGGTGCGGAAATCAATAGCATAATCAGAAACCTTAGCCTTGCCTCAACTTAAGCGGCGATTGGGCGGCTTCCCTGCCCGGTGAGGTGTGTTGGAACACCTGTTCAAAGGCTCTTGTGAACCTGGCGAGAGAAGAGCAGGTTGGTGGTTCCACTCGGCGGTGGCCCACGTCGCTGCCTACCCAGTGAGATGGGAAACAATAAACGCAACCTTGGCTTGGTCTGTCGGAAAAGCCGAAGCCTGCAGTTCAAAATGTAGTTCACACTGCGTTGAAAATGATCTCACGTCACCTGATTTCCCGGAGAATCGATCCGGACGAGAGAACTGGAAGCAGGAAGAAGCGGTGCTGGTCGGTGAGTGAGAGTCGTAGACAGAACCCGGTTAGATGCCGTCACAGCAGGTGCCTCTTGAGGCAGGTGACTCAGTAATTGATCAACCCACAATAAATTATAATGAACTGGCGACAAGACAAAGACACAAAGGGGGAATATATGCAGGACTCATGGGGGTAATAGGAGACAGGTGTGGGAAACACAATCAGGGATCAGGTGCACACAGATTGTAAGGAGGCAGGGCAGACAGGAACCTGGACAGAGACAGGGTCTCTGTCACAAAATAAAACAGGAAGACAATATATGAAACATAGGGAAACAAATAAAACATTAAATAAACAGGATCATGACAGCCCCAGGCTGACCGTTGAGGCCACAGCCCCCAACCTCCAGAGCTCCAGACCCCAGCCTCAGCCTTCAGAGCCCCAGGGCCCAAGGATGTCCTCCAAGGCCCCAGGGGCTCCAGAGATCCAGTCAGAGGTTTCAAGGACCAGGGCTAAGCTCCACAGTCCCAGACTCATCCTCAAATAGAAGTCACTTGTTTTGACATATGAAGTGTTACAGATCAGTGTCATGTTTTTAGTGACATCATTGTTAAGCAATTTTTGACTGCTTTCACGATGATGTGTTGAACTTCATTTCAGCTATATCTTTAAAAACTGATGAAAAACATTGATTTTAAACAAAAAGATTCACATTTTCAGATGTAAGTTGGAAACCTGTGTGATATAACATTCTTGACATTTTGGGTGACAATAAGCAATTTTGGACATGTTTTCACTGGTTTCTATCTGAAGTCAACACCTTGACCTCCATTCAGTAATTTGACAGAGCTGCTTCTAAAACGACTCTTTGTAGTTAAAACCTCACGTATTTAGCTGTATACTAGGAAATTTGTTTTACATTTCATTTATTTTTCGCTTTGAATGTAAAATAACATTGTTGACTATGTTAGCACTTTTCAATCTGATATAAACATTTTGACTGTTTTCAGCTTGTTCAGTCCTAAATGCTTCTAAAGACATGTTTCTAGCTAAGGAGTCACTTGTTGTCATATGCTGTGGAAACTTGTGTTACAAGTAACTTTTAGTTTGCGTGATAATAGCATTTTGAAACTATTCCCACTACTTTCAGGTCGAAAGGAACATTTTGGCTTCATATCAGTTGTTATAGTCAGAATTGCTTCTAAAACCACTCTCTCTATATCGAACCACGCGTGTTGACATGTCGGCTAGGAAACCTGTGTTCAGCTTGTTCAGTCCTAAATGCGTCTAAAACCATGTTTCTAAGGAGTGTTCTAAGGAGTGACAATTGCATTTTTCCGACATGTGTCCACTACTTTCAGTCCGAAATGAACATTTTGGCTCCGTATCTGTTGCTATAGTCAGAATTGCTGGTTTCAGTGTGAAACGAACAATTTGACTTCCTTTCAGTAATCTCAGTCAGAATTGTTTCTAAAACGACTCTTTGTAGTTAAAACCTCACGTGTGTATGTGTATACATTTCATTTATTTGTCGCTTTGAGTGTAAAATAGCATTGTTGAACATTGTTTGCACTTTTCAGTCTAAATAAACATTTTGACTGTTTTCAGCTTGTTAAGTCCTAAATGCGTCTAAAACCATGTTTCTAAGGAGTCACTTGTCGCATATATGCTGTGGAAACCTGTGTTACTTGTATTTTCAAGTGACAATTGCATTTTTGGACATGTTTCCACTACTTTCAGTCCGAAATGAACATTTGGCTTCATATCTTATAGTCATATTCTTATAGTCAGAATTGCTTCTAAAACCACTCTTTCTATATCGAACCAGACGTGTTGACATGTCGGCTAGGAAACCTGTATTCAGCTTGTTCAGTCCTAAATGCGTCTAAAAAACATATTTCTAGCAAGTAGTCACTTATTTTCACATATATGCTGTGGAAACCTGTGTTTACAAGTAACTCTTTTATTTTCAAGTGACAATTGCAATTTTGGACATGTTTCCACTGGTTTCAGTGTGAAACGAACAATTTGATTTCCTTTCAGTAATCTCAGTCAGAATTGTTTCTAAAACGACTCTTTGTAGTTAAAACCTCACGTGTGTATGTGTATGCTAGAACATTTGTTTTACATTTCATTTATTTGTCGCTTTGAGTATAAAATAGCATTGTTGGTTGGTTGGTGGTTGGTGATTCAGCAGGGAAAGTTGGAAACCTGCATGGTCGTGGAACCAGGACTCCAGCACTTGGAAGCCACCGCAGTCACGTAAAGAATCCCTGGGGCTCCTCTTCTCTTCTGCAGCAGAAGCTGCAGCCACTTCATAATAAAAGTATTTACTTAACATTTTGTTTGTCTTTATCTGCAAGGATAAAATGTTGGAATGGACCTAAACAGCCCAAACAGGACTAATGCTCAGAAAGCATTAGTCCTGTACTTCCCTCCTGGTGGTTGGTTGCACTAAGAACCCGAGATATTTACCATAATTTGCTTATAACTTATAACTTGCTCCATAACTTAAAAACACTTCAGAGACAAGAACTTTGTAGAACAGATCTGAATTCATGGTAACAGCAACAGGATGTTAAGTTAATTCTCCAAACACCGTGTGAGAAATAATCAGATATGCACAAAAACACAGGCAGACTCAACGTAACTTTTCATACTGCAGGTCCAGCGCAGTTCAGTTTTATTGAACAGTTTAAGTAGACAGTTACATAAATATGTATGATGATACATATAGATCAGCAAACAAGAAAATCGTCACAGGAACCTCAAGTTAAATGTCATTGGTTAACTACAATATAGGATGTAAGTGACTGAGAAATAAACAATAATAAAGCAATAATAATAAAGACTGAATTCTGAATTCTTCCATCATTTCCCCTGTTTATCATCGCTGTATGTCTAATCCACACATCCAGCATTACACTGCCCTACCAAGATTTCTGTAATGCATATTCTGCATATTTAAAACATTTTCAGCAATTTATATGTGACCAGGCTATGTGTTTGGCTAGCCGGACAACACCGAGACACACACATAGTCTGATGGCTCCCCAAATGTGGGCTCTATTTTCCGACTGTTCTACCCCCAACTCAGAGGACTTCATTAAATTTGGTTGAACTGGCAGTTTATTAAAACATAAACAATAGAATTACCATTTACCTCCTTTAAACGATTTGGAGAATACTAAAGGAAACATAAAAGATAAATAAAAACGTCTTGTTTAAAACTAAAAATTAACCTTCACAAGACAACACCAGACATGACAACACAACAGTAGTAGAAATTTCTATAAAATAAAATACTAAGCATCATTCTGAAAATACATGTACAATACAACACCACAGAAACACCTTGGATACACAGTACATTGTGCTTATTACACATACAAACCTTAATATCCTAAACAGGGTCTCGCTTCTAGAAATTGCGACAAACACCCGAAAAGCAAGTCAACCGGTGTGTGCTCTCCCCTCTGCATAAACGGAATCAGTCAGCAACATCCCCAAAACAAAGTATTTCATATAATGCCAAAATATATGTATAAAATATGACAACCTTAAGAATACTTACGCCAATAAATTAATCTTATCCTCCACAACGAGGTCAATTGGGCGTCTTTCCTCTAACCCGGTGATAACCACCTGTCTCCGCTCCGCTTCCGAAATGTGTAACCGCTTTATTATAACTGCTTATTCTATTTGACCTGGCAACATACTGTATACTCACAGGGATACTATTTGGCACTTCACGTAAACACCATCATCATCCTCAGCTAGTGTCTGGTAGCCAAAAGCCCAGCAAATTCCTCTCACAGTATCATTCAGACACGCATATTTCTCATCAAACAAAGCAGTTGTAGAGTAAGACATTGATTATCATTATAAATGGAAGAACACAAACAGAAAAGAATAATAGCAATATGAAGACAATTGGCATGAGAATCTTCAACAAGACACTTTCCCGTGATCCAGATGTTAACCATTGAAACGGGTTAAAACTTTTATTCACAAAATCCTGCATCTGTGCATTTGTTATGTTTTTCATGATTTGAATGGCTACAGCAATAACATGTTCATCACCTGCTTTGTCAGGAATGTCAATACCATAAGTGTCGTTGAGCAAAACACAAACACTACCCTGTGTAGCTGTTTTCAGATCAAGAACTAATCTGTTTTGGAGGCTCAAGAGGCGCATAATGTTTAACTCATTATTTGCTTCCCAGGCTTTAATGCTTGCATTTACAAACAATCCCATCCATTATTTCAAACCTTAACTTCCCAACACTTCCCAATTGTGGAAACATTGATAGAGGCATTTTACCTGTTCTAGACCAAAGTTTGAACTCCTCAGGGATGTTTGAGCCTTCAATGACATCATGTGGTTTTACAATTTGGCTAGACAATGCTTTTTTAATCATTACAAGGAGAAGCAGAAACAACGTTAGTGTGATTATGTGCTTTTACTAGTGCACAAACACCTCTCCGATTTGGTGGGAATTGTAAATACAGCTGATGCCCAGAAAGCCAATAATACTTGTGCAAAGCATTGTGCAAGTATTGTTCAGATGGGGATGGACTGTCTAATTAAGAAGTCCACATTGTTTTGTTTTCCAGGGACACGGCGCTACGGTATGAAGAACATTCTTTCCTTCAATCACTCATTTTTTTCCATATCACAATCTATCTATCTATCTATCTATCTATCTATCTATCTATCTATCTATCTATCTATCTATCTATCTATCTATCTATCTATCTATCTATCTATCTATCTATCTATCTATCTATCTATCTATCTATCTATCTATCTATCTATCTATCTATCTATCTATCTATTGTTGCGTTTACGCCTTCCGTCCTGACGACAACGCAGATATCTGGAACGAAAACACTACTTTTTGAAAACGCTGGCCAAGATGGAATTTTTTTGACAACGCTTGGTGCGCACGGTGTATCTGCAACTTTTTCAATAGATGCGGGGTGAAAAAGGTTGCTTTTTCAAAAAGTTTCCGCTCTCTCCTGCTCCTCATGCGCTCCCGTGGTGGCTGTGGCTCAGCGTGGCCGCAAATTGTTTGGTGTGGCATCGGCAGCTCAGTTTCCCCAGACGGCTTCCCATTTGGGTGGTGTGAACCCGTCGTGTGGTCGCCATCTAGGTAAACAACCGTCTCACCCAGGTAAGCACCCTGCCATCTTTCCCTCCTGTGGGTGCGTAATGCGCACTGTGGTGACACGATCTCCACCTGTTCCAGTGTGGCTGGCTGTCGGGGGCCGAGGGAGAGGGGCTGACCTGTGTGGAGCTCTGCTCAGTGCGTCTGTCTACCTGCCCGCTCTGGTATGTTAGTTTGCACTTTGTCTGCCTTCGTTTGCTGTGTTTCCACGCACTAGCTGATTAACATCTGTGTGTAAATCCCAGGCTGTGTACCCCAGGCGTGTTTGAGACGCACATCCTCCCGTTGCCTGGGGTGTGCTGTGCTTGCGGCGCGCTGGCTATTACAGGACACCACGGACCACTACTCCTTGGGCCACGCTGCTACCCTGGCTCTTCTCATTAGCCTAGCCCTTTTATAATGGCTTAGTCTTGGCCCTTGGCCCTTATACTGGTTTTATTTCATACTGGCCCTCTTAACCATTTTGTTTGAAGTATGGCACATTTGATTTTGGATTATTTGGCTCTTTGAGTTTCCTTTTGTTGTTCTTCATTTGGTTCTTTATTTTGGTTCTGTTCTTATTTTGGTTAATTCATTCTCAGTTTATGTCATATTTGGTTCCTATGTTCCGTTAATTTTGTTTATTTCGGTCAGTGAGCAGAGAGCGGACTGAGTCCTAGTCGGCGGCTTATCGCCCTGATTCTAAGGTGTGGTTGGTTCACAGGCAGCTTTAGGCCTGCATGGTCGCCCATGCCCAGTGAACACCACTTTATATTTTAAGTCCGTTTCTTTATCTCTGACCATTCAACTTTCAGTTAATTATACTTTGATTGTATTTTGACATTTTCTACAGTTACATTTTGTTATTTACCATTAGTTTATTGAATGAGTTTGTACATTTAAATTATGTAAATCATCATTTAGTCCACACCAGTTTGTGCTGTTCTGTTGTGTTAATTGTTTCTCCTTTTTTTTTAGGTGCTGCGGGCTGACAGCGGCAGTTTTATCCTTGGTGGTGGCGCGTTCTTCACGATCCCTTTTTTTTTGGTTTGAGTGTGTGCAGTGTCACTGGGTGATTCGTTTGATTTTGGTTGTCCCTGCCGCTTGGTAGGCCTGGAGCCCCAGCCCTTACTTCCTTTTGACCCCAGTGCTCACCCTATAGTACGGCATAACTGGTGTGTGCCACATATTGTATTATTTTAATTCTTTTGTTAATAAAAATTTGTTTGTTTTAATGGAAAACAGTCTCGCCCCAGTGGTATAACGGACCTGTGTGATCTTAACATCTGAGTTTAGGATTTCCTGGGGTGCAATTCCCCAGGTGGCGTTGTCGTCACATTGATTCCGGTATTCCTCACCACCCCATACTCCGCTCACGCCACAATACAATAACAAAGAATAAAAAGTTGAGATATCATGTTAATATATGAAGGTATAGTCCCACTCTCATCCGTCAAGTGCCACTTGTGATTGATACAATTCTTTTGAATTCAGATTAATTTAGTAAACTAATAGTAAACCAACAAAGACGATAGGGTTAGAAGGTGTTAAAAGGGTTAGGATTAAGAGGGGTTAGAAGGGGTTAGGATTAGAAGAGGTTAGAAATTGACCCTTGTCTGTTACCCTGTAGCCGCAAGAGGGCACAAGCCCGTGTCTTATTGGGCCGATCCCAAGCTCGGATAACTACAGAGGGTTGTGTCAGGAACGGCCTCCGACGTAAAACTTTTGCTAAACAAAACGGGTGAATCAAACCTATGACTTCCATACCGGATCGGTCGAGGCCCCGGGTTAACAACCACCACCTTTGTTTGGCGCTGTTCACCTACAGGGTGCTGGTGGAAATTTGACTACTGTTGGTTGAAGGAGAGGAGGAAAGTGTGTTCGTAGGAAGAGAGAGAAGAAAAATATCAAGAGTATAGGACTGAAAGTAGGGATATTAAATGTTGTAACTATGACACAAAAAGGTAGAGAGTTGGTTGACATGAAGTAGAGGAGGAAGGTAGACATACTGTGTGTCCAGGAGACCAGGTGGAAAGGTAGCAAGACGAGAAATTTAGGAGCAGGGTTCAAGTTGTTCTATCATGGTGTAGATGAGAAGAAATGGAGTAGGAGTTATCTTGAAGGAGGAGTTTGTCAGGAATGTCCTGGAGGTAAAAAGAGTGTCGGATAAAGTGATGAGTCTGAAGCTAGAAATCGAAGGTGTGATGTTCAATGTTGTTAGTGGGTATGCTCCACAGGTAGGATGTGAGCTGGGGGAGAAGGAGAAATTCTGGTTGGACTTTGATGAAGTGATGCAGAGCATACCTAGAAGTGAGAGAGTTGTCATTGGTGCAGACTTCAATGGACATGTTGGTGCAGAAAACAGAGGTGATGAGAAGGTGATGGGCAGGTTTGGTTTCCAGGAGAGGAATTCAGAAGTGGAAGTGGAAGTGGAAGAGTGAGGTTACAAGAAGAGATCAAGAAGGTGGAGGATTTTAAGTACTTAGGCTCAACAGTCCGGAGCAATGGAGAGTGTAGAAAAGAGGTGAAGAAGCGGTGTCAGGTGTGATGTGTGATAAGAGTTTCAGCTAAAATGAAAGGAAAGGTCTACAAAACTGTGGTGAGACCAGCGATGTTGTTTGGTAATTGAGACAGTGTCACTGAGGAAAAGACAGGAGACAGAGCTGGAGGTAGCAGAGATGAAGATGCTGAGGTGCACTCAACTCAGGTGATGCTGAGGTGCTTTCAACTTGTCAATGTAACCCAGCACCTCCCCAGCTACATCACAAGGTCCCCAAGTTTTGTCCCCAGCTAGCAAAAAACTAGGCTAAACACAATTTGAGTCAGCTTTACACAGCTTGATATAAACCCTCAACTATTTCTGACTGGAAGACTGCATCATTTCCTGTACAATACTATTGTTTTAAGTGATGTATCAGATAAATGCTGGGTGTGCCCAGGCTCAACTCAAACGTGTGTGAACAAGACTATTAGTCTAAAGACTGTCTGATTTTTAATTGTTGTCACTAGAGGATTTTTCTTCTCTAAAAACTCTAGGTCTTCATTGGTTGTGTTCATTAATCTTGGGTAGTGAGAATGTTGGTCACAAAAAAAAAAGACGAAACAGTGAAAAGTTCTTCGAAGCTTTATTACAGAATATTCCGGGCACAGAAGTCTTACCAGGTTCTAGCTCATGTGCAAAGAATCATAATACACACACAATATTTATATTCATTCTATAGTAGAGGTGTCAACTAAACATGGGGTGATCGAACTCATCCTATCAGAAGGTAACGCCGCAGGGTGTTTTCCATATCCACACTTTTTGTATGAGCCGATTTTTACATGTTCTGTGCAGGCCCTCTCCACTATCTAGCACCTGCAAGATTATTTCAAGGACACGCTTGCTGCACAACATAATTCTTCAGTCAGAGGACACAATTAGTGAAGTGGTAATTTATACGTAATTATTGCAGTGGTGATTTATCATAAATGTACATCAATCCCCTTTTTGGACTCGAAAGAGTCCAACACCTGCAAAAAGAATTAAACAAAAATAACAGCAGGGTCCAATTGCTAAGCACTCTGTAATATGCAGTTCAAACATATAATCGAGCTTTCTTGCTTGCATATGAGAGTCTTGCATCTTTTCCTCTGGATTGATTTGGTTGAGATCGAAGCTAGAGGTCGCTGCTCCCGTGACCGCTAGGGTCTCTTCAGAAACTTGGGTGTACTACCAGGTTCCAGGTCAAAGCACGGGTATTATTCTGACCCTTGTATACTTAACCATCACCGCTGTCCTCAGTCGGAGCCGATGCTCAAACACACGATGTCCTCAGTTGGGACCGTTGTCTGAGTGGTCGTCACCACTTTTTTTCTTTTGACTTTGGTGGAGGAAGTGCGGATCCTGTGGTGGATCTTGCAGGTCTGGTGGATGTCAGGTGAAACCAGGTGAAACCCTTTCCTAGCAGTTCTGGACTGCAGTTCCCGTTCGCTCAGTGACTTGGTAGCAACCCGTCCGCTTAGGTTCAGACCATTTTCGTTCGATTACTCTCACCCATACACATTTATACACATTCATTATTTCTGGAGCTTTTGGTTGAGGTTCTGTGAGATGGGAAAAATTTATCTTTAATTGTTGTAAACCAGGGGGTCCTTGCGTCCCTGGATTTGCTTCCAAAGCCGGAAAAGGTCTGTTAGTGTGAGATTCAAATGGAGTCCAGCCTGTGGAAGAGTTCAAAGACATTTTGATGTTCAAGTGGAAGTGCCTGCAACCAATTCAAACTTGAAGAGGCCAAAGCCTTGGCCAACTTTTCTTTGATATTCCTGTTCATTCTTTCAACCTTTCCTTGAGACAGGATGATACACAGAACCAAAACGATGCTTGCACACTTTCAACAGCCTGAAGGTGGTTGTTTTTGAAATGAGTTCCATTGTCTGATCGAATTTTACTAGGAAACCCATGAGTTGGAATGTAATGATTCACAAGATGTTTCACAACAGCAGCAGATGTTTCTGCTCTGCAGGGATAGGCTTCTGGCCACCCTGAAAATGAGTATCACCAACAGATAGTGGTAGCCTGACACTGACTTAATCATGTCAGTGAAATCCATCGAAATCACCTGTTGACGTCCGGATTATGAACTCCCTGTGGTGGTTTCGTTGTAGGCATACTGTTATACCTACTGCAAACACTTGCTGTCCTGCAGTTCACTTTTCACAATTGTTCTCATGAATGGATGCCACCAGGGACTGAGTCGTCTCAATGTTTCATCAGTCCCTACATGGCATGGTCCATGGGCTTCAGCAATTAAATGTTTCAATTGTTTTTGCGGCGGGATTGGTTTACCTTCTTTTCTCCATATTCCTGCCTCATCCTTTCACACCCCCTTTCAACTTCCTTGCCTGTTTCTGCCATTCTCGAACAGCTTCTGCTGTAATCTGTCGTTGGTCATTCTCAGCTTCACTGACAGAGAGTTGAAAATTGTAAAAATTAAAAAAATTGTAAAAAGTTAAAAAATGTTTAGGACACAAAGCAGCAAATAGCTGCACCTCACCTCCAAACCTCGATTGAAACAATATTTAATTAATAAACGAAGACGAACGTCAGAGCTTAAATAGCTGCTTTGAACTTCAGATCAGGAAATAATCCGCTCTGTTCTGAGTCCACTCGTAATGAATTTAACCAGTTTTTAATGTCAGGTTTTTAATATGCGTGTTGACTTCATTCTAAGATGGCAAAGTGATCAATTGATCAGGTTTCCTTGATGAGGCTCAGAATGGCTTACTGACATAATAGGGGCCATTAGAAGGTACTAGGCAGTCATAAATGCAATCATGACTGCCTGAGCAGCGCGGCTCTATCTAGTGGACGGATTGCGCAACCACAGTCGCTGCAGTTTATCAAAGACATTTTAATTTTTTTAAAATGTGTGCGCCTTGTAATCCGGTGCGCTTCATATATGGAATAAATTAGAAAACAAACAAATTATTAAGGGTGCGCCTTATACTCCAGTGCGCCTTATAGTTCGGAAAATACTGTATTTTCTTCTCGTACCTTCTGAACACACTGATGTGGTTCTCCATCAAGCATTCCTTCTGCCATGTTAACTCCTTCATGTGTGAAAATTATGTGTGGTTGAGTAAATGCAGCCTCAATTTTTCTTTGTTTTCCTCCAGTCATTGGCTTGGGACGTACTGAACCACACTGTGGAATGATCGTATGGTCAACGAATGATGCAGAACGATTTGGGCAGTTTTCTGCACTAATCTGGCCAGAGCTGATGCAAAAGATGCACACAGCGGCCAACGTTTTTCATAGTTGTCGAGTGGTGTTAAAACGTACAAGCACATATTTCTTACACCTCCTTCCCCCTTCTGATAAAGTACAGCAGAAACACTGCTGGACCATTCAGCAACATCAAGATAGAACATGGAGGCGTAGTCTGTGACAGCCAGTGACGTAGCAGACGACAGTTGTTTCAATGCAATGAACACTTCTTCTGCTTCCGGGGTCCACTCGAGGGTGTGAGACAATTCTGCATCCCATTTGCATTGACCATTTGTCGCAATGGCCGTGTTAACTCAGCAAAATCTGGGACATGATGTCGAGATTACTTGCAAAGACCAAGAAAGGCCAACATTTGTTTGACATTGAGAGGTTTTGGCGAATGGAGAATGTCATCTTTGTGAGACGGGGACATGCCCGTTCCCTTTCTGGACACACAATGTCCAACGAAAGAAACTTGGGTCCTGGCAATTTGGAGTTTGTGTTGGGTCACTTTTAAACCTATTTTGGAAAGATGTAGCAGTAACAGGTAGGTAGCATTGAGATATGCTTGTTCAAGTACGAGCAGCCAAAAGTAGGTCATCAACATATTGCACCAGTAGCACTCCGTCAGGAAGAACAAGAGGGGTCAGCAGTGTCTTGAGATGGGCATTCAAAATGCCAGGAGACAGGACAAAGCCTTTTGTGGTAGGCAAGTGTAAGAATATCGCTTGCCATTCTAAGTGAAAGCCAAAAATGGTTGCATTGAAGGATCCAAAGGAATGCTAAAGAAAGCATTCGCAAGATCAATGACAGTGAAGTATCAGTGAGAGGAAGTGAGTTGAGACAGAGCAGCATGTGGATTAGGTACAGGGAGGGTTGGCATTAAAACAGCCGCATTTAATGGCTCGCAGATCGTGAATCATCCGCCATTTTCCTGTACCTTTCTTTTCGACTGGAAGGATGAGAGTGTTGTACGGAGAGTAATATATTTCAACAACAACTCCAGCTTTTAACAGCCCTTCCAAAGTTTCGGTCATTCCAATTAAACCAGTTTCCTTTACCGGATACTGGGGAACCCAGATTGGTCCAGGTTTCATTTCAAATTTTTCAGGAGACACTGGGCATCTTCCTACATCTGTGGGATCTTTGGTCCAGACGCCAGATGGGAGAGATGCAATCAAACTAGGAGCAAAGTCGCTGTCAGTAGTTTCTCTACCGTGATGCCTGTCCAAGAGTTGGTGTTCAAGAATCGAGGGAACTTCAAATGAATCAGATTGGATACACAATAGGCATCCAAATGAGAAAAGAAGAAACGCTCATGGAAAGTCTTTTGCCAAATCAGCAGTCTCCACACAGGCTCTCACAACGGGGCCCAAATCTTTCTGGTTATGTTGAGGCGACACCATGAGAGACACATGCAGATGACTGGGAGGCATCGTGGGGTCAGGAAGATCATCCATATTATACCTCTTCTGCTGTTCAGACGTGAGCTCGACTGAGAATGCAACACCAGGTTTATCAGCAAACAGTTCTCCTACCTGCAATTCCCACACATTTCCTAGAAGAGTCTGAAAATTATCTGTAGGAGCCATGAATGAATTTACAGGTATTTTGTATTATGATATGATGATGGTTTGAATGTTGTATTTATTGTTGTTTGTGATGTTGTTTTTGTGATCTCATTGAAGGAATAAGTGGGTCAAATAGATGTGGGCGTGGACGTCCGTATAGGTTACGCAACACATCACGCAACGTTTTTTTTATCTATACGAGTTCGTGAGTCACTTATATGAGTTTGTTAACAGTTTTTTGGAGTTTATTCTTTTTTCGTTAATAAAGGATTAAACGTATTTTTATGTATCGTGGTGATTTTTGCCTGAAAGCGCGTCTGACAAAGGAAGGCCCCGTCGTCAGCCTCTCAGTGACTTATTGGTTTGGAAGTCGCTACATTTTTGTCAACAAAAAAGGCAAGCATTGAAAGGAAACATCATCTAAAAGCGTAACAGATCAAATGATCAAGAGGGGAAAAAGGAGGAGGGGATCAAATCAAACAATCATCATCGGAGATAAACTACGGAGGTAGGAGTTAACAGATTTTGGAACCGCTGGCAAAGAACTACAGCCAGGTGAGCCACACCTGTAGATGCACGCATGAGGCTGAATAATGATGAAAGGAATGCGGCTTCCATATTGACTGCTGTTTGTTCATTGGAAACGATGGCGTGTTGGTGACTGGATTTTTCGGCGCATCAGTGTTATTATCGTTGTTCATTCTGTTGCCAAACTTATCTCCATGCAATGAATGTGTGAACCTCCTTTCTGTCGCTCTGACGTTGCTGCTGCGCTGCTGCAGTGTGGGATGATGATTACTGCATGAACCTCATTTTTCGTCTGTGGATGTGGGTTAAATGCACAAAAAAAAATATTGAATAATTGAATAAAATAAAATAAATATGAATCGAAAAGGTACAAACTGAAAAAAAGTCAAAGTGAAACTTATGAAATTGAGCAAAACGAATGCTGGTGTTGAACTGGAGTGCGGCAAAAGAGAAACTAAACTCACAGCCAAGGCCTGGGCAAAAAAAATTGAAAAAAGTTCAGCATGAACGGAAAATCACTGTGAATAAAATAAAAGGGCTCATACCTGAAATGAAAGCACTGTTTCACATCTTCAACCTCATCTTGAGAATTTAATTCAACTTTGTGAAAATGCTATCATATCACATAATGTGTTGATTCCTCTGCTGCCTGAGGATGAACAAAGCAAACAAAACGAACTGGATACAGTAACGCATTTGAAGAAGAGGTTAAAAAGTAGCTAAGTGAATCTGAAGAACCAACTTTGGACATTCGAATCCTGCTGTAATAAGAGAAGGGTGTTTCCTTATCCATCAGAGGATGAACATCAAACACCAACTCAGGCTGTGTCCATTATTCATGACAGAGGACATTCAAGACAACATACAACAAAGTTGACAATATATCAAATGTGGGAAGCAAAAACTCCTCTACTGGAAAAAAGTCAACTGTTTCTACTGCTTCTTCTACACACCTTAAGGCTGAGGCTGACTTGGCAGCTTTAATGGCAAGACAGAAACTTCTTAAGAACAAACAGGAGCTGGAAGAACCAAGAGGAACGTCTGAGGAGAAAGAAAGAGCAGCTTAAATTGGATGAAGATAAGTTAAACGTTTTACGACCTCAGATCATTCGAAGTGGAAAGAGTTCCTTATCGAAGCGTTCTGATGGAATGAACTCTTACCTGGAAAAGGAAAAATCAAACCAAAACGCTCTCAATGCCAATGTAATTCCTTTATCCCACAAATGTCACTGAACCAAAAGGAAATTAAACATGATTATATGGACTACGGAGCAAGGCCTAAAGAGAAGACTTGCAGCTCACTTCATCCATTCTAAGCCTGTGTCACTTAACCAACCCCAACAATATTCAGTGAATTACAGTGCTAATGAGAACACCCAAACTCAAAACGGAGATGTATGGAATGCTGGATTTAGATCACAAAATGAGGATCAAAACAATATGCTGGGAATTATGAGAAAACAAAATGAAATAACTACCCTTCTGATACAACAGCAATGCCTCTCATCGTTACCCTATTTTAATCCCTATTTTTGATGGTGATCCATATCATGCATTTTTAAAGCTTTTGAGAATGGTGTGGAAAGAAACACTGAAAACTACAGCGACAGACTCTTGGAAGCAGTACACTAGAGGACATCCTAAGCAACTAGTTACAAGCTGCCAGCACTTGAACCCAGAAAGAGGCTACCTTAAGGCTAAAGTTCTACTAAGGGAGCATTTTGGAAATTAGCAGAAAGTAGCTTCTGCATATATGTAAATGGAGGACCCTATGCTATCAGAACGATGCTGGGATGGACTGTGAATGTACCTCTGAAGGTAGAAAGTGAAGGAAGCAATGGATTGCGAGCAGCCAGAGTTGTCAGTGAACAGAGTGTCAGTTGTGAATTAAGAGTTGTCTTTGACTGTGGAGCGAGTTTCCAAGGAACATCTCTCAATGCTCAGCTCCTACAAGGTCCAGATCTGACGAGTTCATTGATTGGGGTGGTGACCAGATTCAGAAAGGAACCAGTGGTAATCATAGCAGATGTTGAATCCATGTTTCACCAGGTACAGGTGCCAGTTGAAGATGCCGATTTCTTGAGGTTTCTCTGGTGGCCTGATGGAGATTTAAATCAAGAATTCAGTGATTTCAGGATGTTGGTGCATCTCTTTGGCGCGACTTCATCTCCCAGCTGCGCCAACTTTGCTCTCAGGAAATGTGCAGAAGATAATAAAGAACAGTTCAGCCAAGAGGTGATTGATAAGGTCCTACATTGCTTCTATGTCTTCTTCTTCTGTGCCTTCAGAAGACAAAGCTGTATTTCTCTATCATGACCTTGTCTCCATCTGTGCGAAGGGTGGTTTCCAGCTAAGGAAATGGATAAGCTACAGAAGTGAGGTTATGACTGTAATACCTGAAAGTCACAGAGCTAAGAACATGAAAGGATTGGACCTGGATCCGGATCAGCTACCGTTGGAGAGAGTGCTTGGTGTGGAATGGTGCATTCAGTCTGACAGTTTCAAGTTCAAGATCATCATTAAGGACAGACCACTCACCAGGAGAGGAATTCTTTCAACTGTTCAGCTCCATCTTCGATCCTCTTGGAATCCTGAGCCCTGTTGTGTTGCCTGCCAAAAAAATCTTAAGGGACCTGTGCAGGAAATCACTTGGCTGGGATGACATCATACCTGAAGCAGTTGCTCATGGATGACTTGGCTGCAGGAACTGTGCCGTCTAGAGAATTTTAACATCATGAGATGCCTGAAACCATCAGGCTTTGGAGAAACAACTACGGCACAGCTGCACAATTTCTGTGACACAAATGAAGATGGCTATGGAGTAGTGCCTTACCTGCTGTTACATAGCACACACTCACAAGTACACAGTGCTTTTGTCATGGGAAAGGCTAGGGTAGCTCCACTTAAGTCGGTTACCATCCCTCGTATGGAACTCATTGCTGCCGACACGGCAAGCCACATTGATGTCTTGTGGAGGAGAGAGTTGCAAATGGAACTTCACAATTCTGTGTTTTGGACAGACAGTGCATCCGTGCTAAAATACATCAAGAATGAGACTTCAAAGTCTTTGTTGCCCACCGAGTTTCAGAAATTCTCAAGGTCTCACAGTCTTCTCAATGTAGGTATGTCGACACTCTGGAAGCAACCCAGTCAATGTAGCCTCTAGAGGTTTGAAAGTGGATGTATTCCTCAACCTGAGTGTATATGGCCTGTTAATCATCAGCTTCCACCAGATGACCCTGAGATCAAGAAAGCTGCTGCTGTGAATACTGTACAGGCCAGAGAAGAGTGTGATGCTGTGACTCGCATGATCACTTACTTTTCATCTTGGACTGGACTGAAAAGATCCGTGGCTTGGATGTTGAGATTCAAGGACTGGCTCTTGGCTTGTTGCAAGAAGAGGAAACAGTTGAACACCGAACTTTCACAGTCTAATTTGGATGTGATACAACAAAGATGTTCTTTAGAGGAAGATATAGATGCTTTCAAGAGGAAGATAGTTCCAATTTGTCTGTCAGTGGAGGAACTGGAGGCCAAACTGGAGATCATCAGGTTCTGCCAGAGGAAGAAGTTTCCAAAAGAATTATCCAGGCTGCAAAATGGCGAAAGTGTTAAGGGCCATAGCCACATTTTAAACTTTGCCCACGTGTTGAAGATGGTGTTCTTAGAGTTGGCGGTCGGTTGAGTAGCTCATCTATGCCCGCGGACGCTAAACATCCCCTAATACTGGCTAAAGACTTCCATATCTCAGACATGCTTCTGAGGCATATTCACCAAGAGGTGGGACATGACTGCCGTAACCACATGCTAGCCAAACTGCGGGAGAGGTACTGGATTACTGGAGATGGTAACAGCTATAAGGAGCATTTTATCCAAGTGTGTCATCTGTCGTAGACTGAATGCTCAGCCATTATTCCAGCAGAAGGCAGATCTACCTGTTGAAAGAGTAACTCCAGATGAGCTACCATTTATTCATGTTGGAGTGGACTATTTTAGACCGTTTGAGGTGAAGAGCAGAAGGAGTGTTGTGAAGAGATATGGCTATAGGTGCAATTCACATTGAAGTGGCAACTTCACTGGACACCGACTCCTTCATAAATGCACTGACACTTTATAGCAAGACGAGGTCAAGTCCAGGAACTGCGCTCAGACAAGGGGACAAATTTCGTTGGAACAGAGCGTGAGTTGAGAACAGCCATTGAACAGAGGAACCAGTCTCCGATCAATAATGCACTTCTTCAGAAAGGAATTAAATGGACCTTTAACCTCCCTGCTGGTTCGCTTTACGAAGGATCTTGGGAGCGTCTAATCCGTTCGGTGAGAAAAGTCCTAAATTCTACTTTGAATGTGCAAAATCTGGATGAATAGACACGCACAGTTCTTTTCGAGGTGGAATCCATAATCAACAGCCGACCGATTACCAAAAAATCTACAGATCCAAACGACCTGGAAGCATTGACACCCAACCCCCTGTTGCTGTTAAAAACCTTACCAACCTTACCACCAGGAGACTGCCAGGAGGCGGATGTGTATGCTCGCTGGCGATGGAAGCAGGTGCAATACATGTCGGATTTATTCTGGTAAAGGTTGGTTAAAGAATATTTACCACAACTACAGGAGCGTCAGAGAAGCGCAATATTGTCCCTGGAGATATAGTGCTCATTATGGACAACACAGCTCCTCGAAATTCCTGGGTCATGGGAAAAGTCCGTCAAACCTTTCCAGAAAGACGAGGATTTGTGCGTCAGGTGCGGATTAAAATAAAGAGCAGTTGTCTGTATCGTCCAATAACAAGGATCTGTCTACTACAGGAGGCTGAAGCTGGATGAGGAGCAGCTGCTGAATATTGAAACGCTTTGACTCCCAGTTTGACTTTGCCAAAGACTGATGGCTAAAACATTCTTTGGACAGACTGTTGCCTTTACTTACTTCTGACACAGGAAGAAAGAAGACAGAAGACATGTTTATGGACTTTAATGATAAGATTTTAACTGTTTCATGTCTCCTATAATATGAATGTGGGTAATTATTATGTGTTATCCTAATAATTAGGGAATGGAGTGTAGGAGCCATGAATGATTTACAGGTATTTTGTATTATGAGATGATATGATGATGGTTTGAATATTGTATTTGTTGTTGTTTGTGATGTTGTTTTTTTGTGATCTCATTGAAGGAATAAGTGGGTCAAATGGATGTGGGTGTGAAAGTCAATATAGGTTAAATAGGGTATCTTCTCACCTGTGTGAAAGAGTGAGGGTGAGCGGGTTGCCGTATTTTTGTTGACTGCCGCAACACTCAAAACACGCAACACGCAACACATCACGCAACGTTTTTTATTGATACGACTGTGAGTCACTTATATGAGTTTGTTAACAGTTTTTATGAGTTGATTATTCTTTTTTCGTTAGTAAAGAATTAAACGTATTTTTATGTATCGTGGTGATTTTTGCCTGGAAGCGCGTCTGACAAAGGAAGGCCCCGTCGTCAGCCTCTCAGCGACTTATTGGTTTGGAAGTCGCTACATTATCAAAATAGAGATCATCACCATGCCTGTCATAGTACGGAGTGCGATGCAATGAGTCAGATACCATATCATAAGGGCCTGAGATGACGAACCCACGAAGACTAAATTGCCCAAAAGCGCTCGGCCTGACACCATGCATCAGAGTCAGTTTTGATCTTTGTCCAGTAGATGTCAGCAGTTGCACACGATATTGTGGTGTAATCAAACAGAGGCAACTGCATGGGTGAGAAAGAGTTCGTTTCTGTACATACCAATGTACTGTATGTCCATCAGGAAAAGACAGCACAATTCCACCAGGGCTGCACTTGATGAGAGGACATTGTAGTTATCAACAGATCTCTTACAAGAAGATTCACTGACATGTTGGGGCATGGACAACGCTGTGGTAAAAAATCTGAAAAAACATTCTGGAGAGGTTTTATGCAGGAACACATCTTCACCCTTGAATCCAACTAGCGGGATGGTTTCTGCAGTAATGTAGGCACCAGGAGGCAAAGTCTGAACGGTGGAGTATCTCTCACCAGTATCATAAAGGGAAGGAAGACTCCTTATACCGCTAAAGTGATCATAGGCTCCTGCAGGCGCTTGACTTGTGGATTCAGGGCATCTTCATTGTGGATACTGTCCACCAGGGGGCAGATACTGCTGGTTGGGTACCTGCGATGACGCCTGTTGTGACTGCTGGGGGCGCTGTTGACGAAAACCTCTCTGCTGTTGTCGTGGGGCAGGCCCATTGTTCATTGGAGGCCTATGCATCTGACCACGCCCTTGTCCAGCCTACAACAGTAACGAGCCCAGTGACCAGGCTTCCCGCAATTGTAGCAAACCCCGCCTCCGCGCCTCTACCCATGAATGGACCTGCCTGATACAACATGCACTCCGCCGTGACAGGAGGTGAGATAACTGCAGGGGAGGATGAAGCTTCCTCCTTCTTTTTCAAATCCTGCAGCTGCATTTGTGCCAATTGAGCATCAGTGTTTTTGTGTATGTCTACCTTTGACTCCCGGTCCTTCGCATGTTTCCCGAGGTGATGCTTGAGTCACATCACGAAAGCCACCTATCCACTGTTGCACTGGGAAGGTCCAGTTTGGTCCTTTTTCATGGGTTCTGGCTGTCGCAGGAGGGCCCGTCCCCGGCAGTCAGAAGATCACGACAGGACATGGGGGTGTGGTTTGCTCTTAAGGAAACCACACAGGGTTTGACCACACCCTTTGTGAATTTCAACTCTTCTATTTTTATTATTATTTTTACAACTTCACTTTTATAAAAAAGCTGTTTTAAGACTCGAATGAATAAAGAATACTTTAATAATCCTAAAGGGATTATTTCCCTCTGGTATATGTCACAAGACTGCACAAGAATCCAAATATCACAGTTAGACCACACAGCATGCACAATAAATAGACACATAAAAAGCCCAGAGTAAACCATGTCAAGAATTATAAAAATAAAAAGTAGACTTTTTAAAACCTGTGTCAAGTCCGTAATACAGTGCCTGTATCAGAAGTCCAAGTCATAGTCAGTCATGGCCATATGTCTTCCTCACATTTGATGTCGGTTAGGGTTGAGAGATCTCTGTAAAATCATGCATCCAAAAACTTAAACACATCATGTTTGTTAATTGTTCACCCAGTATCTTTTGAATGTGGTCCCGACCAAATGTATACACCTCTAGAGTACTATAATAATATGGCTAAAAATGATTGATCCAAATTATTGTTTCACTAGCAGAAAACAGCCCTATCCTATCACTTCCCCTACATGACTTTTTTCCTTCTCATCAATAATACTTTTTCTTCATTACTTCATTTAATTGCAAACCTCTTAGAAATTACATCATCCCTCCTCTTGGAAATTAACATTCTCTTCATTCTTAGCAGTCTATCTCCTCTCTCTTCCCTTCTTCTCTTTCTCTTAACATGGCCAAAACTTTCTAAAGTTTATGTTCAATGTAACTATTAATGTAAATCCCCTTGTGATACGGTGCCAAACTGAAATATTTATAACCACATCCCGTGGTCAAATGATAAATTTGACCACGGGTATTCTAAACCCTTGGTTCTTGTCTCCAATTGCTCTGAAATTTTGTTAATATCTTTTAAAATGTCAGGGTTTTTGGTTCCCAGCAGAGCTACTGGTGTGGGATTTATTTAAAATAACTTCTGTTCATATCACTGGCTCTTTAAGAAAAGCAGAAAAATCTATCTGTGCGCTCGAAAGGCGGGGCTGTGAAGGGAGGGGGGTTGCTCGAGCGGGGGATTTGTTTTGCAGCTTCTGCACCTAGATATATTTTTAGACAAGTCCAGTCTGTGTCTACTGACTCTTCCCCCTTCAATCTGTTTCCTGATTCTAACTTCCAGTCTCTACTAGTCCTTCATAGTGTGCAGATCTCTCCACACAAACTAACTCCTTGCACACAATCTTAAACCCTCTAACTCTGACAATTCACAACAGCCTCAATGGCTCAACACAGCGTGAATCTAAACTTTATTATTACTTTTAACGCAAGTAATAACAAACACACACACACACACACACTTAAATACACTTTCTACCTTTCCATTTACAGCACATATTTTTAATCTCAGTCAAAAACAGTCAACCATAGACTTTTGTATTTTCAACCCACACATTCACACTTGAGCGCAGCAATCATACACAGCATTACTTATGAAGTCCAAGCAACAGTTTTCCACACTCATAAAATAACAAAAAAACATTTTTTTTATATGTTACACATACTGTATGTAATGAAGGAAAAGTCTTCACTCCGGTGCAACACATTTATTTTGTTTTCAGGGTAAGGGGGGGTATCTGTGAAATACAGTAGGAACAGATATTCAGTATTTCAGTTTACGTTCAGTAGTTTGTGGCTGATGTCTTGACTGGAACGATCAGAAGTGAACTCTCTGTTTCACTTCAGTGAAGAGCATGTTACTCACTCAGCCTGAAGCGCCCTCTGCTGTCCTTTTACAATCACAGGCACAAAAGTCTTTGGATGCTGCCAGAAATGAGCAACGAGCAAAAATAAGGTTAACTGTATATATGTTTTTAAATGGGGGCAGTATTTTAAATGGGGGGCAGTGTTTTTAGCAGTGTTTTAGTATACAGTATATTAGAGTATTTTAACTGTAACTTTAGTCTTTGTGGCCCAAATAAACCCTTAGGAGCCACACTCTCCCCCACAAAATTAAATGTCTCCTGACATTTCCTGGAATTCAATACTGTCCCTCAACAATCCATGGTCGCCATAAGGGTTTCAATTCATTATTCTGAGTGTCCCTAATGTCACAATGTCTGGCAATTAAAGAAGGCTGACCCAATGTGTCATAACTCAGTACCACCGGACTTGCCTGTGTCTTTGTGGTTGTTGTCTTGCCGGCTGTGACTGCTCTGCTTCTAACTCAACACCCCCATGACTGTCCAGGCCTGGTTCAGGTCTCTGAGACTGTAGTGGCGTGTCACTGTGTAGTGGCACATCCTCTTCGCAATGTAGCGGCACATCCTCTTCGCTCTGTAGTGGCACATCCTCTGGTGGACTCTGGTGTGGCTGGAATGGCTCTGCCCGAGGATTCAGCAACTGTTGACTCGGCTGGTTTCTGCTGCTGGATCTGAGACGCCACTGTAGGTAGCACCGGAGTCATCATCGGAGTCACTGTTGACCTCTGGATGCTGTAGCTCTCTACATTGTGGTCTCCTTTTCATCTGTGGGGACCCCCGGGTGTCTCGCCGTGGCTGAGAAGTTTTACTCTGTGTCTGCTCTAGTGGTAGGTGGTCGCACGGCAGCAAGAGGTTTCTATGGACCACTCTTTCCCTCCCTTGGCCATTTTCTGGGACAACATGATAGACTGGACTGCTATTGTCACCTTTCCTTTCTTTTACTTTGTAAACCTGGCTTTCCCAATATGACCAGATTTTCCCCGGTCCACCCCTTGGGCTGTCACCTGGCTCCAGGTCTGTCCCTTGCACCTTTTTGTCATAGTGAGCTTTTCCTCGAGCTGCACCCTTGTCTGCTGTTCAAGCAGCTATCTGGTATGCTTCTTGCATTCTCCTCTTCCATCGGCTCACATAGTCCTCATAGGTGCCATGGGCCTCATCAACTTTGAGGTTGAACAGAAAGTCAATTGGCAGGCGAGGAGATCTTCCAAAGAGGAGGTAGTAGGGTGTATAGCCTGTTGCCTCATTCTTTCTTAGTTGTATGCATGGACAACTTTATTCAAGTACCCTTTCCAATTCTCTTTTTCATTGTCGTCTAGGGTCCGCAGCATTGACAACAGGGTCAGATTAAATCGCTCGACCTGCCCATTTCCCCGGGGGTGGTATGGCGTCATGTGTGACCCGTGGATGCCTGAGAGGTCCTTCAGTCTGGTCATCAGCTTGTTCTCAAACTCTCCTCCCATGTTGTGATGTAAACGGTGGCAAAAACCAAACGAGAGAAAAGTCATTGAAGAGTATCCCTGCCACTGTTTTCACACATTTATTTCTTATAGCGTAGGCTTGGGCAAACCTCGTAAAATGATCCATGACTACCAAAATGTACTCATAGCCATGCTTACATTTATCCAAATAGAGAAAGTCTATTGAGACTAGCTCAAGCGGATAGGTGGGGTCAAAGGTGCACGGTGTGGCTTCTTCTTAAGACAGTCACACACACTGGTAAAACAATGCTGTACCTCTTTGTGCATATGCGGCCAGTAGAACCTTTCTCGGATGAGGTCAAGCGTTCTCTCCACTCCTAAGTGGCCCATGTCCCGGTGCAGTTCTTTGAAAACCAGTGGGCAGTAGGCTTTGGGAAGCACCAGCTGTTCTTGGTAGGAGGTTCTACGGCGCAGGACACCATCTTCATCTACCTGGATCTTTAGCCATTGTTTCAGAAGTGTCACGCAGCAGGGTGTTCTGTTCTCATCTCGGTCTTACTTGGCCTCCTATTCTGTGACTTATACCAAAGGATTCTGGATATTGTTTCATCCTTTTCCTGAGCTTTCCGTATTTGTGCGGGAGTGAGAGTCTGGCTAGTATCCCAGTCTTTCATAAGGCTCAATGCATTCACGTGGACCACCCCAATCCCTTGGCAGGGGTTCTCCTTTCCACCATCATGCTTTCCATGGTTGCACTGATTGCCTCTTGACTTGACTCAGCAGTACAGCTTCTCATGTAGTCCTCGATGTCCAAAGGCATCCGAGACAGCCCTGAGTTGTTTTTCCCAGGGCGATAACGTATGGTGAAGTTGTAATCTGCTAACTCCGCCACCCATCTGTGCCCCGTACCATTGAGCTTTGCAGTAGTGAGCACATATGTCAAGGGATTGTTGTCTGTGTAAACAACAAACGACAAAGCATGGAATAAGTAGTCACGGGAGCGTTCACAAATGTCCCACTTTAACGCTAAAAACTCCAGCTTCCCGGAATGCAGATGGTATCTCTTGTCCAACGGGCTCAGGGTGAGGGAGCCATACGCTATCAGTCTCATCTTCCCTTGCTGGCGCTGATACAACACTCAAACCAATCTGTGATGCATGGCAATGTAACACAAAGGGCTGAGTGAAGTCAGGATACCCAAGGACAGGAGGCTTTGTGAGGGTGTCAGTGAGCTGGTTCAACACTTCCTGGTGAGAGGTGGCCCATTGTATGGGTGCCCGTGATGGTAACTGACCTTTCTTTTTCTTTGCTGTTTTCTTGTGTCTTACCGCTGGTGGTTCAGAGGTGTGATCTTCAGAGTTTGGGACAGACAGTAGGCTGTACAGTGGAAGGGCCACACGGGAGAAGTTGGGGATATAAGACCTATAATAAGATAGGAACCCTAGCACCTGGCGTAGCTCACCGACAGTGTTCATTGTTCTTTCCTTCAGATTCATTACAGGTGCCAACTCCACAGGGTCTCCTAAGCTCCTTCTCATGTTCTATCAGTCCGTAGTCTCCAGTGTGCTGTCATACGCCATTGTGTGTTGGGGTGGGGGGGCCAGGAAAAGAGATATGGACCGTCTGAACAGACTCATCCGCAGAGCGGGCTCAGTGGTCGGGCTGAGCCTGGACTCTGTGGAGACAGTTCTGGGGAGCAGGACCATGTCTAAAATTAAGGCTATCATGAACAACACCAGCCACCCCCTACACACCACCTTCTCCCAGCAGAGAAGCACCTTCAGCGGCAGACTGCTGTCACACAGCGCCTCCACAGAGAGGCTGAGGTCCTCCTTCGTGCCCCGTGCCATCAGGGGGTACAATGACTCTCTCAGGAGGAGCGGGGGGGAGGTGGCGAGGTCAGCACGGGGTTGAAAATGGATTTAATTTAATTTAATTTTAATTTTATTTTATACTGTTTATATATATATATATATATATATATATATAGTTTATTTATTTTTTATACTGTTTTATATTTTAATTCAATTTTATACTGTTTATATTTTAATACTGTAATATTTTTAAATTTTATACTGTTTATATTTTAGTTATAGTTTAGTATATAAGTCCTGTTAGTGCTGCATGTGTCTGTCTGTTAGTGTAATGTATGTCTTGTGGTATGTCCTGTGATGTCAGTGTTTCTTTTTCTCCTGGTGTTTATCCAGTATTATTTGTTATGTAATGCCTGAGCAGTGGATATATGCAATTTCCTCCGGGATTATTAAAGTATCTATCTATCTATCTATCTATCTATCTATCTATCTATCTATCTATCTATCTATCTATCTATCTATCTATCTATCTATCTATCTATCTATCTATCTATATCTGACCATTTTCTTATTACTTTTAAAGCAGCCTTTACTTGTCAAAATAGCATTACTCCTGATTTAGTCACTACTCGCCATATCGGCTTGTCAACGGTATCTAAACTTAGTGAGCTTCTACCTGAGGTATTGACTCCTTTTACTGTAGCAACAGGATCAATCGAAAATTACACTAGTGATCTAAACTCAGCTCTAGTCTGTTGGACTCAGTTGCACCTCTAAAAACTAAAACCATAGGGGCGCGCAGGTCTACACCATGGTTTAACAAGGAGACACGCGCTCTCAGACGGGCCTGTAGGAGTTTAGAGCGCAGGTGGCGTAAATCAAAATCTAAATTATGCTACGTCTCTTGGCACAAGTGTGTCTTAAACTACAAACGTGCTCTGTCGACCGCTAAAGCTGCCTATTTCTCCAGATTAATAAGTAAAAATAAACACAATCATCGATTTCTGTTTAATACTGTAGCCAGATTGACCCAGAAACAGCCAACGGCAAGCAGCTTGTTATTGGCGGCTGATGATTTCCAAGATTTTTTCTGCCGTAAAATTGATAACATTAGACATAAAATTACTTCTTCAGCTTCACCTGGATCAAAATTTGATGTGGTTCCTTCTCTGGGTGTTAAAACCAAATTTCTCTCTTTAACACACTTTGAGACTGTCTCTCTGGAAGAATTATCGAAGTTGGTCTCAATCTCTAAACCTACTACATGCCTCTTAGACCCTCTCCCTGCTAAACTAGTTAAAGAGTTATGGCCATTGCTGGGCCCTACTATGTTAAATGTAGTTAATCTTTCTCTTGCAACTGGTGTTGTTCCCATTAGCTTTAAAGCGGCCGTAGTTAAACATCTGCTTAAAAAGCCACATCTCGATCAAGAGTCTTTAAATAATTATAGACCAGTTTTTAACCTTCCATTCTTATCTAAAGTACTAGAAAGGGTAGTATCTCAACAGCTCTTAGATTATTTATCATTAAGCGGTCTTTTCGAACCATTTCAATCAGCTTTTCGGGCCCGCCATTCCACTGAAACAGCACTTACCAAAGTTGTGAATGATCTCCTATTAAATCTGAACTCTAATACCACTTCTGTTCTCCTTCTTTTGGATCTTAGTGCAGCGTTTGATACTATAGATCACTGTATACTCCTTGACTGACTGGAGAGACAGTTTGGTGTCGGTGAGTTAGCTCTTGCTTGGTTAAAATCTTATCTATCTGATAGGACACAATGTGTCTCCTACAATAATAAAACTTCTGCCTTCTCTGACGTCAAATATGGCGTACCTCAGGGGTCTGTACTTGGTCCTCTGTTATTCTCCCTGTATGTTGCACCTCTTGGTCAAATTATATAAGTATAAGTTTCGGTATAAGTTTCCACTGTTATGCTGATGACACACAACTTTACATGCCCATAAAAGCAGATGATCGATCTGAATTAATTAAACTAGAGGCCTGTCTTTCTGCTGTGAATAGTTGGATGTCCAGTAATTTCTTGCTCCTAAACCCAGACAAAACTGAGATGTTAATCATTGGCCCTGCGCGACATATAAACCAATTTCAACACCTAACAATATCTGTAGATAACTGTCTTATAACCCATAGTTCAACAGTCAAGAACCTTGGAGTAACGTTAGATTCAACTCTTGCCTTTGACAAGCATATTAAAGAGGTGACAAAGATCGCCTTCTTTCATCTACGTAATATTTCCAAAATTAGGTCCTCTTTAGCCATGGCTGATGCAGAAATTTTGATTCATGCCTTTGTGTCCTCTAGACTTGACTATTGTAATGTTCTGTTATCAGGGTTGCCTCGGTCTAGAACTAGGGGCCTTCAGATGGTTCAGAACACAGCAGCAAGAATATTAACTAAAACTAGGAAATTTGACCATAAGGAGACTTGGTGGTGGAATGAGGAGGTACAGGAGTGTATACAGAGAAAGAGGGTAGCTAAGAAGAAGTGGGACACTGAGAGGACTGAGGAGAGTAGACAGGAGTACAGGGAGATGCAGCGTAAGGTGAAGGTAGAGGTAGCAAAGGCCAAACAAGAAGCTTATGAGGACTTGTATGCTAGGTTGGACAGTAAGGAGGGAGAGACTGATCTATACCAGTTGGCAAGACAGAGAGACAGAGATGGGAAGGATGTGCAGCAGGTTAGGGTGATTAAGGATAGAGATGGAAGTCTATTGACAGGTGCCAGTAGTGTGATGGGAAGATGGAAAGAGTACTTTGAAGAGTTGATGAACGTGGAAAATGAGAGAGAACAAAGACTAGAAGAGGTTACTGTTGTGGACCAGGAAGTAGCAAAGATTAGTCAGGATGAAGTGAGGAGGGCATTGAAGAGGATGAAGAGTGGAAAGGCAGTCGGTCCTGATGATATACCTGTAGAGGTTTGGAAGTGTCTAGGAGAGGTGGCAGTAGAGTTTCTGACTGGGTTGTTCAACAGGATCTTAGATAGTGAGAAGATGCCTGAGGAATGGAGGAGAAGTGTGCTGGTGCCCATTTTTAAGAACAAGGGAGATGTGCAGAGTTGTGGCAACTACAGAGGAATAAAGCTGATGAGCCATACAATGAAGTTATGGGAGAGAGTAGTGGAAGCTAGACTAAGGGCAGAAGTGAACATTTGTGAGCAGCAGTATGGTTTCATGCCAAAAAAGAGTACTACAGATGCAGTATTTGCGTTGAGGATGTTGATAGAGAAGTATAGAGAAGGCCAGAGGGAGCTGCATTGTGTTTTTGTAGATCTGGAGAAAGCTTACGACAGGGTGCCCAGAGAGGAACTGTGGTATTGTATGAGGAAGTCTGGAGTGGCAGAGATGTATGTTAGAGCAGTGCAGGACATGTATGAGGACTGTAAGACAGTGGTGAGGTGTGCTGTAGGTGTGACAGAGGAGTTCAAGGTGGAGGTGGGACTGCATCAGGGATCAGCTCTGAGCCCCTTCTTGTTAGCTATGGTGATGGACAGGCTGACAGACGAGGCTAGACAGGAATCTCCATGGACTATGATGTTTGCAGATGACATTGTGATCTGCAGTGAGAGCAGGGAACAGGTGGAGGAGAAGCTAGAGAGGTGGAGGTTTTTCCTGGAAAGGAGAGGAATGAAGGTTAGCCGCAGTAAGACAGAGTACATGTGTGTGAATGAGAGGAACCCAAGTGGAAGAGTGAGGTTACAGGGAGAAGAGATCAAGAAGGTGGAGGATTTTAAGTACTTAGGCTCAACAGTCCAGAGCAATGGAGAGTGTGGAAAAGAGGTGAAGAAGCGTGTACAGGCAGGATGGAATGGGTGGAGGAAAGTGTCAGGTGTGATGTGTGATAGAAGAGTTTCAGCTAAAATGAAAGAAAAGGTGTACAAAACTGTGGTGAGACCAGCGATGTTGTTTGGTCTAGAGACAGTGTCACTGAGGAAAAGACAGGAGACAGAGCTGGAGGTAGCAGAGATGAAGATGCTGAGGTTTTCTCTGGGAGTGACCAGGAAGGATAGGATCAGGAATGAGTACATCAGAGGGACAGCACATGTTAGAGGTTTTGGAGATAAAGTCAGAGAGGCCAGACTGAGATGGTTTGGACATGTCCAGAGGAGAGATAGTGAATATATTGGTAGAAGGATGCTGAGTTTTGAACTGCCAGGCAGGAGGCCTAGAGGAAGACCAAAGAGGAGGTTTATGGATGTAATGAGGGAAGACATGAAGGTAGTTGGTGTGAGAGAAGAGGATTCAAAGGACAGGGCTAGATGGAGGAAATTGATTCACTGTGGCGACCCCTGAAGGGAAAAGCCGAAAGAAGAAGAAGAAGAAGAAGAACTACAATATAAACAGTATAAAGTTAAAATATAAACAGTATAACATTGAAAAATATTACAGTATTAAAATATATACAGTATAAAATTAAAATATAAACAGTATAAAATTGAATTAAAATATAAAACAGTATAAAAAATAAAAACAAAAATATATAAACAGTATAAAATTAAATTAAATTAAATTAAAATTAAATTAAATCCATTCAACCCCGTGCTGACCTTGCCACCTCCCCCCCGCTCCTCCTGAGAGAGTCATTGTACCCCCTGATGGCACGGGGCATGAAGGAGGACCTCAGCCTCTCTGTGGAGGCGCTGTGTGACAGCAGTCTGCCGCTGAAGGTGCTTCTCTGCTAGGAGAAGGTGGTGTGTAGGGGGTGCCTGGTGTTGTTCATGATAGCCTTAATTTTAGACATGGTCCTGCTCTCCAGAGGCATATCCACAGAGTCCAGGCTCAGCCCGACCACTGAGCCCGCACTGCGGATGAGTCTGTTCAGACGGTCCATATCTCTTTTTCTGGCCCCCCCACCCCAACACACAATGGCGTATGACAGCACACTGGAGACTACGGACTGATAGAACATGAGAAGGAGCTTAGGACAGATGTTGAAGGAGGCCAGCCTCCTCAGGAAGTACATCCTGCTCTGCCCCTTCTTGTACACACAGTTCGAGTTGAGTGACCAGTCCGGTCTGCTGTCTAGCTGCAGTCCCAGGTACTTATAGTTTTCTACCACTTCCACCTCACTGTCTTTGATGATCACTGGCTGTGGAGAGGGAGGTGCCCGCCGGAAATCCAGAACCATCTCCTTTGTCTTGGAGACGTTGAGCTGGAGCTGGTTCTGTTGGCACCACTCCACGAAGTCAGCCACCAATGCCCTGTACCCCCCCTCATCACCCTCCCGGATACATGCCACTATCGCGGTGTCATCGGAGTACTTCTGTATGTGGCATGTATCAGAGTTGTGCTTGAAGTCTGATGTGTAGAGGGTGAAGAGAATGGGGGATAGAACTGGTCCCCTGTGGTGCCCCCGTGCTGCTGGTCACCATAGAAGACAAACAGTCCCCCATACGGACGTACTGGGGTCTGTCCGTTAGGTAGTCCGTAATCCAGCTCACGAGGTAGGGGTCCAACAGCCATGGAGGTCAGTTTATCCTACAGGAGCCAGGGCTGGATGGTGTTGAAGGCACTCGAAAAGTCGAAGAAGGCACAGCCCCCTGCGTTAGGAGAGTATGCGGTGGAGGAGGTACAAGACAGCGTCGTCAACCCCAACCTTGGCCTGATAGGCGAACTGGAGAGGGTCCATAGCACCCTGCACCTGTGGATGCATGAGCTCCAGGACCAGTCGCTCTAGGGTCTTCATTACGTGGGAGGTAAGAGCGACCGGTCGGTGGTCGTTGAGCTCAGTAGGGCGTCCCTTCTTGGGTACAGGGACAATGCAGGAGGTCTTCCAGTGACGGGACCCTCCCCAACCGCAGACTGAGGTTGAACAATTATTGCAGGGGGTCCCCTAGTTCCGAAGCACAGGCTCGGAGGAGTCTTGGGGAGACCTTATCTGGTCCAGCCGCCTTGTAGGGACGGAGCCTCCTCAGCGTTGTCATCACCAGGTCTGCAGTGATGACGGTCTCCGTCGTGGTGGGAGCAGGAGGTTGTGGCAAGGTTGGAAGTCCAGTGGTTGAGGTGGGGCCGTTGAGCTTCGCAGTTCTTGGAGTGGGCTCGAGAGAAGTGGCAGGGGTGGAAGGAGAGGAAGCACAGGAGGAGGGAGCATAAGTGGAGCGGTTTGCAGGACCGGAAGAGGCCTGGGACGAGGAGCCGGGAGTGGTGGGGGAGCTGAACCGATTGAAAAAGCTGTTTAGTTCATTCGCTCGTTCAATATTCCCTTTCACAGTGCTGCGCCCTTTCCCGTGTCCGGTGATGGTTCTCATCCCATTCCAGACCTCCCGCACCTGGTTGCGTCCCAGCTGCTTCTCCAGCTTCCTCCTGTACGCCTCCTTGGCTTCCCTCAGGCAGAGTCTCACTTCCTGCTGGGCCGTCCTCATCTCCTCCTCGTTCTTGCTCCTGAACGCCCGCTTCTTCCTGTTCAGGACAGCCTTGACTTCCTTGGTTACCCATGGTTTGTTGTTGGGCTAACACCTGATTGACCTGACAGGGGCCACGGAGTCCACACAGAAGTTCATGTAGTCTTTAAAACACTGAGCTGCCCCCTCAATGTCCTCCCCATGTAAGCCCACAATAACATCCCAGTCGGTGGTCTGGAAGCAGTCCCTCAGCATCTCCTCTGCTTCCGGGGACCACCTCCTGACCTGCCGTGTTGTTGCTGGCAGCCGTTTAACCAGTGGAATGTAGGTGGGCTGTAGGTACACAAGGTTGTGATCTGATTTACCTAGTGGAGGGAGTGTATGCCTCCTTAGCATTAGTGTAGAACAGATTGATGGTTCTGTTCTTCCGTGTGGGACAGTCTACACACTGGACCATTGCGGGGAGAGATGAGTCCAAGGTGACGTGATTAAAGTCACCAATGATAGTGACGAGCACCTCCGGGTGCCGGGTCCGAAGAGCAGAGGTGGTCCCACAGATGGTCTCTCGTGCCGTCTCAGGGTCTGCCCGTGGAGGGATGTAGACGGTGAGGACAATAACGTGTGAGAATTCACGCGCCAGGTAGTGGGGTCTGATGCTAACAGCTGTTAGCTCCAGATCGCGGTTGCACAGCGTCAATTTCACCGTCACATGTCCCGAATGGCACCATCTATCGTTGGTATAGATGATTAATCCACCTCCTTTCTTCTTACTGGCAGTGTTCGTGTCCCGGTCCGCTCGTACGGAGAAGCTGGTTAGTCCAACGTTAGAGTCTGGCACGTCGCCAGTTAGCCACGTCTCAGAGAACACAAACAAGCTGGTCTCCCGGTAGCGCTGTTCAGTCCTGCACAGCGCCGTCAGTTCACCCAACTTGTTCAGTAGCGAGTTCACGTTCCCCATGATGACGGAGGGGACGGAGGGCTTGACTCTCCTCCGGTTAGCGGCTCTAGCCGTTAGTCTAGTCCTTTCAACGCGACCCGCTCGGCATCCGCGATATCTCCGTCAGAGCTCAGCGGGGATGAGATCGCGTGTTGCTGGGTCTCCTTTGACCCTCAGAGACATCAACTCCTCCCTGGAGTACACCAGCATATTACTATACATTATCTAAATTTACGTTAAAAAAATACACGCAGAAACATAGAAAAAAACACAAAATTATGCATAACAAACTCGCTCTGAGCAAAGGAAACTGCAGCCTGCTCGCGCATGCGCAGATCTCTAAAGGACATTCACGATTGAATGATTTTATCTCAGCAGGAAACGAAGCTGCCAATCATGCAGCAAAATGTGTCACTGGCTATCAGCCAGCATTCCAACTTTTGGTGAGCGAGCTTGAAGGTAATGAACAACAGATAACAGCCAATGCAGTACGAGAGTGGCAGAGACAGGCAAGACCAGAAGAAAGGAGTATCTGTAAATCAAAAGAGGGTGTTAGAGATGAAGAGGGAGCGTGGAGAAAAGAAGGTAAACCAATCCCGCCACAAATGAATTTGAAACATTTGATCCTTGAGGCCCATGGAACATGCCATGTAGGATTGGATGAAACACTGAGACGACTCCAATCCTGGTGGCATCCTTTCATGAGACAGATTGTGAAGAGTGAACTGCAGGACTGTGGTGTTTGCTGTAGGTATAACAGTATGCCTATGACAAAACCACCGCAGGGAGTTCACGATCCGGACGTGAATGCTCCTGGTCAGGTGATTTCAATGGATTTTACTGACATGATTAAACCAGTGTCAGGATACAGGTGTTTGCTAGTCAATGTAGATTTTTTCTCAGGCTGGCCTGAAGCCTACCCTTGTAAGGCAGAGACAGCTAGTGTAGTGGTCAAACATCTGGTAAACCACTATATTCCAACCCATGGGTTTCCTAGGAAGATTCAGTCAGATAATGGGTCCCATTTCAAAAATAAGCATCTGCAGCATGTTGAACAAATGTTGGGTTTGAAGCATAATTTTGGCTCTGTGTATCATCCCCAGTCACAGGGTAAAGTTGAACGAATGAACAGAGCAATCAAGGACAAGATCGCAATGTGCCTAATCATTGAATTAGTTACAAGCTCTTCCGTTGGCACTAATGAACGTTCGCATGTCACTGAACTCTTCCATAGGCTGGGCTCCATTCGAATGTCACACTAACAGACCTTTTACAGCCCCTACAGCTCCATTGACAGCCAAAAGTGCTGAAGGCCCACGAGGCCTGCGACAACTATCACTTTCTCCCATCTCACAGAAAAACAGGCGGATGTCCCCAGAGAAATGAATGTGTGTGAAAGTGTGTGGTTGAGAGTAACAAAACCAAAATGGTCTGAACCTAAGTGGAGAGGTCCCTTCCAAGTGACTGAGCGAACGGAAACTGCAGTCCGTTTGCTGGGAAAGGGGGACATGTGGTTCCACATCTCTTCGACCCGACCTGCCAGATCTCCAACGGGTCTGGCCATTCCGCCACCAGCTGGTGAAGGACGAGCTCCGGACATTGGTCTGGACGAGATCACTGAGAACTACTCAGCCAAAGAAAGTTCCTCACTTGAGGAACCAACGCAGGCAATCGTTTGCTGATGACATCAATCGATAGAAGTTAATTCACTTTTTTGGGGAGAATAATCCCATGAATCAACCTGGGACCAGGTAGTCCAACCTAAGGTCCTGAAGAAGCTGACATCGCCCCAGCTCGACTCCACTCGACGCTTCTTAACTCATCCCAGAGGAAAAGGTCCTGACAACTCATTCCAGAGGAAAAGGTGCAAGACCTCTCTCTGCTGACAAGTGCTCTTCTTAAGGGGACTACCTTACCACAAGAACGTGAAGCCTCCCCCGACTCATCAGTTTTACTTTCAATGTTTGATATTCATTTAGTCCTTTGCATACAGTCTGTAAAAGAAAAGTCCATTTTATTATTTGCTGTCTATTTCTTACCACTATCAGTATTGTCTTCTTCTTTTTTTCCTTTCAGCTTTTCCCTTCAGGGGTCGCCACAGCGAATCAATTTCCTCCATCTAGCCCTGTCCTTTGAATCTTCTTCACTCAAGCCAACTACCTTCATGTCTTCTCTCACTACATCTATAAACCTCCTCTTTGGTCTTCCTCTAGGTCTCCTGCCTGGCAGTTCAAAACTCAGCATCCTTCTACCAATATATTCACTATCTCTCCTCTGGACATGACCAAACCATCTCAGTCTGACTTTATCTCCAAAACCTCTAACATGTGCTGTCCCTCTGATGTACTCATTCCTGATCATATCCTTCCTGGTCACTCCCAGAGAGAACCTCAGCATCTTCATCTCTGCTACCTCCAGCTCTGTCTCCTGTCTTTTCTTCAGTGACACTGTCTCTAGACCAAACAACATCGCTGGTCTCACCAGTTTTGTACACCTTTTCTTTCATTTTAGCTGAAACTCTTCTATCACACATCACACCTGACACTTTCCTCCACCCGTTCCATCCTGCCTGTACACGCTTCTTCACCTCTTTTCCACACTCTCCATTGCTCTGGACTGTTGAGCCTAAGTACTTAATATCCTCCACCTTCTTGATCTCTTCTCCCTGTAACCTCACTCTTCCACTTGGGTCCCTCTCATTCACACACATGTACTCTGTCTTACTGCGGCTAACCTTCATTCCTCTCCTTTCCAGGACAAACCTCCACCTCTCTAGCTTCTCCTCCACCTGTTCCCTGCTCTCACTACAGATCATAATGATAGATAGATAGATAGATACTTTATTAATCCCGGAGGAAATTGCATATATCCACTGCTCAGGCATTAAATAACAAATAATACTGGATAAACACCAGGAGAAAAGGAAACATTGACATCACAGGACATACCACAAGACATACATTACACTAACAGACAGACACATGCAGCACTAACAGGACTTATATACTAAACTACAACTAAAATATAAACAGTATAAAATTTAAAAATATTACAGTATTAAAATATAAACAGTATAAAATAAAATCTAAACAGTATAAAATTGAATTAAAATATAAAACAGTATAAAAAATAAATAAATTATATATATATATACAACAGTATAAAATTAAATTTAAATTAAATTTAAATTAAATTAAATTAAATCCATATTCAACCCCGTGCTGACCTCGCCACCTCCCCCCCGCTCCTCCTGAGAGAGTCATTGTACCCCCTGATGGCACGGGGCACAAAGGAGGACCTCAGCCTCTCTGTGGAGGCGCTGTGTGACAGCAGTCTGCCGCTGAAGGTGCTTCTCTGCTGGGAGAAGGTGGTGTGTAGGGGGTGCCTGGTGTTGTTCATGATGGCCTTAATTTTAGACATGGTCCTGCTCTCCAGAAGCGTCTCCACAGAGTCCAGGCTCAGCCCGACCACTGAGCCTGCTCTGCGGATGAGTCTGTTCAGACGGTCCATATTTCTTTTCCTGGCCCCCCCACCCCAACACACAATGTTTCCAGTGTGCGTATGACAGCACACTGGAGACTACGGACTGATAGAACATGAAAAGGAGCTTAGGACAGATGTTGAAGGAGGCCAGCCTCCTTAGGAAGTACATCCTGCTCTGCCCCTTCTTGTACACACAGTTGGAGTTGAGTGACCAGTCCAGTCTGCTGTCTAGCTGCAGTCCCAGGTACTTAGAGTTTTCTACCACCTCCACCTCACTGCCTTTGATGATCACCGGCTGTGGAGAGGGAGGTGCCCGCCGGAAATCCAGAACCATCTCCTTTGTCTTGGAGACGTTGAGCTGGAGCTGGTTCTGTTGGCACCACTCCACGAAGTCAGCCACCAATGCCCTGTACCCCCCCTCATCACCCTCCCGGATACATGCCACTATCGCGGTGTCATCGGAGTACTTCTGTATGTGGCATGTATCAGAGTTGTGCTTGAAGTCTGATGTGTAGAGGGTGAAGAGAATGGGGGATAGAACTGGTCCCCTGTGGCGCCCCCGTGCTGCTGGTCACCATAGAAGACAAACAGTCCCCCATACGGACGTACTGGGGTCTGTCCGTTAGGTAGTCCGTAATCCAGCTCACGAGGTAGGGGTCCACAGCCATGGAGGTCAGTTTATCCTGCAGGAGCTGGGGCTGGATGGTGTTGAAGGCACTCGAAAAGTCGAAGAAGAGCACTCTGACGGCACAGCCCCCGGCGTCCAGGTAGGAGAGTGTGCGGTGGAGGCGACCGGTCGGTGGTCGTTGAGCTCAGTAGGGCGTCCTTTCTTGGGTACAGGGACAATGCAGGAGGTCTTCCACAGTGACGGGACCCTCCCCAGCCGCAGACTGAGGTTGAACAATTGTTGCAAGGGGCCCCCTAGTTCCGAAGCACAGGCTCGGAGGAGTCTTGGGGAGACCTTATCTGGTCCAGCCGCCTTGTAGGGACGGAGCCTCCTCAGCGTTGTCGTCACCAGGTCTGCAGTGATGATGGTCTCGGTCGTGGTGGGAGCAGGAGGTTGTGGCGAGGTTGGAAGTCCAGTGGTTGAGGTGGGGCCGTTGAGCTTCGCAGTTCTTGGAGTGGGCTCGGGAGAAGTGGCAGGGGTGGAAGGAGAGGAAGCACAGGAGGAGGGAGCATCAGTGGAGCGGTCTGTAGGGCCAGGAGAGGCCTGTAGGCCAGGAGAGGTCTGTAGGCCAGGAGAGGCCTGGGACGAGGAGCCGGGAGTGGTGGGGGAGCTGAACCGATTGAAAAAGCTGTTAAGTTCATTCGCACGTTCAATATTCCCCTCCACAGTGCTGCGCCCTTTCCCGTGTCTGGTGATGGTTCTCATCCCATTCCAGACCTCCCGCACTTGGTTGCGCCCCAGCTGCTTCTCCAGCTTCCTCCTGTACGCCTCCTTGGCCTCCCTCAGGCAGAGTCTCACTTCCTTCTGGGCCTTCCTCATCTCCTCCTCGTTCTTGCTCCTGAACGCCCGCTTCTTCCTGTTCAGGACAGCCTTGACTTCCTTGGTTACCCATGGTTTGTTGTTGGGGTAACACCTGATTGTCCTGACAGGGGCCACGGTGTCCACACAGAAGTTCATGTAGTCTGTAAAACACTGAGCTGCCCCCTCAATGTCCTCCCCATGTGAGCCCACAATAACATCCCAGTCGGTGGTCTGGAAGCAGTTCCTCAGCATCTCCTCTTCTTCCGGGGACCACCTCCTGACCTGTCGTGTTGTTGCTGGCAGCCGTTTCACCAGCGGGATGTAGGTGGGCTGTAGGTACACTAGGTTATGGTCTGATTTACCTAGTGGAGGGAGGGGGGTGGCGGTGTATGCCTCCTTAGCATTAGTGTAGAACAGATCGATGGTTCTGTTCTTCCGTGTGGGACAGTCTACACACTGGACCATAGTGGGGAGAGATGAGTCCAGGGTGACGTGGTTAAAGTCACCGGTGATGATGACGAGCGCCTCCGGGTGCCGGGTCCGAAGAGCAGAGGTGGTCCCACAGATGGTCTCTCGTGCCGTCTCAGGGTCCGCACGTGGAGGGATGTAGACGGCGAGGACAATGACGTGTGAGAATTCACGCGCCAGGTAGTAGGGTCTGATGCTAACAGCTGTTAGCTCCAGGTCGCGGTTACACAGTGTTGATTTCACCGTCACATGTCCCGGACATGTCATCTGCAAACATAATGTCATCTGCATGTCATCTGCAAACATAATGTCATCTGCAAACATCATAGTCCATGGAGATTTCTGTCTAACCTCGTCTGTCAGCCTGTCCATCACCATAGCGAACAAGAAGGGGCTCAGAGCTGATCCCTGATGCAGTCCCACCTCCACCTTGAACTCCTCTGTCACACCTACAGCACACCTCACCACTGTCTTACAGTCCTCATACATGTCCTGCACTGCTCTAACATACTTCTCTGCCACTCCAGACTTCCTCATACAATACCACAGTTCCTCTCTGGGCACCCTGTCATAAGCTTTCTCCAGATCTACAAAAACACAATGCAGCTCCCTCTGGCCTTCTCTGTACTTCTCTATCAACATCCTCAAAGCAAATACTGCATCTGTAGTACTCTTTTTTGGCATGAAACCATACTGCTGCTCACAAATGTTCACTTCTGCCCTTAGTCTAGCTTCCACTACTCTCTCCCATAACTTCATTGTATGGCTCATCAGCTTTATTCCTCTGTAGTTGCCACAACTCTGCACATCTCCCTTGTTCTTAAAAATGGGCACCAGCACACTTCTCCTCCATTCCTCAGGCATCTTCTCACTATCTAAGATCCTGTTGAACAACCCAGTCAGAAACTCTACTGCCACCTCTCCTAGACACTTCCATACCTCTACAGGTATATCATCAGGGCCGACTGCCTTTCCACTCTTCATCCTCTTCAATGCCCTCCTCACTTCATCCTGACTAATCTTTGCTACATCCTGGTCCACAACAGTCACCTCTTCTAGTCTTTGTTCTCTCTCATTTTCCACGTTCATCAACTCTTCAAAGTACTCTTTCCATCTTCCCATCACACTACTGGCACCTGTCAATAGACTTCCATCCCTATCCTTAATCACCCTAACCTGCTGCACGTCCTTCCCATCTCTGTCTCTCTGTCTTGCCAACCGGTATAGATCAGTCTCTCCCTCCTTACTGTCCAACCTAGCATACAAGTCATCATAAGCTTCTTGTTTGGCCTTTGCTACCTCTACCTTCACCTTACGCTGCATCTCCCTGTACTCCTGTCTACTCTCCTCAGTCCTCTCAGTGTCCCACTTCTTCTTAGCTAACCTCTTTCTCTGTATACACTCCTGTACCTCCTCATTCCACCACCAAGTCTCCTTATCTACTTTCCTTCCAGATGACACACCAAGTACTCTCTTACCTGTCTCCCTGATCACATTAGCCGTAGTTGTCCAGTCATCTGGAAGCACCTCCTGACCACCCAGAGCCTGTCTTAACTCCCTCCTGAAAGTCATGCAACACTCTTCCTTTTTCAGCTTCCACCATTTCGTCTTCTGCTCTGCCTTTGCCCTCTTGATCTTCCTCACCACCAGAGTCATCCTACACACCACCATCCTATGCTGTTTGGCTACACTCTCACCTACCACTACTTTGCAGTCGCTGATCTCTTTCAGGTTACACCGTCTACACAAGATGTAGTCTACCTGTGTGCTCCTACCGCCACTCTTATAGGTCACCCTATGTTCCTGCCTCATCTGGAAGAAAGTATTCACTACAGCCATTTCCATCCTTTTTGCAAAGTCAACTACCATCTGTCCTTCTGCGTTCCTCTCCTGGATACCAAACCTGCCCATCACATCCTCATCACCTCTGTTTCCTGCACCAACATGTCCATTGAAGTCTGCTCCAATGACAACTCTCTCACTTCTAGGCATGCTCTGCATCACTTCATCAAAGTCCGACCAGAATTTCTCCTTCTCCTCCAGCTCACATCCTACCCGTGGAGCATACCCGCTAACAACATTGAACATCACACCTTCTATTTCTAGCTTCAGACTCATCACTGTATCCGACACTCTTTTTACCTCCAGGACATTCCTAACAAACTCCTCCTTCAAGATAACTCCTACTCCATTTCTCTTCCCATCAAAACCATGATAGAACAACTTGAACCCTGCTCCCAAACTTCTAGCCTTGCTACCTTTCCACCTGGTCTCCTGGACACACAGTATGTCTACCTTCCTTCTCTGCATCATGTCAACCAACTCTCTACCTATTCCTGTCATAGTTCCAACATTCAACGTCCCTACTCTTAGTCCTATACTCTTGGTGTTCCTCTTCTCTTTCTTCGAGCGAACGCACTTTCCTCCTCTCCTTCTTCGACCAACAGTAATCCAATTTCCACCGGTGCCCTGTAGGTCAACAGCGCCGATGGCGGTCGTTGTTAACCCGGGCCGCGACCGATCCGGTATGGAAGTCATAGGTTTGATTCGCATCTTTGATTTGGCAAAAGTTTTACGCCAGATGCCCTTCCTGACGCAACCCTCTGTATTTACTATCAGTATTGTCTAATGTTTGATATTCACCTAGTCTTTTCTGTCACTCCCAATGGCAATATTGAAATTCGTTTAGCACAAGCTACTCCTTTCCTGGGCCCGGCCTCTATTATAACTCATCTTACTCCCAATTTTTGAAGGTAGTTACCAGTACCAACATGCGGGCACCTCACAACCCGTCCCGAATTACTTGGCTGTTTGAGCATTTCGATACGCGGTTTGTAATAACACTTGGAATCCACATCAGTAATGAAACCATCCACCAGTTTATTAATGGCCATTTTGGCCTTACTATTAGTTGTAGTAATCTTTCTGTGGCCCTTGTCGACACCACCTCGCCATTACACCACGTTCCTTCCCAAAGAAATCACTCCGAGACACCGTAGATTTTGTCCATGATCCTGTAGCTCTGGATATTTAGGAACCGATCGATACAGGACACCCATTGACGACTAATCTATGGTACACCTATGCATATGCTACTGCTAAATCTTTCAACAGGTCCAATTGTGACATTTGTTCCTTGATGCCACACACCACCAGACAGCCATAACTCACTGCTAAAGGTATGACGGTCGAAGAAGCTAAGGGTTTTGCACAATAAGACAGTATATCAGCCAGAAACACATCTAAATGAGTAGTTTGTAATTGATACTTCACGTGTTGAGATATATGCAGGAAACCTGTGTTACAAGTCCTTTTTTTGTCACCTTGAGTGAGAGTAGCATTGTTAAACGTGTTTGGACTGATTCACTCTTAAAACAACAGTTTGCATTAATCTCAGCTGGATTTCTCTGACTCAGTTCCAAAAATAACAGTTTCAAAACAGTCGTTTTGGAACTAAGAAGTCACTTGTTTTGACATATGAAGGAAGCATGTGTTACAGGCCATTTTCATGCAATTTTTATGTGTTTCAATCTGAAATCAACACTTTGACTTCATTTCAGCTATTTCAGCCAGAAACACGCCTAAAAGGTGTCTGTGTAGGTTCTCAGTCATCCAGGTCATGGTTATCCAAAAGCTGTTTAAGTCAATCCACTGGACGATGAAGTTCTTGAAGATGTTTCGTCTCTCATCCAAGAGACTTCTTCAACTGAAGATTGACTCAAACAGCTTTTGGATAACATCTAAAGGGTTATTTGTAGTTCATGTATTGAGATATATGCAGGAAACCTGTGTTACAAGTCATTTTCTTGTCATTTGAATGACAATAGCATTGTTGAACTTTTCCACTTTTTTCAGTCTCAAATCTACAGTTTGACTTCATTTCACTGTTTTAGTCCGATACAGCTTGTTTTCAGATGTATAGTCCAAACTCTACAGAGCAGCTTCCCTCCTTGAGCTGAGACGCTGCAGCTCATCATCGACACGCCGACATAAATAAATGATACACAGCTTTATACTAACATTGTACACACTGTAGGTCTGTGTATGTGTACAGCTAGATTTGTTTTTACACTGTTTCTTTTGTCATTTAAATTTGTTTTTGGTATATGAATTCATAGAAAGAACGGGCAAAGTGGCAAAAAAATGAAACATGATACCTTTATTTCTCAGTATGTGAACCATCTTTTATTTTTTAAAGTAACTAGTAGGTTAAGGAATCTAATCTGTTCTGCAGATAACTGGTATCTTTATTTTTTCTTTCTCAGCTTAGTTTTTGATTATCTCTGACAGAACAGACACTCTCTGGCCTATGTGAACACTCATACAATAAAGTGCTGTCTTTTTGTTCCATAACTTCCTTCTATTATGACTGATCCATGACAGCTGGGTATCCTGAGAGCTTGAGAAGAGATTAAATCCTCCATTCTCTCTCAGCCAGCTGAACACTTTAAGCCTCTTTCATTGCACTGAAACAGAACCCTTGAATAGAACAGTAGTGGACCAATTATAAGTAGGGGAGAGGTGCTTCGTTCTGCCTGTGGCCACTCAGAACGTAGTATTTGTGCAACTCAACTGTACCACCTAGTGTTAGTAAAGAATGCAGGTTGTCTTTCTCCATTACATCATTGCACCTAAAGTTTATTCCCCATATTGTGACTCAGTAATGATAAAGACTTCAGGCTAGAATGTGGATTGTATTGGGATCATTATTAGTTAAAATAATTGAAAAAGAATATTTCACTAATGGTTTCCTACAAAATTTCAAATTTGACACCAAACTGAACCAAAACAGGTTCATCTTCTTTTCCTTTTGGCTTTTCCCTTCAGGGGTCGCCACAGCGAATCAGTTGCCTCCATCTAACCCTGTCTTCTGCATCCTCTTTTCTCACACCAACTACCTTCATGTCCTCTTTCACTACAAAAAACAGGTTCATCTACTCTTCTGATATTACTGTATTTACAGTATTTTATTTCAGATGAATTTTTTGTGAAAATTCAGAATCAATAGATCCCAAATAGATGTGTGTTACATTTTATAGAGATGTCATTGTGTCATCTTTCATCAAGCATTTTAGGGTTTAGTCAACATGTTAGTAGCAAATTTTTTAAATGCCTCTCCAGACATTTAAGAATCTTTCTCTGAATCTAGATGATGAACCGATTCACCGTTAAAACCTAATGGATCATTCCTTGGGCCAAATCACTGCAAAAACTGCATATCAGTTTAGGGGAAATACATAAAAATCAAAGTTTTTGAGGATGAGAAAATGACAAGATCTCCCGTACACATAACCAGGAAATTACTGGGAAGAAAGGATTTCCTATACAAATAAAGGTTGTAAATATGAATACTGTATAATCTATAGCTATAAAACAATTGTTGAAGATGAAGTCTCCTTCGAAGTTTCATGACGAGAACAAGTGTAAAGCACTGAAGAAAAACAGTGAATTAATTTTCAAAATACTGCAGTAAGTTATCAGATATGTTAGCTTATTTTAAGTATCAATTTTTACCAATAATTTCATTATAAATCAGATATATATTAATGAAAACATCTCAGATTCAGGGGGACATAATCCCCATCAGGGCATTACCAAGAGTTGAGGCAAGTGCTATCTGAGATGGAGGAAAAGGAAATCATCCTGAAGTCCTCCAGCGAGCGGACATCACCCCTGGTACTGGTATGGAAGAACAATGATTTGAGAGTGACAAATATCTTTGAATAAATTCCAGAGCAGTCAAAGATGTTCACCCGTTACCTCACAGAGCTGACTGTACCTTGGCTCTGGGAGGAAACACATTCTTCATGGACCAAACATCTGGGTATTTCAACAATCCTGTGTGCAAAGACACGAAATTGACTGCCGTTACTTCACCCATGGGGTTGCACAAGTTCATGTGCAGCCCCATGTCTCAGGGGTTGTGTAATGCAACAGCCAGTTTTATGCGCCTTATGACCAACATCTTTGACAACCACAATTTTCTAACACTGCTCTGCTACATAGATGACCTCTTGTCTGTTGCACTGCAGGAAGTAGAGACTCTCAGGCGGCTTGAGACATTGTTACGGTCATGGTAAACGGTCATCGAGAAGAGAAAGGGCTCTGGAAACAGGAAGAGTCTCGAAAATGCTCAAGTAGCTTGACAAACTCCTGCTGCAAGGTGTACACTATGATGAATACCATCAAAGGCAGTGCAGAACTTGTATTTTGCCAGGCAGAGGTTCTTTTGTACTTGGATGGAACATGTCAGGAACTATGTGAAACCCTGTAAGCAATGTGTGTTCAGAAAAACTCCTGAAGCAGAAACCATTAGAACGTCAAGCCCTATTGAACTGGTCTGTATGGACTTCTGTAAAGGAAGAAGCATGAATGTATGAGTGGTCACAGACCATTCTTCTAAACTGGCACAAGCTTCTCATGCAAGGTGCAGGACCACTCTGGGACATATTTTTGTGTCTATAGGCTCCCTGATAGAATTCACTCAAGGTGCAAATTTTGAGAAGAAACTGATTCAAGAGCTGCTGCAAGTTGCTGGAGTAAAGAAACCAAGGAGCAGGGCATACAACCCTTTGGGAAACAGGAACATTGAGAGGTCCAACAGAACCCTAGGTTGTATAATCAGGACCCTCCCACCAAGGGCATTGATTTTTGCTATTTAAACAGGTTCCGACCTTTGACTGTTTTTGTTACCTGAGGAATTCTTGTTCTTGTCGGTGCATTGATAAAGCCATTTATCAATACACTGGCTCAGCGGTGGAGCAGACGTCTTGAAGACCAGATATTCCCCAGCCATTTAAAAAAAATTTTACATACCGATTTGATCCCCAGAGGGAAATTAAGAAAATACACTCTAGTTAGTAGTTCAAATGCACACATACATATTAGTGAGTACAGGCCCCTGTAGCACATGCATACACACACAAGGGGGCCTGTATCATGCAATGGGAGGTAGAGGCGCGGGCAGCTCCTTCATGGTGCTACCTGAATGAGCAATTTGTAAAGGGGGTGATCTTGAATCATAGGACGACCCGCTCTACCACTGAGCCACTGCCGCCCATCGACGGTTCAATTCCCGCTCCCGCCGAGACATCCTCCGGAGTATGAGCTGACGGTGGGAGGTGTCAGTTCACCTCTCAGCCACTGCTGAGGCGCCCTTGAGTAAGGCACCTTCCCCCCACAAACTGCTCATTTGGGGCGCCATCTCTCACACAACCCTACACTCTGCCTCCCCCTATATATACACTAATTGCATGCCTTCAGGCCCCTAGTGTGTTGTGTGTTTGTTCAAGGGCCTGTATACAGCATATATGTACATGTCTAACCTGTATTGGTGAGTGAAAAGAAAATTTCCCTTTTTGGAACTGATCAAGTATGATGATGATTCTTCTATCTGATCCAACTGGTAAGGTGACCTCAAGAAATTAACATTTGTTGAATCTGATATACACTGTCCGGCCAAAAAAAAAAGTCACCATTTGGGTTTCAATTAGCAAATTGCAGTGTTATGATCAGGGGTTGCTTCGGTTGGTCAAGTCTAGGCTCAGCAATAGCATTCAGCAAAAAAATTAAGTCAGCTGAATATCTGAATGTACTGAATGACCAGGCAATCCCATAAATGGATTTCTTCTCCCAGATGGCAGGATCATATTCCAGGACAATGACAAAATTTATCAGACTAATCGTGAAAGAGTGGTCCAGGGAGCGTGAGGAACCATTTTGACACATCAATTGGCCCCCACAGTCCTGAGCTTAACCCCTTTCAAAGTCTATGGGATGTGCCGTGGAAGACCTTGAAGAGTGGCCTGACTCCTATCGTCAATACAAGATATCGTCGAAAACAATGTGCAAATGTGCACTGCAATCAAAGCTACAGGAAGTCCCACGAAATATTAGTGACTTTTTTTTTTGGCCGGGCAGTGTATTTTGCAAAGCATCAGGTGCATTTAAAAACAGAGAAAAGCTGTCAATTTTGGTGATGGAAAAATACTTTTACAAGGAGACCAAATTTACCCACAAGTTATTTTAATTGACTGTTAAAAATAGTAAGGCTAGAGGTGTTGAAGTACAGGATGGTGTGTTTGAGAGAACACCTGCCAAGGTCATGATACTCTGTGATGCAGACCTGTGGAGGGCGACGACACTGAGATGAAGCTGCTGCTGCCTGGCTTCTGTCTTTCCTCCCCCCATGCATTACAACTGCAAGCTGATCTGAGAACATGTTGTAGGTCATCTAATTAAAAAAAGTCTGTCAAAACCTAAGTCCTCACAGTGCATAGCCAGTCAAGTTAACCCCTACAAAACAAATATTATTCCAACAAAAACCTGCTCTCAAAACAAACCCAGTCTTGTTTCATATAATTATATATACACACATTATATATGATATATATTAAATATATAATATATATTATATATATATAAATAATATATTATATATATATATATATAAATAATATATATTATATATATATATATATATATATACTGTACTGTATGTATATTCATTTTCTGTATATAAAGATATATTCTGAATTGCAAAGGCTCAATTTTCGTAACTAATGCAATAGCTAACATTTTGCGCTGGAGAGAGACACTCATGATGCAAGGGCTCCTCTGACACTCAATAAAAAGATGAAAAAACAATGTACCAGTGAGAGTGTACTGGTAGACAGAAATTCAGTCGCATAGTACATGCAGGACATCATCTTTGTACTTCATACTAAAATACATTAAAAAGTTCATTAAAAAAATCACAACCATTTCAGACAGTTTTTTTTTCACCATGAGGGACATCACTGAGAACATACACTTGTTTAATGGAAAACCCAAAATGTCAATGTTAGAAATTTGACCTTTAAAGGTTAAATTCTGCTTGTTTTATTTTGTAGTAGCGGCTCCAAAACATTCTCATCTCTCACACATTGAAAAGGTTTTCAATCTCCCAATACAAAAGTCTAAAAATAAATCTCATCTATACACCAGGATGGTTGTTACAAAACCTTGCAAGGTATCTACGTGGAGCCAGACTCCAAATCACTGTTCAGGAGTTAAAGTCAGTCAAGCCAACAGTCTTTAGTTTTTATATCCTTTGGTAGCAAACATAACATTCTTTCAAGACAAAAAATAAATACTTTGTGAAACTTGAATAGCGTGAAATCCTTTTTACTCTTGATACCTAAGGCATTTTTATTAAGTGTCTACAGGATGGAGCTGATGGGTCGACTGAGGAGACATTGTTTAATAACCAAATGAATATATACCTGAATATTTTAAAAACTTAAAGTATGGACTTAAAGTATGTGATGGATTTAGTCATTCATATCATATAATGGTAGCACATTTCAGTGAGTTAATTGTGCTCCAATAGTTGTATGCTTTATAAGGCAAAATACTAAAAGGGTAAATGCTAATGCTAAAGGCCTACTGATTTCATTATAATGAACCGACTAGCATATTACTGTTTATCTGCTTTAAGGTTGCAATCATCATTACAATTTAGCACTATACAGGCTTAAGTGCTAGTTAACACTGAGCACAATGCATAGGAAATTCATTAATTTTATAGTTGTTTGGTTGCTAGATAAATTGTTGGAATAGAAAATCTAATTTGGACTCAATGGTGGTGCTGCAGGGAAAGGAGGATCTCCAGAGTTCTAATCCATCCTGTGGGGGTATGTAAATTTCACACAGCTTAGTTTAAATCCAAGTGGGGAGCTGATTTCCTTCTGCAGAGCCATGCTGCAAGAACAAAGCTGCTCTGGTGGAGATTTTACAATCAAAAACCCTCTAAAACCCATTTCAACGGCCTCACTCCAAGATTAGAATCCAAACACAAGAGTTTCTGGGGATGCAAATCTATTTCTTATCTATAACTAATCTGAATATGAACAACAGCAAGCTGTCCTCTGCTCAGATTCCAACCAGATGAATCTGATAAGCAGCATTCAACAAACTATTCCTGACTTAGATACACCTAGATCAGTTCAACATCTCATATTGCATACAATCAAAACCGAAAGGCCAAACATGGGTTTGTAAAGGAAACCCACATGAATGCCCTCCCCCTCACATGTACGATTGCCCCATTCTTGCATAATTGAAGGGAAGGTCATAGGTCATTGTCTATGACCTATGACAGCAGATACAATGATTTTTTCCCCCAGACTGGAGGATAATTCATTGTATCTGCAGTGCAAATATGACAAAGAAACAAATCTACATCCAAGAATACCTCAAATAATTTTAAAAGAAGAAAAGGCATTACAATATATTGAAATATAAAAAGACAAATGAGAGGAAAACAGCTAATACCAGAGGATATCAGTCAAATCTGTCTTCCGTGCTCGGGTTGACCACTGAGATCACTCAGTGCTTCTGCTCGTTTCACTCTGTTCTGGTCTGAGGGGGAAGAAAAAGTGCTGAGTAAAATCGTGCCAGCGGAGGGGAGTGGTTTGCCACCTCCTTCACGGCAGCATTGTTTAGAGAAAGGCATCCTGAGGTCAGAGTTCAGTCCTCGACGGCCAGGAGCTGCCAGACGATGAGGTGGCTCCGCTCAGCTTTAGCCAGGAAGGGCTGCAGCTTCATGGGGGCGTCCTCACCCTCCTCTGCCTCACCATCCTCATCCCCTGTAGAAACAGAGACATCATACGGTCTCTGTAGATCTATACAAGTTATTTTATCGCATGCAGGAAACTCACCCATCCTGAAGTCTATGTATCCCTCTCCGCCGCTCATTACCAGCACAGACTTGTTTCCTTCCTGAGTGGAGGCATCTGCCACCTTCTCACCTGCTGCTTCTCCTCCACAGGATGCGGATGGAGCCATGTGACCTGATAAAACACAACCACAACCTGTAAATTAGAACCAGGGCAGTCACAGACTGCAACATCCTGCAACACCCCTGTCAAATTTTTAATTATTTTTTATACTAATTTTAATCCCCGCAGGGAAATTAGTGGCACACTCTAGTTAGTATTGAATCATGTATATATATGTGTGTACGGGCCCTGAACACACAAACACACACACAAACAGGGGACCTATACGCATGCAGAGTAAGTTTGTGACCGGCAGCTCCTTTGTGGTGTGCCCCAAATGAACAACTGGTAAGGGGGATGGCACCTTACTCAAGGGCGCCTCGCTCAAGATAGATAGATAGATAAAGGGCGCCTCAGCAGTGCTCCGGAGGTGAGCTGACACCTCCCACTGTCAGCTCACCTCCGGGTGCTGTTTTGAGCGGGAGCGGGAATCAAACCGCCGATCTTAAAACATTGGACGACCCGCTCTACCGCGCGCTCTAACACTGAGCCACCGCCAGCCCAATACCAACTTTACAACTTGACTTACTTGCGTGGTTCAAAGATCAAAGCTAGTACTATGACATACTTTTATTGATCTATGGTCTTACTCACACTGGCCTTCTCCCTCATCTTTCTATCTTATCCGGTTCCTTAGTGTACAAAAGTTGAAATTTGACATTGACCTAGTTTTCTGAAGGTCAAGGTCATCATCTCATTTTCATCCCCTTTGCCGCCCGGGTAATGTGCTTTTTGTTTCATCTTTCTATCTGCAACGGTTCCGAAGATGCTTGGTGCACTAATGGACGACTGAACACACAAACACTGACAATCACATTACCGCTTTGAAGCGGGATGTAATAACAAAGATGCAGTCTTTCTGAACAGACCTTCATTTAATTGGATGAGCTCTCTGGCTCATTCGGCATTCAATTTTTTTTAAAAATTTTATACAGTACGCCCTCTTTCTTTGCGGTTATTGTGTTCCAGGAAACACACACGATTAATGATTTCCACAATAGACTGACGATTTATCTTATCATTTACGGTAATTTAAACATTCATGACCCTCCCCATACTGATATTAAACCACCTTCTATCTGTATTACCTTTTCCCACACTTTTATCGACTGTTTAAAGCACTTTTGTGTCTCATGTAAGTCAGAGACCCACGTAACTGAGCGCACTGCCGGATGCCATCAGCCAATAGAATGTGCGTAAGGTATCAAGTGACTGCCGACCAAAAATCTACAATGAGGTGAAGTCGCGAGCATTGATGCGCAATTGCGTGAGGGCGCATTTGTATAAAAGAGCTGCTGACGATGCGACCTTGTTTGCTCATGAACAGCAATGATTCCTCACATTTTATGGCAATAACAAAAAGGATGTTTTCAATCATCAACATCAAACATTTAACAGCAACTACATTCATTAAAAACATCAAACAGCATGAAGTTACCTGGTACGGCAGTGAAGAACTTTACAGCGTCTCTGTGGCCGTGGAAAGACAGCTGAGCATGAGCCATGGAGCAGTATGGGACAAACGTCGCAGCTGTCACTTTGTCGCCGCTATCGTCACCATAGATACGAACTGAATTTCCTGGTTGGTTACCTGCTGCCTTGTTTACCTTGTTGGCTGCGCATGGAAAAGAAAAAGTAAAGGAGGAAGTAAAATCAAAATGCCCAACTTAATCGAACTTTATCCATGTTAAGTTTCATCAGCATAATGTCCAGTCTAATTGTTGTAGTGGATGGAACAGTTCAAAGATTTCAATATCATGGAAAGGTTTTTTCCCCCTCTAGTATTTAATTCCAACAGAAACTCTTGTATAACATTAAATAAGATCATTAAACTTCTGTGGTACTCTGTGAAACTGACAGACATTTATGGAATTTAGTCTGTATTAATAGTGATTTACATGGAATGTTTTCTGCATTTTTGAGCCGTAGTCTTTAAAGTATCAAAATAAATAATGAATCATGAAACATGTTTACATTTAATAAGTAGAGAATAAACAGAATTCACTTTCTGAAATAACTGACAAAATTTACCCAACTTTTCCAATACTCTAAGATGGACTTGTATAAGGAGAGTACAGGCCTGACCAAGAATTACAAAAGTGAACTAGTCTGGGTCCTAAACTCACTGTGTGACAAGGGGATGGAAATGATGACACCATTTCCAGTGCCAATCCACAGACGATGACAGGACACCATGAGAGTCGTGATCCTCACAAATGAGAAGCCCAGTTTCCCCGTTCCTGAGAATAAATAAAAACACATTCAGAACTCTCAGTTCTGAGTCAAAAACAAATCTGAGTTCTGAGTCACGTTGTAGGAAAGATCGAACCAACCCAACATCTTGCTGACGTAAGGCTCAATGTCGATGTCCTGAAGATGCTGGAAGGTGTGAGCGTGGTACAGCCTGAGGGTGGAGTCCAGTCTGATGGACACCCAGATTCCATCACCATCCCAGGCCAGCTGACGAACCTGGCTGTCTTTACGAGGGTGAGCGTCAAAAGACTTCTGCAAAGAAAGATATATAAGCATATTGGAAAGCAAGAAAGAAAACTTTAATGTCACCCTGTAAAGTAAAACTGAGGCAAACTATGCAGGACAGAAGAAGTTTGAAAAACAAACTTTTACGTCTCAAATAAAAATCAGACTCAATTTTTGTTTCTAATCACCTTTTTGACTGAAAACATGCCAGACCAGGAAGCAGATCATGTATTGGGTCTTATTACATGCTGCTTCAAAAGCTGAGTATCTGAATGTACTGAATGACCAGGCAATCCCATAAATTGATTTTTTCTCCTGGATGGCACGATCATATTCCAGGACAATGATAAAATGTATCACACTAATCATGAAAGAGTGGTCCAGGGAGCGTGAGGAACAATTTTGACACATCAATTGGCCCCCACAGTCCTGAGCTTAACCCCCTTCAAAGTCTATGGGATGTTCTGGAGAAGACCTTGCAGAGTGGTTCGACTCCTATCGTCAATACAAGAACTCGGCCAAAAATTAATGTAGATCTGAAAATCTGCACAAACATGTATGAAGTGAATGCACAGGACAGACGGAAGTCTCTATCTATTTAATACTGAGCATGAATGGGACTTTGAATGATTAAATCCATTTGCATTGACGTCAATAAGCCAGTTAATCATACCTCAATCTTCATGGCTTTGGGCTGCACCACATAGATCTTGTTCCTGTACCCACACCACACCTTGTCATGCACTACAGTCATGCAGCGGATGGAGTGTGGTGGCTTCCCCAACTCTAACAAGTGGTAGTTGGTCAGGTCCCACTGTCCATCTAACATAAACAGGAAGTCAGAGGTCATTTTTAATGGAGAGATGCAACCTCAGGTAGATGATTCATTCAGCTGTCCCCTCACCTACTCCTCTGTGGAAGATGGCCACAGAGCCGTCAGAGAGGCCCACCAGCACACGGCCCTTCACATGCCTGTGTGACAGAACAGTTTTTAAAAGCCATCTGTTGCACATTCAAAGTCAATTCCATCATTTATTGCCATGTACTTACACGATACCGAGTACAGAGTCCTTCAGCTTGATAGAATGGAGACACTTCTTCCACTGAGCCACAGAGGAGTGGACGTAAACACTACAAACAGTCAGATTCATTGAATTCTGGTCATATGTATAATCAGGGTCCGAAACCAACACTCACCAAGCACCAATGGAGGGTAAAATTTGGCGAATAAATTTGAGGTTATTCGCCAGACTGGTGGATTAAAGTTTCTACTATTGGTACATCAATAAGATGCTTTTGTTTCCCTTAAACACACACATAGTAGACACACCGGCATCAAGTGATGACCGCCATGTTAGGGTTAGATGTTGATGAAATAATGAAGTATCTAATGTTCTATTCAGGGACCTGTGACTATCGCAATCATAAATTGTCTCTTTACAGTATTTTCGGCACTATAAGGCACACATAAAAGCCTATAATTTTCTCATAAACCTGCATTTCGCCTTATAATCCGATGCACCTTATATATGGATTGATATTAATATTGGTTAAAAACAAGATGACTTGAAGCTCGCTGAAAAAAAGCCAGCAGTCTGGCCAGCAGTCATGCCGGACTACGTCACCAGGGGAGCCCTCAAAAGGCACTCTGGCCGGTGGTCTGGCCGGACTACGACCAGGGGGCGTCGCCGAAGTGCCGGTTCTCACTGACCTGCTCTGTGACCGGAGACCAGCCTGCGGGGAGCACCGGTGGCTGACCAAAAATAAACATCACGATAATGTAGCAAAACATAGGGAACTTTCAACAATTCTATTAATAAAGTTTCACTGACTGACTTATCTCAGGACAGTGGTACCTCTACTTATGAATGTCTCTACATACAAAACTTTCTACTTACGAAACGCCTCAGGAAAATATTGCCTCTAGTTACGAAAGAAATTTCGAGTTATGAAAGGCAAAAATACAGTATGGGCTGCTTCTCACAGCTCCAAAACGTTCCTGAACGCAACACTCTTATAGCTGCTCTGCCATTGGCTTTTACCTAGCATCCTGCCAATCCATTGGCCAAGGACGCTGCAAAGGTGTCTATGCAGCATCCTCGTCATTTGGCCCTCGACCCATGACGTGGTCTGATAGTTTTACGTAAATATATTAACTTGTTGAGTATTCGCTGTGGACCCCACGAAAGTGACGGAGAAAAGAGGAAAAGAAAAGACGAAGAAAAAGAGTTTTTTTGTCCGTACAAAGCAAGAGATAATAGAGAAGCATGAAAAAGGGATGCGTTTGGTTGATCTCACCAAAGAATATGGCCGTAATGCATCTACAATCGCCACGTTATTAAAACAAAAGGAAGTTTAAGGAGCTTAAGGCGTCGCGTGGGTGGTTGGAGAAGTTCAGAAGGAAGACTGGATTTCACTTTGTTTTCTGGCATGGTGAGGCAAGAGTGCATGAACCAAAGAGGGCAAAAAACAATGACGACAGCAGTTAAAAGGTAAATGACCCTCATGTTTATTCTTTACTCTATTCTTTGTTTTTTACATTATGCACAAATCTCATTTATTGTGTAATAATCTAATTGTTACATGTATTTGTTTTGATGCATTTTTATGCTTTATAAAACATTTATGTCTGAATTTTGGGGGGCTTGGAACAGATTAGGGCATTTGCATGGAAAATGCGTCTCTACTTACGAAATTTTCTACTTACCAAATTTCTTCCAGAACCAATTGATTTCGTAAGTAGAGGTACCGCTGTATTTCCCAACCACTGTGCCACTGGAAATAACCCACTTTAAACTTAATCGGTCTAAAAAATGCCATTGTCGAGTGTCAGTGCTGTAACCTGGAATCTGGTGACGGTCCATTCAATCAGTCTGCGGAAACACACGGAGAAACTGGCATAAAGGTGAAATTTCAAGAGCTGAGTCACTGCTGGTGTGCTACAATTGATTTGCAAATGTAGTTGATACCTGACAACATGTAACTGTGTTGTGTGTGTGTGGCGGGGACACACACACACATTGAAGTCAGTTCTAAGAGTAAACAGTCACATTTGCCAGTAAATTAGCAGCCTGACATTAAAAACTGGTTCGAGATTTGTTTAGGGCACACAGTGCAGCAGTAAATAGCTGCACCTCACCTCAACAAGATTTAATTCATAAACAAAGACAAACGTCGGAGCTTAACTATATGCTTCAAATTTCGGATCAGAAAATAATCCACCCTGTTTGAACTGAGTGGTGTCAGGTAATGTCAGGTTTTTTAATGTGGCGTATTTTGCCAGACAGAGTGGCAAACACACCACTTTGTCTGGCTCTTAGGACTGACTTTTAAGTCACTGACGAGAGCTGAGAATTGGCTCTGCTCTTTTCTGCTTGCACCTGGAGAATTCTGTTGGCTTTCTGTAAACGGGCTTGAGAAACTTCTTTAGACCAGCTCTATATGGACTTCTGTTAGGATTTGGCGCTATAGAAATAAAATCTAATTTGACTATGTCTCTAGATAATTTTGTGCTACGGTATTTTATAGTACTTTTATCAGTGAATTTCAGCAGCTAAGAAAAAACCCCATGTGTGTTGACTTCTTTCTAAGATGGCAAAGTGATCAAGTTTCCTTGATGAGGCTCAGAATGGCCTCATTGACATAATAGGGGGCCAGTCAGTTGATTAAAGGTACTCAGTCATGAATGCTCTATCTAGTGGACGGATAGCACAACTACAGCCGCTAGTTTTCTAAATTTAGTTTTTATTGTATGTGACTTATAATCTGGTGCGCCTTATAGTGCAGAAAATACTGTAGTGCTGACTGGAATTCCTGAACTGTATTGTCTTAAATTCTTCAGCCATTCACCACTACATTAAAAACAATTCAGCTTCAACTTTGCTCTGGACTCTTCGTTAGGTTTGTATTCAACATAATACAAATGAAATGTATAGACATTAATGTATATGAAATGTATATGAAATTTATTATTTTGGATGGTAAAAAATATGCTTGATTTTCATCTACCAGGCCACTCGGCTCGTTGGTAGAGAGTTTATTTCGGACCCTGTGTTTTACTGCGTTGGCCACAGATTCACAAACATCCTCACCATCCATTCTGCGCCCCGAGCCACATGGTGGGCAGAACACTGCTCATCTTCTGGGCCTCTTCTCTCATCAGGTCCTGCTGCTCCACGCTGCAGTTTGAACTCACACCGTCTTTCAAGAGGTCACTCTCCCTGCCCGTCACACAAAGTGGGTTGAGAGAGTGAAAAACCCTGTGCTTGATACTACAAAAAAGTCAATAAAACAAGAAGGTCAGTAGCTTTAAGGCCAATGCAGCCTTTTAACCCATTTCGAAGACGGCATGAAGCAGCCAACCAGTAATGAAGCAACAAAGTTGACAACTATAATTTATCATCAGACAAATATGGACAGATTTCACAGAACCAAACAGTAAATGGCTTTATAAAGATTAGAAATTGTTGCTCAGCAGGTTTCTTACACACTATACTGATGAAATGGGTTTGGGTTTATTGAATTGACAGAATGAATGAATGGCAGTAATAGTTAAGGAGTTCCTGAAGTTACCTCTGAGAGTAGCAGGGTGCAGCCTCTGCTGTGTGCTGGGCTCCTAGCGGATCCGTGAAGACTGGTTGGCTGTAGGCTCCCCCAAGAACATCTACTTGGTCAGCAGGCCGTGAACTGCCCTCCATCGCCTCTGAATCTCCATCTACTACTGTGGATTCTGCACAGAGGAGCATCTCTTAACATGCAGTATGTATGCTGATGGGCGTTATGGAATTTCAAGTGCAGTCTGTTCACACAATGAGACCAATATTTTCCTACTTATTAAAATGCCGCGTTTCTCTCTGAATGAGTGACCCATGACAGAATTTGTTTAAAAAGATGGCTGGGGGCTACCTAATGTGTGTTCCCACTACACACATTAGTAGGAAAACACTAATGTGTTCCTACTAAGACCATAGATAAAAAGCTATCTCCAACTGTTGTGAAGATATGTAGTGGATGGACGGACAAACACACAAACACTGACAATTACAATACATCACCGCTTCGTGGGATGTAATAATTGAAAAAAATATTCTATTTTGATTATAAAAACTCCTCTTAGATGGACTTTATGTGTAACTATAAACTGGTTATAAAATGCTGCCATAATTCAGTGTTTTAAGCTGATTGTCCTGAAATCCCTAAACATTCTTTCTCAGGGTTTCATAAAACAGCAGCACATTGAGCCCAATAAGTTTTCCTGTTGAAAACTGGAGGAAATCACTGACACTGTCACTGTCCAGTTGCTTCAGATTGAACCTTCAGGAATCCGGAGACACTTGTTAATATCAGTGATAAACTTAATGCAGCACCTTTTGGTGAACATATTGATGCTGCTGAAGGAAGGATGTAATAATAAAAGCCTCTGACCGGGTTGTCTGTCTGCTTCTGGGACGACTCCAGTTTGAGGAACAGCTGCTCCTCCCTCAGCCTCACAGCCGACAACAGTGATGTCTCCAAGGACGCTGCCGCCACCAGCGGAGCTGCTTTTGGTTGAATGCGAGTCACCATCTCCTCCTGGGTTTGTCTTGCAGTTTGGCTCTGTGTCCTCTCCAGCTGGGTAATCAGTCTCTCTTGCACCTAGATTCAAATATACGTTTTTGAAGACAAACATGCAAATCCTGGTTAAGTCCCCCGTGAGCTACTGACAATAAAATCCACTCTACATTGATTTAACATGTTTGTGCCCTGACCTGGTACACTGGAAATGCAGAGGACATGGGAATTGCACACAAAGAAGCTGTCAAGGACGTTCCCAGGCTGGTTGGCATCAATAACAACAGCTTTGGTCGTGGACGTTGTGCTGGTACAGATCCAAACCAGCGACGACAACTCATCCTGCTGGCGTAACTCCTTTTGCTGCTCCTGAAATGTAACAGCGATGCAGAGCAGCCAAACATGTGGATGTCAGAGTGTGTTGGTGTGTGTGACCATGTGTCCCGGTGGGATGGGATGATGAAACAATTGAAATCAGTGTGTACCTTGAGTTCTTGGTCTAGTTTTTCCAGGCTACTCTGAGATCCAATTTTCTTTTTGGGGCTCTCATGCTCAGAAATGTCATTATAAAACACGCTGGCTCCTACGATGGAACCTCCGTCTCTGGTTTTTCCTCCAGATAGGTTCACACCAGCAGCACACCACAGCTAAAACAAATACAAACCAGAAAATGTCATCATGTTGCACTATTTTCATCCTCACCTCACCTGTTCCTGTCGGATTACACTTGAAGTTCACTCTGGCTGTGAACAATCTTGACCCTTCATACTTTTGTGTCCACAATAGAACTTATATTCCACCTCATGCATTTCATTTGATGCTCACTTCTTCTAGAATAACCTCTCTTGACGTCACCATGAACTTAAACCACTGAAGTCTTTAAATTTAAACCAAAACTCATTCATAACACTCGGAGTGCTTCTTCTGTGATTAGACACTTGCACCCGTTTCCATTACTTTGAGCATTTGTCTCGATATTAACTGCACTTGTAATTTATGTCTGCCAATTTGAACACAAATTAAGTTTCTGATTCATGCTACAATTCTGTTGTTTCTAGTTCCCTCAGGCTGCAGATTTTGTTTCTCTCCTTGTACTTTCTTCTACTAAAGTTCTTCTCAGCCTCTCATTCCTATTCTAGCCAGCTTTGTGCAAAAGGCAGAGTACACACCAGATAAAAACGCCAGCTCACTCCACATAAAACAAACACACGCACACACCTATGAACAATATTGGTGTAATTAAGGTGCATGTTTTTTGAGGAGTAATAGTTCCATCTTCCGCACTACAGTGCTGTACCAGCATAAGTCTATTTTTCTTATAATCTTTGATATTTCCTCTTCTGGGTATCATTGTATCTTCAGTTATTGTCATTTTGTTAGTGTAATCTGTATATTCTGGCCTGCTCTGGAACATCTACTGTACACCTGCCCATTCTGAGAGAAGAATCCCCCTATATGTGTTTTTAATGTCATTACATTTCCTAACTGTCAAGCCAAATAAGCTTTGTTACTGACGGTAACGTGAATAAGAAAGAAAACAGCACTGAGGGGCTGGAAGAAATACCTTCATAGAAGAATCTTTCTCATCCAGTGGTCTGAGGAAAACAGGAACAGGCAGATTCTTCACTTTCCCCTCTAACTGACCACCATTGGCCTAAAAATAATTGTTTAAAAAAAAAAAAAACAGCGCAGTTGCATTAAAGGGTGTTTCTGTTATAATTTTCAGCACAGCCCAACTGTCATTTAAAGAGGAACAGCTCCCTCGTCTCCTAACCTTGTATTTTTTGGGTAGACTCCAGCCGTAAGCCTGCACCCGGCCGTCTTCCTTCTGGACGTGGGCTTTGACCTGCTGGTACTGAGCCCTCTTCTGCTCGCGTCGAGACACCACGCCACTGGCCGCCACTCTGCAGGCCAGAACAAAAATCCACTGACAATCATGTTTCCTCAGAGAGGGTTGCAGCTGTGAGCAAAGCGAAATATGAATGGTGACTTTAGTTCTGCAGTTAAGTAGTTTATGTTTACACTCTCCTGTTATTAATACAATAAACCGTACACACAATGAATCCAACCATTCATTGAACAGTTGTTCAGTACAACTTCCTGCAGTTAACTGCCAATGTTAATGAAGCAAAACACCTTGGATCCTCTGAATATGTGTTTCAAATTATCGTTAAGCATCCTTAATCGTTCTGTGACCCAGTATCAATGAGTTCCATTTAATTTTTTTCTCTTAGTGGAGCATCCTGTTTTCTTGACGGACTTACTCCTCATTGAGGAAATCGAAGGCTTTGCTCTTGTCGCTGGGCAGCTGCTGCAGAGTGCTGCTCCTCTTCTTGATGGATGGCTGAATCTGAGAGGTGGGCGCGTTGTACTTCACGTTCACTGGGGCCTCTCCCACAGGCTTCTTGGCTACCCCACCAGACGAGCTGAACAAACGGCTGAAACTGGAGGTGTACGGGCGGGGTAAGAAAGAGACAAACAGACAAACGCATAGAGGGGTGGGCACCAGCAGCAGCAGACATAGGGCTCAACATTTAAGGGTGAAAAGATTCCTGTCCCATGCCAACACACCATGCCAATTCTTTCACAGGTAGCAAAGAGACACTGATACCCATGTTCCTGTTAACGTGTCAAAACCACACTGAACTGTCTCTCAAAACACCAAAGTACCAGAGTAGCACCCACACTGCAGGGTTAATAATGTGTACTAACTGGGATGTCAGTCAGAGAAACAGAACACACCAGGCCTGAACAATCCCCTACACTGCACTCATTACACCACACTTAACCGTTTTTTTACACACATCATATATATTTTTGAATATGATGAGACAATAAATCTAGCTTTAGTTTGGACAAAAGGCTCCAGTAAGTCTATCTCTACAAGCCTTGTTGCTTTGACCAACATACTCAATGAATCTGCCCCCCCCCCCCCCATCTTTACGTGAGCACTCGCCACACACCTCCTGTACAGACATTGCGACATCAGGAAGGATACAGAGGGACACAGAAACAGGGCAGGAGAGATGGTGCGTTTGTCAGATTTAGCTTCACATATGAATGACTGTCCCAATCCTCTCATAAAAACCTCACCCACAGATGTCCAGTAACACTTTCTATAAGGGTGTGTATGTAGCGCATTATGGAGGCATTCATAGTGAATTCTAACCATTCATAATGCTTTAAGACCACACTGATATACACACAAAAAAAGCTTTTTGATAGGGTCATAAAACATAACTGTTCCAGTCAATAATATGTTCAAGTGTCTTAAGGAGGTTCTTAATGTATAAACTAGAGGATGACTGATGGGATTAAATGCATAATGACACCCCATACACACCCAGTAAGGACTATACCATAGTCCCTCAGCATTAAGTTCTGAGGTCATGTGAGGTACACATAGTTAAAAGCATTATGAATTAATATTCCCAATGACTGCTCTCATAATGTGAAAGTGTTAAAGAATGTCCTCATCCCATCAAAACAAACTCATTCCCCATGACACTCAACAAAGGAGATGTGAGATCACGTAGTTCAGATTTGTTTCCTATGTGAAGAAACAAGTTTTCCCCTGATCTAGATTGTCTCAAATCTTCTGTCAAGCTCTATGTTTTTCATGAGGCACTTCAGACGCTACTGACAGAGCAGCTCAAATCTGAGATCAGAGCCTCCAACTCTGGGTTAGCTCTCCTCTGTTCAGAGTTTGTTGTGAAGATAAGAACACTGTAAACAATGCAACAATTTACCTACATTCTGGAGAGCACAAACATACATGGAATATAAAAGAAAAGCAAAATGAAATACAAACAAGTCATCACCAGTCATCACACAACTGGTATCCAAGAGGTCACCTCAAAAAAAGTGCTTACAATTGCCAGAGGCTGGTTTTCTTCTTCTCTGGAAGACCGGGGTTTTCTTTTGAAGCCCTGAAAGAGAAGATTCCCTTTGAATTTCAATGTGTATTTACTTGAAACATCCAAGATTACTTAGTCATATTTTCCATCTGTGGATGAAAGCAAGAGTAAATAAAATATAAAGCCTTACTGTTGGAATATGTTAGAACAACTAATGACTACTACGTGTGTCTTACCGGATCATCTCGGTCCACCTAATCGCCTCCTGCAGCTCCATCAGCCTCTCCTTGTACTGGTTCCTCTCCATCAAGACTCTGGCCATCTCCACCCTGGTGAAGCGCTTTCTCTGTGCTGTGGGTACATCACTCTGCAGGCACAACAAGAGCTTGAGACCACAAACATTTATGTATCACATGTGCATGTGCGTCCCACACACATACTGGTCTTTTATTTCAAACTGGTGATCAATGTGATTTATGAAGCTTTTCAAGGCACACATTTTTGTTAAAGAACTGGTCATATGTTGAAATTCTTGAAACAGCTCAACATGTAGCTGGCATTTGTTTAATAACCACAGATGTGTCACAACTTGTAACACAGAAGATTCCAAAGACTCACATCATCTTCATTATCGTTCTTGACCTTCTGTCTGGTCTCCTCAAGCTCTGCTCGAATCCTGCAAGCCAGTATACAGGTCCTTAGCAACCATATTTAAGCAGGATGAACATTATTTAGACAGATAGGCAGCTCTGAGCTACTCACTTCTTGAGTTCTTCCTCCAATTCTTTGTTCTTCTCCTCCAGTTTGGTCTTTGCCTGGGTGACGGCATCCAGCTCACTCTGTAAGCCCTCCTTCTCACATAACAGCTCATCTATGCGTGTTATCAGGTCATTTTTCACCACATTCAGAGCGTTTCTAAAATGGCACATGTACAGTTGGATACAGAATTAAACCAAATTGTACATTACCTTTGTCTGCAAAATATATTTATCAGCTTCTTGCTTAACCAAATCAAATCAGAACAGTTTAAATAACTCAATGCAGCCATTATGTTTTCTGCCTCACTCAAACCAAATGCTACATTAACCAAATAGGGCCATCTCTAAATGATCCAACCCCAAGAACAACACACCACATGGGACAACAAATTTATAAATCATGTGTTACAACACTGTGCCAGACTTCAGCGTCGGGTCATAATCAGTCAGGTCCTTGACGTTCACTTCTGCTGACCAAAAATGTATAATAAAGATGTTCCAAAAGCTCAAAACGGTCACCAAGGGTTTTTTTATGCTGTTTTGTGCAGCCATGAAACCAAACTGGAACTTCTGGAGTATATCGATCAGTATTGTTTCACACCGACCGTAAAACAGATTTTCTCTGTTCACCCGAGACATTTTCACAGCTGAACAACACCACTCCTGGTGGGTTTTTTTTAAATGTGTTATTGTGTTTACAATTTGTTTCTCCCAAAAAATGTGATTTATATTCCACTGAAAGCTTTTTCTTCTTCGTTATGCATTTTTTGACTGATGCAACTCATAGTCTGGAAAATACACTTCTAATTTAAGCGACTAGAGGATAATGACATCCAAAAATCAGGGGTAAGATTGGAATGAGCTAGTTCAACTATATAGATGGATACTATATTCTATAGCTTCTTCTTTTCCTTTCGGCTTTTCCCTTCAGGGGTCTATAGCAGGGGTCACTAAATGGCAGACCGTGGTCTGGATCCGGACCACATGATGGTTCTGTCTGGACCTGTGACCACTCCATGATAAATTCATGAGGGTGGATTTTCTTGGAGAATTTTTTCTGACGGTCCAACAGCTCAAAAAGGTCACCAAGGGTTTTTTTATGCTGTTTTGTGCCGCCATGAAACCAACTGGAACTTCTGGAGTATATCAATCAGTATTGTACATGAAGGAAGAAGAATGAAGCCAATACTAATAAGTGAAGCATGGTGGGCACTCAGTGAGGGTCTGGGGCTTTCTTGTTGTACCATTTACAAATTGCAGTAACTAAAAGTAAAAGCAGGATTTTGTGTTGTATTTAAACTGCTCTTGTTCTGGTTATTGTAAACAAATGCTAAATAGTATACTTTACCAAGAAACCCATACAACCTATCCAAACGACCATACAGTAGGAGGTTGAGGAGTTTTTCTTTCCAAAGTAAACTGAGTAAAATCTCTGTATTAAACACAAAGTGGCAGCACTCTCCAGATATTCATGAATACTAAAGCAAGTGTGTCTGTACTACAGCAACATTTTAGTTCATGTTTGTACCATATGAACAGGTATTTTACATGTTAACTTACATGACGCACTGATGTGGTTACATCAGGTGGTGATAGTTAATAGCAAAAAGTCCTTTTTCTATTTATTGCTTCTATTTGTGACTCTTACTTTACAAACATATCAACTCTTCAATGGTTTGTAATGGGTACCAACTTAGTCTCCAGCAGCTGGGTGTTCTCATGGATAAGATGCTCCACTTCCCGACCCATACCTGAAAGAGATTACCCATGATACCAATGCTTCACTTTTTCATTTGATCCAAAGAAAACAGTATAATATGTAAACAATATTCTGTCCTGATTTCTGGCTTATGGATCTAGCAGTCTTACCCATGAAACTGTCATCTGACAATCATGCAAGAAATGATGAGATTTGTTAAGAGCCTCATTTACACACTATATTATTGCCATTCACAGCACAGTTACACCAATCTGAGCTATACCTCTATACATCCAGAATAGTCACAGAGGGAACTGAACAGAGCCAGGGACACTAATGATTGGAATAACACATTTGTAACGAGGTATGAGGAGTTCATTGATACACACCAGAAAATTCATCTGTAGGATTGATCATACCAACACCCCCCAAAAATATGGTGACAGAGGAAAAATGTGAAAATGGATGTAGAACTAATGGCAAGATTATATCATCTCACATGAGAGTGTGACTTCTTACCCAGCAGATCGGCTCCTTCGTCCACATCCCCGATCAGGTCATTTCCTGCTGACGAAAGCTCCTCAAACAGAGAATCGGTGTTACGGTCAAATGCCATGTTCTCTATCCCACCTTTGGTCGGTGTGCTGAGTAGATGAAGAAGTGGTGTGCGTGTGTGTGGGGGGGGGGGGATGGGGGGGGCAAAAAAGAATAAGAGGAAAATTATGATTATCAGGATGCCATCCATCCATTTTCTGCCGCTGTATCCGCCGTAGCGGGTCACGGGAGCTGGAGCCTATCCCAGCTGGCATAGGGCGTGAGGCGGGGGACATTCCGGGCACGACGCCACACGAAGACAGACAACCATGCACACACACACTCACTCCTATGGGCAATTTGGGACTGGCAAATCAACCTGAAGTGCATGTTTTTGGAGGTGGGAGGAAGCCGGAGAACCCGGAGAGAACCCACACAGACACAGGGAAAACATGCAAACTCCGCACAGAGCGGGACTCAAACCCGGTCCCGCCATGTTGCGAGGTGACAGCGCTACCCACTGTGCCACCCTGATGATGATGACATGCAATATGACCATTTTTAAAATATTGTCTTTAAGGTACATGAACACAAATACTTTCTGGTCAGTCGAAGACCAAAAATTAATTGATTCTACTAAGAGTAACTACTAAACATTAATGCATTGTGGCACTTAATCCCTTAATGTCCTCAGCTATTGACCAAAACTTTGCAAAACATGTTACACTCAGTGACATATTGCTAGGATCAATGCTTACGCTTTTTTGAAACACTAAGTAAACCATACTGAAAATGGGCCTAACTATTACCATTTACCGTATTTTCCAACCTATAAGTCACACTTTTTCACACACTTTTTTGACTGGTCCTGCGTCTTATAACCACTGCCGCCACTGCCGTTGGGGTGGCAGTGGCTCAGCGCTAGAGCAGACGTCTAGGGACCAAACATCGCCCAGCCATCAGCAGTTCGATTCCCGCTCCCGCCAGACATTTTCGGAGTGTGAGCTGACAGTGGGAGGTGTCAGCTCACTTCCTAGCCACTGCCGAGGCGCCCTTGAGCAAGGCGTCGTTCCCCCCACAAGCTGCTCATTGGGGCACACCCCGAAGTTGCGACCCATCCCTCCACCTCTGCTGTACTGAGTGTTATTAACTGCATGCCTACAGGCCCCTAGTGTGTGTTGTGTTTGTTGTATACGATGTTTGTGTGTGTGCTCTGACTAACACACATATACAGTATATGCATATACAAAACTGGAGTGAAAAAGATAATTTCCCCATTTGTGTGGATGAATAAAGTGGATTTAATCTTTAATCTTTTTATTTTCAAATTAACAGCCACTACCAGTACTCACTTATTGGACATGTCTGTGCAAGTCTTAACTAGCAGTAGCTTACCGCAACACTGCACTAAACTTTACTCCACTTAATATCCGCTCACTGACAGAGGACGTCTAATGCAGGACCTCCACACCGACCGTAGAACAGATTTTCTCTGTTCACCCGAGACATTTTCACAGCTGAACAAAATTATTCCTGGTGGGGTTTTTATTTATGTGATATTGTGTTTACAATGTGTTTCTCCCAAAAAATGTGATTTATAGTCCACTGAAAGCTTTTTTTCTTCTTCGTTATGCATTTTTTGACTGATGCAACTTATAGTCCGGAAAATACACTACTAATTTAAGCGACTAGAGGATAATGGCATCCAAAAATCAGGGGTAAGATTGGAATGAGCTAGTTCAACTATACAGATGGATACTATATTCTATAGCTTCTTCTTTTCCTTTCGGCTTTTCCCTCCAGGGGTCTATAGCAGGGGTCACCAAATGGCAGACCGTGTTCTGGATCCGGACCGCGTGATGGCTCTGTCTGGACCAGTGACCACTCCATGATAAATTCATGAGGGTGGATTTTGTTGGGAGAATTTTTTCTGACGGACGAGGCTACAGATGGCGGGCGCTGCTCCTCCAGTTAATACGGTAATAGCGCCACTCAGTTCAGCCAATCAGATCGTTTCTTAACCTGCGCTGTCAGCGCACCTGGGAGTGAGACAGCTCACTGCCACTACCACTGAGTTTACCGCTACAGCAGAGCACAGAGGAAGTGAGACGGGGAAGACAGCATAGCCCCAAACGAAGGGAAGTTAATGAGGAAAACCGCTGGTGAACACTGAGCGGACGGAGAAATTTATGTTTATTCTTCTGTCAGACAGTTCAAAACCATCGTGCCTCATCTGGTCTGAACACGTAGCATTAATTAAAAGTGGCAACATGAAGCGCTACTAGGAAACAAAGCAGAGCTTTTGAGCAAAATTCCTTGAAGTCCAAGCTGGGGGCAAAATAACCCATCAAAATGCAAACGAATGTACACTAAAGGCATGGTGGATTTTGGGGCAAAATAAAACATCTTTTAGTGATGGGACAGTAGTGACACAATGTTTGAGGGAAAACAGAAAGATGAGATGTGTGGAAAAACTCCAGACGTCTGTTTCAACAGCAACCAGAAAATCAGAAATATTAACAGCTTGATGCAGCTATTCAGAGAGGACCATGTATATCTGTGGCCATTGATGAGTCTACAGATGTTACTGGTAAGGTCCAGCTGTTGTGTGCGTCAGGTTACTTCACAAAGACAAGGAGCTCTTTTCTGGATGTAACACCACTAACACACACAAGAGGAGGGGACATGTATACAGCATAAGATGCTGACAAAGAGGGGCATAGATCTGAAGCAAGTGGTCTCAGTCACCACAGATGACAGAGACCACCACCTTGGCATGGTGGAAAAAGAGGGGGGGGGGGCTGTGCCAAACATGGGAGCTTTCCAAAACAGTCAAGTTGTGCTCTGTGCACACCTTGGCACAAGTAACCTTGTGCACAAGTAAAATACTGGCAGGCCACATGCCCCTTTCTCTCATGAAGAAAGTTCTGTTTGCATTTTTCCCCTGAAAGAGCCAGTTTTTATTTCTGCTTCCTGAAGTGTAGGCCTTCAGTTCTTTGGGCCGGGATGTCTTTAATTTAAGAGAAAAAGGATAATTCAGTTCTTTTTGCACTTTATTTTTAATTCTGAGGTTTGTGTGTTCTTCAATCTAACAAAGGTTTGAAATGTATTTGCCTGGGTCTACTTTTATTTACGGTGAGGTAAAAGAGTCGGCTGTGCACTCAGTTAAATATATCCTGCATTGAAAATTGATAATAAATGATAATGTGGACATACGGACTGGCTATAAGACACAAACTTGACTTAGGTTCGGGCCTTTTACTGAGAGGAAATTTTTATAACCGGACCTCCGTGACTTTTAATTGAATACCCCTGTTATATAGCCTATATATCCCTCCCTTATTGTCTCAACGTTTAATTAACTTCAGGGTTTTAATGATGAATATAATCATCAGTCATGTACCTTGTTCCTCTGCAGCCATCGAGGTCCATCCCCAGCTCAGGAGTGGACTCAATGATGTCACGCACGTCAGACTTATCCAGGTTATTTGCTCCATCTGTTACAGTCAACAGACACAAGATTAAAAATGAACACACCAGTGCCCTCAAAAACAGGGCAGATGATGTTTAAGTGATTGCAGTACTGTGTTAACATGTTCCAACTTCAGTACTGACCATTATTATGACGGTTGCGAAAATATTTGATGAACGAACGGACAGACGGATTAACGGACGAACACACAAACTGACAATTACAATACATCACCGCTTTGAAGCGGGATGTAAAAATGGACACACCAGTACCCTCAAAAACAGGGCAGCTGATGTTTAAGTGATAGCAGTACTGCGTTATCATGTTCCAACTGCAGTACTGACCATTATTAAGGGCTGTGGAAACAGAGTCCTGCTGTCCCTGTTGAATCACAGCAATTTTCTTGGTGCTTTCTAGTTTCCCCCTTTTCGTGTCCATGTTCTTGTTGATCGTGTCTGAAACTTCCTGTTCCTGCAGGGGTGGGTGTACAGACTCCATGGAGACATCAGAAGCAGGGGTAGGTAGGGGTGTCACAGAAGCCGACCCAAGACTCATGGCAGGGGACACTCCATCATGAGGAGACAGGGGGGCAATGGACTGGGTGCTTGATTTGGATGAGCCACCCTGTGAGGACATTGGGGTGCTGGATTTGGATCCTTCACCTTGTAAAGTCACAGGAATTCCACTTTTGGGAACATTTCCCTGGTTGACTGAAATACTGGACCTGAAGCTTCCACGGGTCGCATTGGCCAATTCATCCTTTAGATGGAGGAGGGGGGGGAGGAAAGGAGAGGCAGGGGGATAACAAGGACAAAAAAAAAAGATGTAATAATGATCTTCACATTTGTGTTAGACAGCATTACATTGTTTTCTCATCCAAAAGCATCGTCACAGTTTAGCAGTAAATGCAGTTAGTGTGCAGCCCAGTTCATTAGACCCAGCAGTGATTATTCAAAGTGTGATCAAGCAAAAATAAATATATCCAACAATTACTACACAACTCAAATAGTAATCAGTTGAGCTAACCATTGTAAATTCTGCTTTAATTTTTAGTATTTTTCTAGAATTTGGATAATAAACTGAAGTTTCAAAAGTCATGCACATGACAAATTCAACTCAAGTCACACTTTGGTCATTCTTCTTAAATTCCAAATGTTAAAGAAAATGAAACTGAACTTTCTCAAACTGTGCAGCATGTTATGCAGCTAAAACCCACACAAACAACATGCAACCAGGAAACTCCATCATATCAACGATTTGCAAACACAACTGTGTTTAAAAGCCTGAAAGTTTAACCAAATTGGAAATTGGTCTTTATCTACTTGACACACAGCCAGCAAAGTTGAGTGAAGTTTCTTTGTCCACAAAATATTACTGGGGTTGTATGTAGTGTTGTAAACAGAATATGAGATCTGTTCACTTGTTTTTGAGAAAAATAACACTGCTAAATGAAGCTAAATGTTTAGTGGACTAAAAAACCTAACTCGGGATTCACCTGGCAAGAAGGGGAACCTTATGACTAACTTCACATTTCCGATGCATGCTACCATGCTAGGTAAATTTGGTCGACGCTGTGGTTAGTGTAGACATTCTACCTGGTCCTGATCGGTCTCTTGATGTTTCTCCTGCAAAGGTTAATCCTTTGTGATGGAAAAGACTTGCTCCTGAGACTGATGGATATTAAAGGCCTAGACTCATTAATATTTCCTAACATTCAAGCTAGCTAACCGTCAATAAATGAATTACAAAAATTTTTTACACGGTAGAGTTAAAATCGGGATTAAAAAATCCAGCCCAACCCGAACCCGACGGTATTAAAGCCCAACCCGAACCGAGCCTGACAGTACTAAAGGCCAACCCGGCCCGACCCGAACCGAGCCCGACGGCATTAAAGCCCAACCCGAACGTAATTATTGAAATTTTGAGCCCGACGCGGCCCTAATTTCGGGCTTAAGTTCTTACCTCTACGTTCAGTGCGTATACAATCAGAAAGGTGAAGTGACAGGAGAAAAAACGGCTGACGCACGGAGGGAACGGAGCAGATATGGTAGATGGATATTTCTCATACAGCGCCTTCTATGTTTTACCTAAATTATTTATTTTATAAGGGTATTCCTTAGTTTAATACCCATAGATTGTTTGAGATGCATACATACTGTAAACATTTAAAAAGTTCGGGTCGGGTCGGGCTTGGATCTTAAGATCTGAAGCCCAACCCGAACTGAGCCCGAGGGTATTGAAGCCCGACCCGGCCCGAATTTCGTGTCGGGTCCGGCCCGAACTCGGGCTCGGGCGTAAGAGCTTACCTCTAGTACACAGGGCTTGAAATTAACTTTTTTTCTTGGTAGCAATGGTGCTCCCAAATTTAGAAGTTAGTAGCACCAACAAAGACTTTAGGAGCACCTACCCAAAAGCAAGGCAGTGACGGAGTGATAGAGACCGCTCCGTCCATCTCCTTTCCACGCACCTCTCTCCCTCGCCCAGGAGAGCAGCCGCAGTTGCGCTCTCATTGTTTCCTGGCAGGACCGCAGTCTCACAAAAAAAGGCGCATCAGATTTTTTTCCCTAGTCACACCGGTGCTCCCAAATATATTTAATAGTCGCACTGATAAAAATTTGGGCACATATGCCCAATTTCGAGCCCTGGTACATTTCGAGCCCTGGTACATTGCTCAAAAAAATTATGGGAAAACTTAATCATCAATAAGACTGTTTAGACTTCAGGAACCTCAATCTGCCTATTTAAGATGCATTAGTGAATCAGTTTCAACTGCTTTGGTACACAATGAAGTGGAAACAGGCACAATGGAGAGACCAACAGCAGCTGAGGCTGCAAGAGCATCACTTATCAGAGGGTCCAATCGTAAGAGGATGGTTTCACATGTGGTGGACACAGACAGTTCATATCTCGCCTTCAGTGTTTTATTAGTGTCCTTGTCTATACTGGCAGCATGAGGCAGTGTCTGCAGCCCAACAGGGTCTCACAGGTAGTCCAGCTCTTCCACAATGTGTGCAGACACTTTATGTTTAGCTGTGTGTCTGTGTCCCAGCAGAGCCCAGGACGGGGACAGGACACTGTCATATAAGTCATGACCCCAGCAACAGGACTGCTATCTCGTCACTGCCAGCACCCTCCAGAATACCCTCCAGCAGCTGCTGGTGAACATAGCATGACACTTCTGGCCTGACCATGCAGCTCAATTGATATTTTCCAGAGCTGACCAATCAGGCGTAGACAGATGTTGCCGATACATCAGGGTGATACACACTACTGAGTCACATAATGGGTTCATGATTCTGGTTTCCATTTGATGTTTGTCGATGTCAGACACTGTTCTGTGATGATTGACTGATAAACAAACAAGTTATATAAACAAGTTATATAAAGCAATAAAGATTTTCAGCTTGAAAAATTTGTTCATCAAGATGGGGCGGCAGTGGCTCAGTGGTAAAGCGGGCGGTAGAGCAGGTCATGATTCAAGATCGGCGGTTCGATTCCCGCTCCGGCCCCCAAAAAATACCCGGAGGTGAACTGAAAGTGGGAGGTGTCAGCTCACCTCCGAGGCAGCCTTGAGCAAGGTGCCGTCCCCTTTACAAATTGCTCATTTGAGGTGCACCAAGAAGGAGCTGCCTGCCACTCTACCTCCCTTGCATGCCTACAGGCCCCCTTGTGTGTGGTGTGTGTATTACAGGGGCCTGTACACACTAATATGCATGCATTTGATTTGATTGACTAACAAAAACTAGAGTGTGCGTTCTTAATTTCCCTCCGGGATTATAACAGTAAATTAAAAATTAAATTAAAGATCTGATGTGTAATTTATATGCACCCTTATCTTTTAGAGCAGTGTATTTTCTCACAAAGCTGATCTTAATTAGTCCATCTCTGGTGCACATAATGACGTGGTGGCAAAGAATTTCTGTTCAGATGACTAAAAGTGAATTGGATTTATTGTAACAATCAATAACTAAGGTTTTATCAGCAGCCATTTCGCAGCAGGCAGAATTTCTACCCATGTGTTGTTTTGATCCATTAACACCAGTGTCTTCAGTCCTATGAATAGCACAGTGCCTGATGGAAAACGGTAAGTGAAGACAACAACAAAGCATCCATGTGAAACCTGAGGTCACCTTAAAAACAGATGGAGACTTTAAAATGTCACATGTTGGAAGCCATACTGTTATATAATTAAACTTTCTTCCATGGAGGAGTTCTCGCCAATCCATTCACACTTTATTGAATCTTTCTGCACTGATGGATTCAATTTCCTCCACATCTCTTGTCTCTACATGCTGGAGTCACTATTGTTGCTATAGCAGTGCTGGGTGACCACCAGGGGAAACTCACTGTTGCACCACATGGAGACAGGGAACAGATCGTTACCTGTACTTCTTTTAAAATGTCACGTTAAAAGGACAAAAGTGTTGTGGTTCTATTCCAGGGAGTCAGATAAGTGTTTGTGGAGGCTGAGTGAGGCCCTGTCCACACGATGACGGAAAACCCAACCCAACCCACAACTTTTTGAAAACCCATCGAAAATGATTCGAGTCCACATGACAGTGTTTTCAAAAAAATCTCTGTCCACACAAAAACGCATAAGTGCGTTTTCGAAGACGGCTATAAGCATGCCAAACCATGTGGTGGCAGTATTGAGTCCAATTTTATCCAATAGGAATCCTCCATTTTTTGTTGGCAGCATTCTTGCAGGCGTTTTGTGACAACAAGGTACGTACATCCATCATGTTGTACACACGGGCCGATAAATATGACGTCACAGCGTTTTTCGTTGCAGGCAAGACGTCAGCGTTTTTAAAAAGTTGCGGATACACTATCCACACGACAAAGCAGACCCAGCGTTTTTTTAAAAATCCACCTAGGCCAGCATTTTCAAAAAGTTTCGTTTTCATTCCGGATTATCTGCGTTGTCGTGTGGACGGAAGGCGTAAACGGAACAAATAAAGTTGTGTTTTCAAAAAGTTCCGGCATCGTGTGGCCTGAGAGTGATGTACTGCTACACCTTCATCACTAAGGGTGAGGTGTGGTGCATAAAAGGAACAAACACCCTGACCACTTCTCCACTTTTACAACTTTCATCTGACTCTTAACTAGTGTGACAACATCAAACGAATACTAATTAGGTATTCATTAATATTCATGATGGAGCATTGCTTGCAGCGTGGTGTCCAATGGCAACAATGTGAAGACAGTGTCTTTTCCACCATAACTTGAGGTTAAAGGAAGGCCCCATATGGTAACACTTCCTCTGTACAGAAGGCCGTGGCTTAGAGTTCAGTAAGCACACGCACACACACACACACACACACACACCTAATCATTCCGGACACACTGATTCTTTCTCTCTGAATAAAAATGTTGTCCTTCCCGGATGTTAGCTGGAACTGAGGGTTGCATTCTGTTTCCACCATCATTAACTGAAGGGGAGATGATGTCACTGGTCTGATCCGTGGGAAGTTATATCAGCCAACTTCAGACAGGAACACAAGTCTTTACCAGGCTGAATTAAAAAAAACCGCTTATTTTCATTCAAAGGCTGGACCACTGTGTGTATCATACAGTTTACTGCACCTTCAGGCTGGTGTTGGACTGTGGATGAGTAAAGTTGCTGAATCTCCATGGTTCTGACAGGGTGTCCGCAGGTTCCCTCTGGATGTCAGGGGTCATACCATCAGTCCCTGGAAGCTGGAATATACCCATGGAAATGGGACGTTCCTTCCTATGTACAAAGACAAACAGAAGAATGAGCACACAGAGTCAGACACACTGACCTGTCAAATCACTTCTAGATTAGAAAATGCAGATAATAAAACAGTCTATGATAGAACCTAGATTCTTAAGATGTAGCTGCATTTGGAAAAGCAGCTTGAAAGCACAGATACCGATTAATAAATCATTTTTGCCACCATTTTGTGATAAAATGAAAAATCCCAAAACTGAAGGACTGCCTGCTGGCTATAGAGGAAACATTTTGACTCTCAATCATCATGTTGTGATTAAGTTCCTCCACAAAACATGAAGGGAATGTTTTAGTGTGGGGTAAAGATGGAACATGTAATGTGTGTTGTTAAACCCAAAGGCATTTCAATGCCAGATTATGAATGGAATTTTGCTTTTGCAATTAAACGGACAGCTTGTTAATCTTTTATCAGCGTGCAATTTAATTTACAGCGAGAGCCGAGCAGCATAAGGTCTGTTAGGAAACACAAACGGTGCATCAAGTCTATAGGACTTCCTAGAGGCGTTGCTGTAGATTCCCTCAACAGTGTGGCAGTGAAGTGCTTGAAGGAGAAATAAAGCTTGTTGTTTGATGAAATCCATGACCAGATGAAATGTCCTATGTGTGTTAAGAAAAAGCGAAGAAATGTTAAAAGGAGGGACACATCAGGAAGAGCTCCTTTCTGTTCCTCAAAATAAAAGTCCTTCACTCCAGCATGGCGGTGTTCACCTATTCAAGTTTCCTCTGAGCACTCATACAGAAAGAGATGCTTTCGTTGATCCCTAAGGAAGAGGCTGTTATTATTGACTGACACATGGAGTATGCTGAAAAAAACACCCTGCATCAAGCCAGGTTCACATTCACACCTTTTCTCATTCCAGTAGCAACAATCAAAAAAAACAATATTGTACAGTGTGAGCCGAACAATGGCTGTCACAGTGAAAAGGGCAGTGGGCAGGCAGCAATGAAAAACAGAGGGCCAAAAACAAAGGACACACCACTATGTTAAGAAGAATAGGTCACAAGCAGGGCAGCGAAACTGACCAAGGCTGCTTTGTGAAAAATCTGAAGTGAAGAGTGGAGAGGAAAAAACATCAAATGATCACCATCAGTATGACCATGTCATCTGTGATGTTAACTAAGTGACGAGAATGACAAAGACAGTAATAGCTTATATATGTCCGACTAAGACTCTGCTATTTTCCCCGCTTCTCCTGACCTACTTTTAGGGTGCAGCGCAGTGTACTGTCTGACGACAGTACACCCATACAGCAGCGACAATGAAAATACATGTCCAAAAGCTGGCTGAGACTCCACAAACACACCAATTACCTTCAGCTGAGATGGATTTAGCCACACACACACACACACACACACACACACACACACACACACACACACCTGCTGGGTCTGGGTAAATAAGGTAAGGAGGGCAAGCCGCCGGCAGACACAGAGTAGTGAACCAGCAGCAACACTGACAGAGACACCAGCAGCGCCGAGTTGATGACCACGGCTCCCCCTACAAAGCCAAACACAAAGAGCAGCATACACCCGGGGCTCATGGCCCCCCCCAGATCATGGCCCAGTGCCTCAAAGTGACCAGGAGGTTGGAGGGTACAGACGGTAAGACGGAGGTTCAGTGAAGCTTCAGATTCACCATGGACGACCACTGATTGTACACAGGCTACTGTAAGCACATGTACAGCTGAGGTCAGTGATGGTCTCTGTGTCTGTCAGGAAGTAAGCGGTAGAGCGCCAGAAGGTTGACTGCAAATGGACTGGGAGCCGGTCACAAGAAGAACAATCTGTCAGCATCAGCCATCGATTAAAGCATGGGGGTAGCAGATCGTCCAGAAAGCAAGGAGGAGCGGGAGACATCAAATCCCACGTTGCATCCCTCGTTCACTCTTCCTCCAGTCCTCTGACAAGATGCAATGTGGCTGCCGCTAGAAGTCTCTGACGCTCTCCCTCTCTCACTCGGACAGCACGCATTGTCCCTCCCTCTCTCCCCATCTCCCTCGCTCTTTTGAATGCTGAAGCAGCTTGATTCATATACCTCTCCTCAGCCCGCAGTTTACTGGCCACGACACAGGGAGGCCGATCAAATGGTCTTTGGGAGAGGGACACTAGCTGTGCATCTCAAAGGGAGGAACAGGGGGGGCTCACATAAAGACCACAGTAAAATATAACTACACTGTACATTAACATCATGTCATCCAAAAGTTGAACCTACGGTGGCAATAGATCAAAGGTCAGGAAATCAAAACGTCATCGTTAAAGAACTGGCTCAGGAATGTTCGGAAAAATCATCAATTCTTTCAGTAATGGTGACCATCTGATGATCAAGATAATTCTTTTCAAAAAACGTTGATTTCTGAAGCATAAAATAATAATCAGATGGACACCCCTCACAATTTGAAACTGGTACACTGAAGGAGCAAAACAGTCTAACAGATAAACTGGGAGAGGATGTGTTAGGCAGAATGGTCAGGGAAAAGCCTCCAAAGAAAAAATTTTTTTTTTAAATTAACAAACAAAAATCAAATTCAACTGGATTAATACTGATTCTTGATTAACACACATAACAGACCATTCCTATTGCCCCCCCCTCCACCCTCCCATGACATAATCCACTCTGCCAAGTGAGCAATGAGCCACAGAGCTGATCATTCAGCTGAAGTAGATTAAGCTGACAAATGCTGATCGACAGCCCGGATCTACACATTCCACATTATCACCTCTTTGTCCCAATTCAAGTTCAATTCAAGCCCTTACAGCCATTCATGATGATGGTTCACCAAAAGAGTTTCTCGTCATTAAAGCTTCACGTGAAAATCCTTTAACAAACACATCTAATTATTTAGCATTTTTGTGACTGGGCTTGCGTTAGCCATTCGCCACTTCGTCATAGGCGAAGTAAATTCCAGATTGGCTAAAAGGTTTTTAGACTGTGTAGCCACAGTGGCGTTCTTATTTTTACGAAAAAAAGGCTAAAACTTACAACTTTTTCGCTCCCTAGCACCGCTCGCTAGCGCCGCTATTTCCGCTAGCGCCGCTAGCTAGCTATTCTGCATTCCGACAGAATTTAGCCGAAGCATGCCGACAGAACTAGTCAAAGTGACCTGAACGCTCCCGATCATTAAATATGCACTCGGGTCATAACCTCTTCTCGTCCAATGAAAAACAAAGATTATTTTTTTACAAGCTAAACCCGCGAATTGGTGTACGACTAGGCGAGGACAATCAATCTAAAGAAATTAAGAATCCAGTATCATACAGTGGAGTTTGTGTAAAAATACTAATTAATCAACAAATGGTGAATGCTAAGAGGGGGTAGGAGTGGTGACAGACCGATCAGAAGGTAAATGAAAGATATTATCAATACTTTTTTGTAGTCTTAGACTTTTGATCCCTATGATTGGCAGGAATAGCCAGCGATGCATGTAAATGTGTATTCACCTCACTTGCTATAACAGCAAGTAAAACTTACAAGTAAAGATTGAGTACTACCAAGAATCAAATTTATGAAAATCAAAGTGTCTAACTCAAAGTTAAAATGTCTTCTAGTCTAAGTAAAACTTACAAGTAAACATTGAGTAATATTTTGTATGACTATCTTCACATAGTGATTGCAAGTTTTCAATTGTTGAATCTCCAGTGAGGCAATCGCTAGTGTGCAAATATGTGTGATTGTTCCGGTGGTGGTTGGAGGGGTCGTAGGCGCAGATTGGCAGCCACGCCTCCGTCAGTCTGCCCCAGGGCAGCTGTGGCTACGTACTAAGTTTACCACCACCAAGTATGAATTAGGTGTGAATGAATAATGGATCCAATGTAAGCGACTTTGAGTGTCCAGGCAAGAAAGCCCTATATAAATCTAATCCATTATTATTATTACTTTCTAAAAAAGCCCCCCCCACACACTCCACAACAAGTATGGTTTTACACCCCCCAAAAATTGAAAACTTGCATTCACTATGTGAAGATGCAGTCATACAAAATATTACTCAATGTTTACTTGCAAGTTTTACTTGCTATTATAGCAAGCCGCTGTCTTGGACACAGAATGTGGCTTTTTGTGGCTTACTCAATTAGTTTACACTGAGGCACAGTGGCTTAGTCATACTAGCTCCCGGTGCAAGCCCAGCGTGAGGTTTCAGCTGTCTTCATTCTCCTGTATTTACTTAGCTGAGTTGTGCTCAGTCACATTTCTACAGGGAGGCAGACCTGAAAACCACAACACAGTAGACAAAGTAGACCACTATTCACCCTATGAGCCCATTTATATCAAACAATAAATTCTACTGTCCAGGGAAATATATGTGCACTTGAAACTTATAACATTCAATACAGTGGATCCATCCATAAAAGTATGTTGTAACTCAAATTTAAATGCCATTTAAAAAATATCTTCTTCTTTATCCTGATTTTGAGAGTTAAAGGATTTTTTTCTGGCCCTTCCTTCTGCCAGGGTTGTTGAAATCGACCCATAGTTTCTTAAAACAACCCAAACAATGGTCACAGTGGAACTAACATGGCAGAGGCAATAGAGTTCATTTATTTAATATAGAAGCAGTCAGTGCCAAAATTACAAAATAAGGCAAAATACCAAAGAAATACTATCCTATGTAAAAACAAGGCAGTCAGAGACCAACATCCTGCGACACCCCTAAATTCAAAGTTTTACCCCGACCTACTTTCACAGGTTAGGGTCATTTAATAAAAGACCCATGATCCAATGTAACTGGTGCATTTTATTTGTCATGAGGTTTCAGAGATGTGTAACTAAAAGACTTCCTTTTATTGTCATTGCACAGAGACTCAGCACGGGGAATCTGGCGATGAAATGTGGTTGCTTGGCAACCGGAGTACACAGCATTTGTTCCAATCTCTATTTTTATCGCTATAAAAAGGTACAAAAGTGAAAATGTGACTATGACCAAGTTTTTCAAGGTCAGGATTGTGATTCAATTTTCATCCCTTTGCCTCTCTTAATATTACACCCTTTGTCTCGTCTTTCTATCTTATCCTGTTCCTGAGATGTGTGCAAAAATATCTCAGGATAGAAAATATCTCAGACAAAGCTAGTGCTTTGACCATTGATCAAAGCTACAGCTTTGATCTGTGGTCCTACACTGGCCTTCTCCCTTGTCTTTCTATTTTATCCAGTTCCAGAGTGTACAAAAGTTGAAATTTGACCTTGACCTAGTTTTCTCAAGGTCAAGGTCATCATCTAATTTTTATCTCCTTTTTATCCCAGAGTGATGTGCTTTTTGTTTCATCTTTCTATCTGCAACGGTTGTGAAGACATTTGGTGGACAGATGGACAGACAGACGGACGAACACACATTGACAATGTGTGGGTCAGCAGTGGCTCAGTGATAGAGCGGGCGGTAGAGTGGGTCGTCCGATGTTCCTAAGATTGGCAGTTCAATTCCCGCTCCCGACCAAAAAACACCCGGAGTGTGAGCTGACAGTGGGAGGTGTCAGCTCACCCCCAGAGCACTGCGGAGGCACCCTTGAGCAAGTCGCCGTACCCCTTTTACAAGTTGCTTGGGGCGCTCGACAATGGGGCTGCCCGCCATTTTACCTCCCCCTGCATGCCTACAGGCCCCTTTGTGTGTGTGCGTGTGCGACAGGGGCCTGTACAAACTAACATGTATGAATGCGTTTGAAGTATTACCAATCAGAATGTGCTCTTAATTTCCCTTGGGGGATCAGACCAGTATATAAAAAATTTTTAAAAATTAAAATGACAATACATCACCACTTTGCGGGATATAATAATTAGAAAACTCCTAACCCTGCAGCAAAAACACGAATTGCTGATTTTTAGCCAAAAGATATTGAATAAAACATAATATTTTATTCATTATATTTTTCTGGCGCTTTAGAGCTGGTTCAAGTCGATAAAACATGTTTGCTGATCAGAGCACTTGAAGTCTCAGTGGCTCAACTGACAAATACTAAACAGAATGTCTGTATGTGACACAATGAAATGAGAGAATTAGTTGATGTGGTTCGTCTCACCGTGTTCGAACCACTGCGCCTGCATCAGGTGGCTCTGCTGTGACCAGTGGATGCTGGTGCTTAGTTCGCTCCAGGTGCTCCATGTAGCTGTGGATCATCTGTGAGACATGTCAAGGAATGACAAAAGAATCCAAGCTGTGGTTAACGTTCAATTATTGTGTACTCGTAATAGAATCTGGGAAGTGTCTGCTAACTTAGGTAATGTATTGATTTTTAACAGATAGGAAAAAGAAAATAAATAGGTGATTGACTTCTCCCAGGTCAATTCACTTCTTCCTGATCCTTAAAAATATTTGCAGCACAAATATGTGCTGCCTAAGAATTTTAGACATCAGTAGACAAATGGAACTCTTTCCTTTTCTGACAGTTCACACCTCATACACTCTGTTTAGAATTAAATCTTTTTGTAACTCCCAGGAGTTCCCAGGTTTTAAAATCTTTCCCATTCTGAATTTTTAAAAAAAATACTTGAAGTCATACAACACCTTTCCTGTATATTCTGCAAATTAAAAAAAACATGCTTATTGTGTTGAGGAAATAAATATGCTAGCATGGAATATAAAGTATGAGAGAATACATAAGGACACACAGACAAACAAGTCTGTGATCTTAATCTAGTAGTCATAAATTTATCCCAGACCAGCATACCTCTGTGTGTCTCTGATGAAGAGCGTTGTATTCCTTCTTTAGCTCTGCTTCTCTCTCTTCAAATCTATTGACTGGATGAAAGACACACAACTATTTAACATATATGTTAAACAAACCATCCAGTGCTACACAAAATGGATCAACCGCTGACAATAAAAATAGTGGGTGTCGTATCAGAGGGGCTGCTGTACCCACAAACAGCCACAAGAGGGACACCACAAGCCAGCAGCCCACCCTGAGCTCCACCAGCAGTGAGCGGCAACACTTCACCTCCACGCCAACGAATAAATACTTTCAACACATTTTATTTGAACATTTTAATACACGTGGTTGTGATAATAACTCCAAGTAACCTCAAACTTCAAACAGCAGTAAAGACTTACAACGTAAATTTAAGTAGAACTAACAAAAAGAAAGGCAGGATGGAAGCACTCCACACACACCTCAAAAGTCAACTGCAGGCAGCAACACTGGCCAACCAGGTACAAGTCAAAACAGTCCAACAGTGAGTGTTTTAGGATGCTTTAGTGACTTCGTTGACTACTCTTTGGCTGCCAGTGAAGCTGCCCGTGTTGTGTTTCACCCTTGGCACCTTAAATCTGCAACTTCTTTATGTGCCGTTGAAATTTCCTTAGGTCTCAGAAGTTCCAATTGCACTATCCCCACAGTCATAGCTATGCCCCCACTGGCTCCCCACATGGGGATTCCGAGCGCCGCTACTTCCGCTAGCGAACGGCGCTGGCGCCGCTATTTCCGCATGCCGACAGAATTTAGCCGAAGCATGCCGACGGAAATAGCCGAAGTGGCCCGCGGTGGAGAGGGCGCGCTCCGAGGGGAAAAAGGCCTCTTCGCCGGAGCCCGAGCCTTCATAGAGGGAGAAGGTGAGATCAAACTCCCCGAGTGACTAGAACTTCGCTAGGAAGCACAGGCCCACTCTGACTGCTTTTTGTTGTCTTATTTTGTTAAATGACCCAACATGACTGGGGCGTCCAGCTTCGAGCTGTGTTTTGAGTTGATTTTGTCATCGGTGGGGTCACCTATCTCCTTTTGAAACAGTAGGATAAGCAACAACGGTGCTGCAGGCGTCGTCGACCTTCTGCTTAAGGTTTAATTAAGGGACACTGCCTAGGCGGAAGGTTTAACATTTCTTTTTTTTTTCTCTCTTCAATTTATAACTGACTTTTCTATAATCATATTTTTGTTATTTATGTTTTTTCTGAAGTCAGGGATTTCTTTTTCTTCTTTAAATACAAGAGGTCTTAAAGACAATACAAAACGCAAGGCTATTTTTCTTTTTTGTAAAGGACTCAAAGCACACCGCTTTTTTCTTCAAGAGACTCACTCATGTGAAGAGGACGTTACACTTTGGAAGAATCAATGGGGGGACAAGATTATTTTTTCTCATGGCAGTAACAGATCTGGAGGTGTGGCTATATGTTTTTATAGGTTCCCTGGTACATTAATAACATCTAAATGTGATAACAATGGTCACTGGATCACTGCAGTGGTAAACTTAGAAGGGACTTTAGCAATTTTGATTAATATCTATGGTTATAACGATTCCACCCAAAATAAATTACTATTAGAAACACTCACGGATGCCATCTCTGATTACAAAAAAATCATTTGCTGTAAGTTTTTTAGTGGGGGGAGACTTTAATATGGTAATAGATGAATGGTTAGATAGATGTCCCTCTACCTACGATACCTTTCATCACAACAAACTGATGAACTTCACTGATGCCAACTCTTTGGTGGATGTTTGGAGAGAAAACAATGCAGACAGTAGGCAATTCACTTGGATAAAACCAAATGGCCGTGCTACGTCAAGAATTGATCTTTGGCTTACCTCTCCAGAAATCACAAATTTAGTAGCAGAATCCTCAATATCTAGCACTCCCTTAACAGATCACTGTGTAATTAATATTACACTGAAACCACACAACCTTACAAGCAGGAAGGGTTACTGGAAATTTAATGCTGAACTTCTGAAGCATGAAGAATACGTGGAGGAAGTCAAATCTTTATTTGATGAAATTATTAAGGATAACGAAATTGATTCCTACTGCAGAAAATGGGAGTATTTTAAATTTAAGGTTAGATGTTTATCCATTAAATTCAGCAAAACCCTACATAAACAGCAAAGGGAAACTGAGCTTAAATTGGTGCAAGAGCTTAACAAATACAGCCAAAATGTTTTTTTTTATCAGATCAAGACACTGTAAAGTTGGTAGAGTTACAAACCAATTTGGATATCTTATTTACTAAAAAAGCACAAGGAGCTTATGTCAGATCTAGAGCTAAATGGATTGAGCAGGGTGAGAAAAATACTTCCTATTTTTTTGGGCTCGAAAGGAAGAGACAAGAGAGAAATAGTAACACACAATGGTGAATGTTCTGATGCAAAAACAATTTCAATTTCTACTCTAAATTATACTCCTCATACTATTCACAAGTTGATGCTAATTCCTAGACAGTATCCAACATTATATTCCTCAGATAGACTTAGAATTCAAAGAAATATGTGACTCAGAGCTCAATATAAAAGAATTGGACACGGCTGTAAAACACCTGGCACCAAATAAATCACCTGGCCAAGACGGTTTGACCTCAAACTTTTACAAATTTTTCTGGGAGTCAATAAAAGATCTATTATTTAATGCCTTGAAGGAATGTATGGAAAACAATGATCTAATATCAACCATGAAACAAGGGATAATCACTCTTTTACCTAAACCTGGGAAAGATAAAAGGCATATAGATAGCCAAGACCTATAACCCTGCTGAATGAAGATTATAAGTTATTTACTATTGTTTTAGCTAACAGGTTGAAAACAGGAATAGACCAAATAATTAGTGAAAGCCAATCAGGTTTTATTAAAGAGAGGTCTATACATAATAACATCAGGCTGGTGTTAGACCTGTTGGACTATAATCATCTCATTGAAGACAAAGGTTTCGTATTCTTTCTAGATTTTTATAAGGCCTTTGATTCAGTGGAACATCCATTCATTATGAAAACACTAAAATGTTTTGGATTTGGCTCAAAGTTTATTAAGACAATTGACATGATCTACAGTGGAATAAATAGCTCCGTCTCCCTCCCTCAAGGCACAACTAAAAGGTTTGAGGTGAAACGAGGTATACGCCAAGGCTGCCCTTTTTCTCCTTTATTATTTATTTTAGTTGCAGAACTTCTTGGTATTTACATTAAACGTAGTACAGAAATAGAGCCGTTGAATGTTTTAGGTCATCATTTGTCAATAACTCAATTTGCAGATGATACAGCTGTCTTCATCAAACACTCAGAGCAGATCCCACTGGTAATCACAACTGTGGGAAAGTTTTCAAAAGCATCTGGGTTACATTTGAATTTAAAAAAATGTGAGTTAATGTCAATTCATAACCACCCATTGACTGAGCTGTATAACATCCCTGTAAGAAATGAAGTTAAATATCTTGGAGTAATAATAACAAAAGATTTAAAAGCTAGAGAACAACTGAACTTTGAATCTGTTATAAAAAAAAAGTAAATCCATTCTTTTATCTTGGCTGCAAAGGGATCTGTCCATTTTTGGAAGAGTTTTGATTTCTAAGGTAGAAAAATTGTCTAGATTAACGTATCCTGCCTTTTCTTTAGCTATGTCAGATAATCTTATTAAATCAATTAATCAAATTCTCAACTTTGTGTGGAAAAACAAGCATCATTATATTAGGAGAAATGATGCAGTGAAAACAATTGAAGATGGAGGTTTAAATGTAATTGATTTTGAAGCGATGAATGGTATGATCAAACTAAAATGGCTTCAACAATTTATTTGTAACAGTAGGGCTATATGGTACAATATTCCTTTTAAAATATTCAATAAATGTGGTGGCATTGAATTTCTCTTAAAATGTGATTTTTTTGTTTCTAAGTTACCCAATAAATTGTCCAGATTTCATCAACAAGTCCTCCTTTGCTGGAAATTGGCCTTCAAACATAACTTTACCCCTCATAATTCTTCAATTTGGAATAACAGGTATATTTTGTCTAAGAGAAAATCTTTATGTCTTGGAGACTGGTTGGAAAAGGATATCTGGTCTGTTGTACATTTAATGGACTCAGAAGGAAATCTTCTGAATTACACTGATTTTATTAACAAATATAACATTAATTGCACTAGAAAAAAACACTTGGAAATTACAAGAGCAATCCCTGATGCAATGTTGAATACAATAAAAGTATGCTATCATATAATAAAGTAATTCCGTCTTTGCCATTACCCCTTATTAATGATCTAAACTTCACAGAAAAGAAATGTACAAACAAAATTATAAGAGATGCTGTCACAAACTTTTTCCCCTCCTACTGAAAAGGAGAAATATTTTGCAACAGTTTTCAGAAGATCAGATTAAAAAAATCAGAACTAGGTACCTTTCCCTTCCAGTTTTGCCCAACACTAAAGAAACTCATCTGAAGATAATAAATGATACTTACCCCTGTAATGAATTTCTTAGACAGAGATTTAAGTTTGAAAAAAACTACTGTACATTTTTTGAATCTCAAACTGAATCATTGGAACATCTTTTTTTTGAGTGTGAATATGTCAAAACCTTTGAGATCTTTCCAAAATTGGATATCTGAAAATGATTCAAATTCACCTAATTTAAGTTATGATATTATTAAATTTGATGTTTTACTGGAGGATAGAAAAAGGGAAAATATATATAATACCATAATTATTCTGGCCAAACAACATATACATATGTGTCGTTTTATGAAAACGAGACCATTATTTTGTGTTTACATAAATGAATTAAAAAACCTCAAAAAATCACTGAAGTATATTAAAACCAAACAAGCACTAAATGTAATAGCCTATATAAATGCCTTAACTCAAGACTAAATCGACCTCTTATTTTAACCTTAACTTTTTTGTTATGTTTGTTTCTTTTTTATTTTTAAGGTTGAGTAGTATTAATGTATCCTTCCTGTACCCCATGTCTGATCGATCTAATGTATGAAATGTTCCTTAGTCTGAAATGTGGAAATGTAATTTCTCTTTTTTTTTCTTTTTCCTTTAAATAAAATAAATAAAATTTAAAAAAAATAGCCGAAGTGACCGGAATGCTCCCGATCATTAAATATGCCTTCGGGTCATGACCTCCTTTCGTCCAATGAAAAACAAAAATATTGTTTTTTTTACAAGCTGAACCCGCGAATTGGTGTAAGACAAGGCGAGGACGATCAATCAAAAGAATCCAGTGTTTTATAGTAGAGTTTGTGTTGAAGTCCTCATTAATAAACAAATGGTGAATGCTGAGAGGGGGGAGGAGTGGTGACAGACCGATCAGAAGGAAAATGAAATATATTATCAATACTTGTTTGTGGTCTTAGATTTTTGATACCTATGACCGGCAGGAATAACCAGCGATGCATGTAAATGTGTATTCACCTCGCTTGCTATTTTTCATGCGTTTTGAAATTGAAATGAAAAATTATGTTATTGAATTTAAAAACATAAAATAAAACAAACTATGGCATACCAATGATGTTGGCGGTGGTGAAAGTTGAAATGTCTTCTAGTCTAAGTAAAAGTTACAAGTAAACATTGAGTAATATTTTGTATGACTGTATCTTCACATAGTGAATGGAAGTTTTCAGTTGTTGAATCTCACATTCATACCTGCATAAAGTAGGACAGAAATAAAGATAGTTCAGCTTGAACTGTTGACTTTAGTGTATTTTTGTAGGTAAACTGAAGAGAAGATTTTTCCCTCAGAATGCAGGAAAACCACCCCATTTTCTAAAAAATTTCCTGGGGGAGGCCCCCCCGGACCCCCCACGCGACGAGCGTTTGTCGTCCGCCCGTGCGCCACTGTCTTTGACACAGAGTGTGGCTTTTTGTGGCTTGCTCAATTCTTTTACACTGAGCCACAGTGGCTTAGTCATACTAGCTCCTAGTGCAAGCCCAGCTCACGTATTTGCGCTTCAAGATGCTGTACCGCAGATTTTTAGTACGTGATACATGATACTGTATATGCGCATGCTGTTGGCTGACAGAATCCGTGTGTGCGCTGCGTTCCAAGACTCACGCTTCCTCCTGCAACTTTTCTTAATACAAAAGTATTTTAAACAGTCTATAGGAGTTTGGGAAAAGGTAATACAGATATCAGGGGGTTTAATATCAGTATGGGAAGGGTTCACAAACGTTTACCGTAAATAATAAAAGTTTGTCGCTCTATCACGGAACTTTGTTTTTCCACGGGTAGTCCTGGAATGCATTACCCATGGGTAATGAGAGATTGCTGTATATGTCTGACAAAAGCAGTCGTCTTCTCAACATCCAAGTGAAAAAAAAACAAATAACTTTTGTCTGAACGAAAAAAGAACATTCATATGACTTTATGATGAAGTCTTGTTTATTTGTGCTTTCGCTTGGTAAATGAAATTATTGATGAAAAATGTTTTATTTCTCAACAAATTCATCTTCTTTTTGCTGGTTGAGTAAATAAACCAAGCCAGACATTAAAATTCAGATGAAAAAAGAATGCAAAACTATATTTGATGAGCTTAAAGTTAAATTAATGCGTCCTGCACTGATCCAACACTCGGAGTCAATGATGCCAGTTCAGTCCAAAAATAACACCCAAATGAAACCCAAGCAGAAAGTAGTGTGACACTGAATGAAATTAAGAGAATTTTGCATAGTTCTGAGAAAGGTGTGTTACAGTCCTGCACACACACACATACATAAAGTAGGACAGAAATAAAGATAGTTCAGCTTGAACTGTTGACTTTAGTGTATTTTTGTAGGTAAACTGAAGAGAAGATTTTTCCCTCAGAATGCAGGAAAACCCCCCCATTTTCCTCACACAGCATCATGAGGATTTTTCTTGTTGCCTTGGGAAGACAAACACACTGACTGCACTGTCGTTTCTATTTACAGGCACCTATATGCAGAGATCTGTAACCATTAACCAAATTCTTTGTACAAAGAGAGGTGGTCAGATTGGTCCAAAGCACCCCTGTGCACTGCGCTGAACTTTTCTGGCCTTGGAACGTTTGGTCTACTCGATTACAGCTCATTTAACAGACTTGGCAGACAAACACTCATACCATGTTACTAATGGCCTTTAATTCAGTAGACGCAGGAGCCCATCTGCCCTTTGTTCCATCTGTAGGTCACATAAGCTACCAGGTGTCATTGCTAACAGTTTCTGGCTTTGTAATGAAACCAATCCTGCAAAACTTATCTGTGACAGATGTATAATGCTATTACGTATAATATCTTACTCTGATCTGCATAGTTTCTCGTCTTCAGCTCCAGCTGACGTGAGTGTGACTCCAGCTTCAGAAGTCGACACTGAAGGTCTTTCTTCTCTCCTTCCTGGGAATCTTCGAAAACGATGTACCTCTGCAGATCAAAATAGAAAATAAAAAATATTTATTATCAGTGCATGGCAATAAACAAGTGCTGTAAGCTTGGGATGAGAATGACAACTAGTTTGACCTCTACTAAGCTCAGAATGGCCAAACAATTATCCCCCACCATTTATCAGGGTTCTTTTCTAAACAGGTAACAGGGGGACTCTTACTTTTGACTTGTCCTCTTAATAAAATGTTGATTTGACCTTAAATGTCATACATTGTGCAAGCATACACCATGCGGTCTTCTTTTAAGTGACCTGTTCTGTGTAAAAATATGAAAACAATGCCATTAAACAACAATTTTGTTCAGTAAAAACAGCATAAACATCCCTTTAACTTGAAAATCAACTTAAATGGATGTTTCGAAACTACATTTCAAAAAAATGTAGTTTATTTAGGCTAGATAGAAGCTGAAAGAAAGATTGAATTTAAATGTTTCTACAAGAGCTATTTTTTGCTCTAGATTTTAGGGAAAATCTTAAGGCTTTTCATACTGGTTTAGAGAAGAGCATATGATGAGGCCGACATGTCTGACGAAGGTTATAAATTATTGAAACAGACCTTGGTATGTTGTGTTGCTTACTATATGAATTTGTTGCCTCATCTTTCAAGAAACGATGTCAAACGTCAGGGTGTCTCTGAATGCTCCATTCCTACCTCAAACTTTCAAAAGCTCTGTACCATCTGTGAAAGTCATTTGACCTCTACACAACAACAGGTGCACAGCAACAGCTACCTCAGGAAAAACAGCGACAGCCTGTGTGCAGAGTCCATGTCAGCATCAAGCCTGTTTTCAAAGCTTCACACAGCAGCCATTGTCAGCAATCTAAGCCCTTCTCTCAGGGGATTTTAGACAAAGAACACACTTTTCATAAGAGGAGAAACTAAAAAAAACATCACATGGACATAAAAAATTTCATGATACAAATTCATCAGCAGTCTGAGAAAAAAAATGCACACTTTTATATAAAGTTGGAAAACACCGTGCTGTCCCGATCTGTAATCCTTTTAATCTGGGTTAACCACTGCTTCTTAATGCACTTTAGATTTTGTCTGAACACAGCAGCAGAGAAGAAACTTTACAGGTAATCAATTTTATTGAATTATGTCCATTGCTGTCTGAGATGTGAAGACAGCTGCTCTTTTTTTAACAGAAACAAATAACAAACATTATATGGACCATCATATAAGACTAAAAGATGTAAAAACATAGAAGAGAAATATAGGAATACTGAAGTGAAGACCAGTGATAGACAGATCGTTGTTCCAACTGAACCAAAATATTAACCTCATGATGACACAGGACAAAAACAATACAAATCAGGATTGGTAGGATGCATCCCTGAGGTGTTAATATCCGTTTGTACGTCTGTTTGAAACTGACTGGACTACTAATATGCTGAATAACAAAGTGTGTGCTACGAGAAGAAACACTTCATTGCAAGACATAAACATCATGGCCTATGTGGATCAGTGACATTATAGCTGATGGTCGAAAAACTGTCACATCACCACTGATGCAGATGTGGCAGACTGAAAGCTTCAGTGCTAACATGCTAAAAGTAGCAAAAATCCATCAATTCTTGCATGTCAAATGCAGATATTGTGCCATTTTCTTGGTTTTCTGTAAAATTGAAGTAAATATTTTAGGGTTGCTGACAGTCACTCAGATAAAACATTTCAAAATGGGGTTGTTTATTTGTGGGAGCCTATTGACACCTTGGCTGGTCAGGTGGATCAGGTGTCTACTAACAAACTCTCTCAACATGCCATCCTGTCATGTGAGTGCTCCCAGGCACTAGCCAAGGGGTGGGTGTCATCCGTAAGAATGTGAGGATCACGTGGGCATCCTGACACAATGAGCCTCTTCTTTACATGGATGTCACACTGAAACCTGTGGTCTCTAGCAGAGGCGTTTCTTCAGGGTGCTTCTGTGAACTTACGGTACATTTTTACTTTTTTTCAAACTACTGAAATGCTGACTTGTTTTTCTCCATTTTCAGTCAGTTTTAGTAAATGACTCTTTTGCATGAGTTATCTTTGCATGTGGACAGCCAAGAGGGGCTGAAAAGACCCAGAGGCATCTCACGAAGAGAGGTAGATGTACATGAAGAGATCTCCATGTACATCCAGTGAGAGCATTAGCGTACTAAGCTAGAGACCAAATGGTAGGGGGGGTTCCCTCCAAATTTTAAACAACTGAGACAAACGGTTTATGATCACTGAATTGCTAAAAGACGAATCATTTCCTGAGTAGGATTCTGCTTAAATCTACCCCAATTACAACAGTTTGAGACTATAAATCTTCAATGATGAGACATAGCAACACCCATTCCTACAATATCAACACATTAAAACCAGCTGCATGTTTCTCTCAGTAGTCTCTCGCCGTGATGCTCCTCACATGACCCCACCAAGAGGTGGGTGCATGACAGCGCTCCAGAGAATGAGTGTCCCTGCATTTTAACAAGCGCTCTTCTGCCTGCACTGCCTTTATAATGATCCCTTTGTCCCCAAGTGCCAACACGCAAACACATGTGGCTCCAGCACAAGTGTGAGCACACACACACACCAACAGGACTCCACTGTATGGACACTCAATTAAGAGAGTGAAAGGGACTCCTCAGTGAGTTTGGGTTTTGGTTTGCCACTGAGAAATTTGGGGAACAAGGGTGTAACAGGCCTCGGTCAACAAATGTAATAAAATTACTTGAGAGCTATTTCAGCATTCAAGATATGATCACTTCATTATAAGATACAAGTTGTATGCATACTAATTCACAAGAATCACAACTCTCAACCTCATGGCAGACTAGAAGAGAAGTCAGGACAGTGTTTGTACTAACATTCATGGTAATGAAACAACATCATTCAGGCGACACTGAAAGCACTGCTAAAACATTCAGGCTCTCTAATCCTTCAGCCAGTAATTTGTTGTCATACGAGGAGTCACATGTTACCAGTTCTCTTATTCTGCCTTCAAATAGATTTCTGGATGATCAAGGATAATGAATTAGCTGCTATTATAAGCACATCGGCTGTGGTTATCAGAAACTTTACTGGACATAAGAATTCAGGGAAATGCTGTTTTTCCCAACGTATTTCCTGCCTTGCCTTTTCCTCCCTTATGCTGAGACAAACTAGCATGGAGGTATTCCTCTGGTCTCAGTGCAGAACAAACTAGGACTTTGATTTAAGCTTGTCCACGGTGATCATTTATTTAAATCAATGTGTCAAAGTAACATAACAGCAATGGCAAAGGTTCCGTTGCAGATTAGTTGTTCAGTTTTGATCCAAAACTAAAACTCTAAGACATTTCCAATGTAAGGTCAACCTTTTCTGCTGGTGCATGGCATCTGTCATTTGAACTGTCTACCATAAATCAAAACTGAAAATTTATTAGAAAAGGAGAAGCACCGATCACAAGGCTGGCTTATGGCAACTTCCCAGCAGAAAAATACGGTGTTACACGACATTTTAATTGTAAAAAGAACCAAGGCAGTCAGAGACTGCAACATTCCGCGACTTAGGTCAGGGTACCCTGAAAGTAGTACCTGACGAGTGCATAGTTTTGACCTCTCAGGGTAGGTCAAAGCTATGCACTAGCTTTGACCATAGATCAAAACTGGTGCATAGGTAGATCGAAGCACTAATTTTGATCAATGGCCTTACTCACACTGACCTTCTCCCTCCTCTTTCTAATCTGGTTCCTGAGTGTACATACATCCATTCATTCATTCATTTTCTTCCGCTGAATCCGCTGTACAAATGCCCTATGCCACCTCACGCTGGCATGGGGCGTGAGGTGGGGGACACTCCAGGGACAACGCCAGTGCACCGCGGAGCCACACACAAAGACATACAACCACGCACACACACACTTCTACAGGCAATTTGGGACCAGCCAATTAACCTATACAGTAAGTGGAAATTGTGGTCATCTCATTTTCATCCCCTTTGCCGCCCGAGTACGGTACTTTTTGTTTCATCTTTCTGTCTGCAACGGTTGTGAAGATATTTGGTGGACATGCGAACGACTGGACTAACACACAAACAGTGACAATTACATCACCGGTTTGGAGCGAGATGTAACAATTACAATCAGGGCTTTGAACTGGTTCATGGAATGAAAGCAAAAACCAGAAACTTTTGGTATTTTGCCAGGAACAAAAATGAAACCGAAAACTTTATATTTTTTTAATGTTCCGGAACAGAATCAGAACAAAAAATAATTGTAAATCGGTTAATGCCGGGGGGTTTTTTCCTTCTTGAAAATAATATCTAACCTCAAGTTTCCCTTCCTGTCATTCACTCAATGCATGACGAAAGCAGAGAGAAATTGAGGTATATCACCAACAGTCAAAGTAAAGGCAGTCTCCCAGTCAATTATATTCACGACAGGTAAACACTGAAGTCTGTCAATGTGAAAAAAAATTGATTTAGACATTATCTCTTTGGCTGTCAGTCATTTTCAGTGTAGTGTGTCCCCGTATTGTCAGCGCTTCGTAGATACTAATCTCTTCCGGTGGACTTCCTCCGACGCTCCAGACATTTATCGGCGTTTCCTTTCTGTTCTTGACCAATCACAAGATGCTTCGTTCAGAGCTTCACGTGTTCGCTCCCCGGTGAGCTCTGACACACAGAAACTTTGTTGCATCATCAGGTGCAGCAGCTTCTCCGTCTCCCTGATTCTCCATCCTCTGTTCTGTTACTGGATCAGTGCTGTTGTCCTGTTTACTGTAGGGACAAATCTACTGTATGTAAACTGCTTTAATTTCTAATTTAAAAGTCCTAAAGCTTATTTATATTTACAAAGAACATTATTAACAGGTTTGGGAACTATATATTTTTTGTTCTAACCAGTTCGAGAACGTCAGTTCATGGGTGGAACTTAAAACTGGAAACGCTTCCGTTTCTGTTCTGAAGGAACCGATTGGCAAAAAAATTCTGGTTCAAAGCCCTGATTACAATACATCACCGCTTTGAAGCGGGATGTAATAATAATTTCAATACTTACTCTGTATCCCTCATCTGTAATACCGCAACAATCAGGTGTATAGCTCAACAAGCACACATTATACCCAACGACTCTTAAGGTTTAAAATTGAATTAGCTCTCTTTTTTGTACCACACTATAATTGTAAGACTTACAACAGTTCGTTCCTGCTGCATTCTTGGCGTGCTTACATCAATAAAGTTAATTTAAAGGAATGTGACTTATGTCAGCGGTCCCCAACCTTTTTTGCGCCACGGACAGGTTTCATCCAAGACAATATTTTCACAGACCTGTCTTCATTTGCTCTATAATCGTTAATGACGCCAGGACAGCTGTAGTTTTAATACTAAATCATCCCCAGTGGTTTTATGTAAAATGCAGACATGGACAACAAACAATATTTTTTTCATTAATTGATAATCAACATCACTGTAAACAAAATAATTGGAAGAAATAATTAAAAACTCAATTGAAGTGACTGCACTGATAAGGTTTATTTTGAAATACAGCGACTTACAATCAGTGCATTCAATGTAGGAGAATTACAGATCATTTCCAATAAACGGGTGAAGAAATCAATCAAATAATAATAATTACAATGATGAGAATTGGTGGTTGGGGAATGCCGATATAAGGGTGGTTTTCTTTACGGTCACTGCAGAAAATCCCACTCCACAAAGACAGGAGATTGGAAATGGAAGCAGGGTTTGCGATACTTTTTTGGGTGAACACCCACCTGACCTTTGGTGAATAATAGTTTTAAACTTGTGTTTTATTTGATCAGATTCACTAAAACAGTTCGCTAACAGTTGTTACCTGTCCTTGACAAGGAACACAACACTAGATGTCATTATAATCGTGGCATTTGTACTTTATTTTGCTGCTTGGTTTTTATCTGTTTATCCATTCTCGCTATAGATTAAGAAATACTGAATCAAGTTTTTCTGTCTATCAAAGCTACGTTGGTGTAAGAATGTTTGAATAAAATAAACTGAACAAAACGTGCATGCTTGTTCAAATATGATTAAAATGAATGGACTCAGGACCGGCTGCTCTTCACCCGTAAGAACGTTGCAGCAACTAAACGTACATGCACAGGAAACAACACTACAGTGAACCTCGTGACCCAACTATGACATAATTTTAAAAACAGCAACACAATGATAAACAAATAATATCCTGTCTTTTGTCAAAACCACAAGCAATTCAGAATGAGTGGGTATGGTGAGCAGTTCAGGTTCACTTTACAGGCCATTAAATTGTTGGAACAGTCATGACTTCTTGTACAAAAGTTGTCCTCTATGGTCTATGAGATGATGGGAGGATCAAAAACAATACCTAAAACATCACCTGAGAATAAGAATATTCTGGACCCCATCAGTATGAAAGCTAACTGGATGCCTGTGTGGCTGCAGGAGGAAAGTCATGTAGAGGCAGTGTTCATTTTACCTCAAGAAAGTAGTGCATCCTTGGATGCGCTTCGATACAAATTTGTGCATCCCAATAAGACGTTTAAGCATCCAAGAAGTTATAACACTATACGGTAGAAATGTAGGCAAGGATTGAATTTTGCCAATAGTAGAACATAAAAACTAAACAAACTTAATTTAAATGCTTTTACAAATAACGTCATAACTTAAGAAAAAAAGTAAAATTAAATATTGGTTTTATCAACATGTTAAAGCCTGGTTATCATTTAAAAAAAGTTTTAGAAACAGATGTAATATTTTTTTCACTTTTGCTTTTCACTCAATAGATTTCTTTGCCTTTAATTCACATACTGAATTCTCCTGTGGACACTGCATCAAGCTGACAGGACCTTCACCGTCAGTAATGTCTCTTTCTTTGATTTACTTTTTATTGTTTTTCATTCATTGTCACTTGCTTTTTCTCCAACTTTTGTATCTTCTTCGGAGGCATGATGATAATCAATCAGTCAACCTTTATTTGTATAGCGCTTAATCACATCAGCAGACATTTCAAAGCGCTTTAACAGACAGAAACCCAACAAGACTCTCCAAGACTAAGCAACAGCTCATACTTGCTCTGGAGCGTCTAACTCCTTGCTCTCACTGTAGCGCATAAAACGAGCAGATGTGCACTGTCTGACAAGCGTGCGTCCCTGTCAAACAATGTGTGTGTCAAAGATGAATGCAAACGAGAACACTGTAGAGGATGAGCCCTTTATACGCAGCCATAAGAAAGACAACAATATAAGTTCAGAACATGGTAATGGAAAATCCTGTGAGCACACGCCAACCATAACACTTCAGCAACGCGCTACAACATAGTGAATAGTAAATGAAATAGTATCAACAGACAAAGTTTTGGCCTGAGGAACGAGTCATTCAACATTCAACTGTCAAGTCAAATGTCAATGGCTCAGAAAAAAACATATGTACACATGTAGCCGACTGATTCAGCCCAGGCTATAGCAAAATCTGTTTCGGTTTTGCCTTCCAGGGTTTGTCTTAAATGAAAGTTTTGGTGTATGTTTTATAAATCATTTTTCCAGTATACAACATGCAGGTCAACGCTCATGTTTCTGGGATTTACTAGCTGGGAAAACAGTCAGATTACATACAAATCCCTGCAGCAATTCAGGATTGTTCAAGATGCCACTGAGAGGCATATCTTATGTTATAATGCCCAAGTATGTGGGCATTATAACATAAGATGTTATAATGCCAGTCCAAGTATGTGGACTGGGATTAACAGGAGGAAAACTTTGAACTATAAAGTACAAAAAAATCATACATTACAAATCACTGAAAATCAAGTTTGTAGTTAAACTTCTGCATATCAGTTTTGTAGTGTAAACCAACTGAATTCAAATGACAGCTCATGTTGGATATCAGTTTCTGCTTGGTTATGTTCTGCATATTTTTATTTTGTAGCTTAGATTTGTCACATGTTTTAATATAAAATACCAGTGGGAACCCGTGGAAATAAAACAGTAATATCAGACTTCATACCAAACATGTGAAAACAAATGTATTGGTATTATAAAGCAAGTGCACCCAATGTAGTAAAAAAATCAATGTGGCGATGTGATGACTTTATGTTGGCAAATCCAAGGATTGCACTGGGCGGGCATTGCAAAGCCGTAGATGAATGTTAGCAGGTTAACTGGAGAAAGAAAGCTAAGTAATCATGAGATAGGGAAAGGAGATAACATCAAAGGAAAAGACACCTGTCAAAAGAGCAAGTGGAAAACAAATTTTAGAGAAATAATAGTTCTGTTACCTGACTATATGAACAGAACTGTATGTAGTCACTTAAAGAGCTTTTTTTGTCAGACGCCCGAGGAGCATTTTTGATACTACATTGATTGTCCCATTCCAAACGGAAACCATAGCTGGACAGACATAGCTGTTTGCCTAGCCAGCTAGTTCCACCCAGAATTCATTGCAGTTTTCTGTGTCGTTCCTGCTGTTTGGACTCTGCTCAAAAAGATGAACATTGTTGGAACAGTTATGACACTGTAAAATAATGTTAACTGGGAAGTCTATGTGTAGTAATTTCTTCTCCTAACATAGCAGATGCCTTACGCCCTATTGTTCACGTGATTCCTTCTGGCAGATGCGCCGTGATTGGTTGGGCGCTTGATGGACAAGTAGTGGGTGGAGTTGGTGACCGCGTGACACTTTTTCAAGTGAGCTTATTCAGATATAGGTGGGGATGTTCTGGAACATCTCGTCCTGCACAAGATACTGATAATAGACTGGAAAGAACAATGAATGCATTCATCGTCTTAATGGGTGAGAACACCAAGAGACAAAATGTTACAGTCGCTTATTTATTTGTATTTGACTCCTTGAGATTCAGATTTTATACCGTAACAATTATAATGAATTATAATTATGTAATTCTTTTCTGAACACTTGCCTCATCAAGCAAATGAGGTGCAAGGTATTGTTACCCTGCATGACATTTTCAGTTGTGATAACTTGAACTTGGCAGTGTTCTTGTTAGCTCCATTGAGTGTTCTTGTTAGCTCCATGGGTTCAACACAAGCCAAGTGTCTACAAAAACAAAATTCTTCAACCTGATGTCTATTCGGATGGTCTGAAATACAGCGTACACTTGTAAGTGTAGATGGTGAAACATTTTGCCAACCTTCACAGAATTACTTTAGCAGCAGAGGCTCAAAGTTTAATTTTCTGATAAGGTCTAAATTTACACAAAGACTCCATGTCTGAACTCTCAGGCACTTCACCACTGCTGACCCAAAAGCCAAAGTCAGCTCCAGTAGCTGAGAACCAACTAGATCAGAAAAAAGATTAAACCAAATCAGAACTCCTGGGGTCTTGGGATCACCAGTATGTCTGGAGTATGTTTTGTGTTAAGTATAACACAAAACGCTGCCAAATTGTAGATAGTAAGGGAGACATCACAAGTCTCCCTTAAGTATGATGTCTGTTGTGCTGACTTGTTCTCCTTTGATTTTATCATGACAGACAGCTGTCTGCTTTAAACCTAATAATCTGCAAAGTGGTGACTCAATTTCTTCCAGCTCTAAGTGTTGGTCTGGCAGCATCAGAACCAATGCAAATGTGTCACTATGCAAACATGGATTACATGTGAAGGAATGAATGACGTGTGAGTGGAAGTTAGTATACAGTATGTGCAAGAGTCAGATGAGAGGGCAGTGAAGAAGTCACCAGTCATCAGCAGTGAGTGCTGAGTTCACGGTAGCACGGAAATCAATCGCCAACCCATCGACTTGTAACTGATAACATTTTTTGTAAAAAGGTTTGTCTAATACAGTAGTTAGATTTCTTCCTGTTAATATTCCTCGTCAAAGCAGTGCGCTATTCAATCAAAACATTTCATTAAAAAGTATTTGTAATGAATAGATTTGTATTTTCACACTACAAACGGTAGCTGTCAAACTTTCTGCTTCCCATCCCAGCACACAACCCGATCCTCTCAAGCTGACCCACCTCTTCTGCGTGTCTCCTCAGAGCCTTCTCCCGCTCGTACTGGGTCACTAGCTGCTCGTTGTCCTCCTTGAGGAGCTCCAGCTCCACTTCGTGATCCTGGTTGACAGCGAACACCGAGTCCAAGTTCTCCAGCACGGCGACGACCAGCGGCATCAGCTCCTTCACTACGTCTTCGTCGTATTTCTCGATTAGCCGTTCAAACTCACGGTAAATGGAGCTGGCCAGACCTGAGACCCGCTCGGACATCATGGTCGAGTTGCCGGAGTCGTCCTGATACAGGACTACGTCGTCCAGCTCCATATTCTTGGCGCCACTTGTACTTATTTACCAGCTAACGTTAATGAGCTAGCCGTAAGCTTCAGCTGACTGGGGCTGCCCGCTTTTCCACTTTCAGTGCAACAGAACGTCGTTAAAACATTTCTAAATGTACTTAATACTATAGAAGAGACGCTGGACTTCATAGAATTCTACTTTCCTTGGAGGTGTGAACGACAGACTTCAGAATCTCGCTTGCCCGACTAGATAGCAGTCCCGAAAAGTCTTACTGAGCTCCTGATTAGTTTCCCTGTCCAACAGATGAGCTCCTGCTGCTAACTTCAAATACTGTCGGACAAAAGACAATCAGAAAAAAAAACACACCAATTCCAATAATCAGCTTCATACTTCTAAAAACGACGCAAGCGCGCAAGAAAGCAAATCAAAGGCAACCAGTTACATACTAGTATTAAAACAAAATGACATTTCATCTGACTTGTTTTTGTAGTTTCCGTTAGGTGACGTTTGTAGGGCGGGGAACCATTTCCCAAAAGATTATTCAAATAAAAGCGGCTTGTTGCTACAATTTTAGCCGTTTGTTGTCAGTTTATGTTGGACTTTTAACCAAATTTAATAAAAATGTATTTGTCATTTCCGTACATTTCTTTATGTTTTATTCTTGAATTTAAGCATAAACAACTCCGTTTTCTACGCTCAACGTTGGGGTTCTTGGGTAAATTCAGAGTCAAACGCAGAGAAACGTTGTGCCAGCTTTAACATTTTCAACTATCGACTTGAAGCTACTGTATTTGGATAGAGCTTCAGCTACGGATAATAACGAGGAACACTTGAAGCCATCACTTGTTTATGACGGGAGGTCAAGCTTACGTCACATACTAAACAGGAATGATGTGGGATAAATTTGAACTTTCGGGTAATCCTTAATGATCTCTTCATTAGAAAGTTTTCCCAAGTTTTCAGGTCTTTCCACTGACTCTTATGCATGTGATCTAAGTTCTCAATTTAGATCACCTGCATTCAGTTTATCAGGATGCTGCTGCTGCAGCCCTGCTATGAATAAAAAAACCCCACAAAATTATGCTCAAAAAGCTTTTATTTACATTGAGGAATCCGATGCATTATTTTGTGATCGTTACAGAGGCATGAGTGGATATACACTGATGGTACATTGATTGAAATAAAGATGTAATCGTCATGGCAAGTTCTTTCCCCAAAAAAATGTGAACATAGAATCTCCCTCTTAAATCTAGTATTGTTTTTCGGAAATTCAAAATTTAAAATGCTGAACAAAACTTAATGTAAACAGAGCAATTTTTCATTTTTGTTTGGATATTTTTGTAATGCATAGGCACTGTTCACCCTGATGTGTTAAGGCATTTATAAAAGGACAGACCAAACAGTCACTGAACAATGGATGATGCTTCAGTTCACATTTTGAGGTTATCCTGTATCCTCCTCTACACAGGTAACATATGAAAGACAACATCAGACACTTTTGCTGACCAAGAAGCAGCTTCTACCACCCATACAGCACGCACGCACGCACACACACAAAGTGTTGAACACTGACATTACATTAGAATTGCACCACATTCACATATTGTACAAAATGCACATTCAGAGGTTTATGTACAAGTTGCTCAAGGAATAAATCAAGAGTTTAGCTCAAAATAACTGAATAAAATAAAAGTGCAACTTAAAAAGTTTTTGGGTCACTGATATTTAATGAATCATACTGGAAGTGATCAAAACTGGAAAACCTCTGACATTTCATGTCTTCCATTACTATGCAGTGTTAAAATGTAGAATCTGAGAGCCGGTGCATAAAGACTCAGTCTCTATGGTGCGCTCCGGACAGGATCGTGTTGGCTGTTTGCAGATGATGGGCAGAGTACGTAAGGCCTGTCGCTGGTGAGTGTGTTGAGTGCTTTGAGTAGAATGTCGGGCATGTGATCTGCAAGCATCCTGGGACTGATCAAAATACTCCTGAACGCCATTTCGTTGGACCAGTCAGCACGGTACTGCACCTGGGAAAAACACGATCTGAAGAAAAAATACAGAAGAGGTTGAGTGGCAGGTCAATCTACCTTGAATGGACACCCATGTGGTTCTCAGGAGGTACAATACATTTCAGTAATGACAATATTTATGATGGTAATTTCAGAAAAGCATATGGAGATGTTTAGTGTTAAACTGTCATTGAAAGGTGTTGATTCAAACTGGCAGTTATTCGTATTGCTCTACCCACCCAGTTTAAGGCCCCGTCTACATGATGCCGGAACTTTTCGAAAACACAACTTTTTTCACACTGCATCGAAAACGATTCGCGTCCACACGACAGCATTTTCTAAAAGATCTCTGTCCAAACGGACCAGGAAGTGTCGAAATTCACGCTGGTCTTCCTGTAGGAGGACCTCCATCAAAGAGTTCTCCACCAGCAGACTGTGCATCCCGGTCTGACCCAGAACTCGCGCCGGCGTCTTTAGCGAGGAACGTGAATAAATGAGTAAATAAATACATATATAAACTTTATGACACATAAATAGACGAACGAATATTTAAGTGTAAAGGATTTTTATCAACGCATCTTCGACGGTGAGCTGTTATACGTCAGAAAATAGCCGGTTTTAGCTCCGTTTGGACATGTAGACACGGGTCACATGCATGACGTCAAAGCAGTTTTGGTCAATGGGACACGCCCCCGGATAGAAAAAGTTGTGGATCCACACGACAACGGAGACCCAGCGTTTTCAAAAAATTCGACCTTGGCAAGCGTTTTCAAAAAGTTGCGTTTTCGTTCCGGATATCTGCGTTGTCGTGTGGACAGTGTTAGCCCAGTCCAAACATATCGGCTCTCGTCTGTAACTCAACCCACAAAAACACAAAATATAAATCCAGAAATCCCAAAGATAAGTTTTTAACATGTTATTTTCCGGTATTTTGAACAACAGAGACTAAGGGAAAACTTCTCATAGATAATTTGTCAAATGTAAAGCTACTTCAGGTTGTCCTGCTTGTAAACACTACTAGTGCTTTTTACGCTTCAGAAGTGAACATCCAACAGACCTTCGTGACGGTCCATCTTCAATGATGTGCAGGATTCGTCCCGGCAGGAAGAGAGGCACGTGTGCAGGTGTGTGGACGGGTGAGTCATCCGACGCCAGGCTCTGATAGGATGACGAGTGGTGAATGATCAGTGACTCCTCCCCCAACAGAGGCCTGTTGAGCTGCTGTTCCCTCCTCTCTTCCATCTCAGTAGGAAAGTCGTCTGGGTCTCCTCCAAACAGCTCGTACCAACATCCTTGCATCAGGATGGTGTACTGGAGAACATATGCAAAAATAGCTCAGATCACTGTCTGGAATAAAAATTATCACCACTGAGGTGTAAAACTAGATCCCTAAAGAGAAAAGCTGAAAGGAAAAGAAGAAGAGGTATAAAACTAGGCTAATGTCAGGGCTTTGGCTGTTTTTACCTTGGGTTTATTGCAGTTGGACACTATCTTAAGTATCCTTCTCTTCAGATCCTCCATATTGGGAATGCTCAATCTGCACAAGAATAATGACAGCAGATTATTTTTAAAGTGTATTTTTTTCCTCCTTCTGTGTGCACATAAGAACAGGAACGAGTTAATTAATAGTTTATATAGCCACATTGTTCAATAATTGAAAACTGCCTACTGAGAATATGCAGTCAAAGGAAAAAAAACCACAAGAATTGGTTTTACCTGGGAACCAGATCCTTTCCCAGCACGACTGAGATCACAAAGTCTTTGGAGTAATCCGCTAAAGCTTTACTGTACAGAAGAGAATAATAAGGTTCAATGGAATCTGTGTCCAGTTGTCAAAAATGCTGATGGCAAGTCCCAATATTTAACAGTGTTGTAGAGGGCCGGAGCAAATCCCAACAGACTAAAGGTGAAAGGCAGGGTGTATTACAGACTGGTCATTGAACAGCAAACATGAACTAAATATGTATGTGAGTGTAAACAACATTGACGCTCACGTTCATATTTAACTGGCAATTTAGGGTTACCAAAGATCATATAAGACAGTAACTTAGAAAGCCCACCAGGAGCAATCATTTTTGTGACAGTGGCGAAGTAAAAGAGCAGATCCCGACTCTCCATGCAAAACCCGATCCCCCATTCTTGTGAGGAGACAGTTCTACCCATATTAGTTAGAATTGAGAAATAAGGGTCTGCTATTATATATTTTAAAATGATTTTCAAATATAATAATAGTTTTCATTACAAGTAATTTACATGTTGTTAATGACATCTTTATTACACAGCCCAAAGGTCTCCATCATCCAAGTGTCCCTTTGAATCCATTCCATAAAATATATGTTCCTCATTAACAGTATTGTATATAATAACTTTTATCAGTAGTCTCCAAGCCCTGGGTCAAGGACCACTGCTGGTCCGTGGGTGAATTGGTACCGGGCTGCACACAATATATTACCGCTAGACTGAACCTCCCAAGTAGCAAAATGAACAAAAAACAAATGTTGGTGCGACGTTACGAAGACGCTGCTGATAAAGTCGATACACATTGGACTGATGTTTATTATTATCAGATTTAGAAAAAAAAAAGTTTTTATGGCTGTAGTCATATCATTTTATCTTGTATTTGCCACACCATAAAGGCCAGTCCGTGAAAATATTGCCTGACGTCAAACCGGTCCGTGGAACAAAAATGGTTGGGGCCCACTGACTTATACAACCTGGCCAAACAGGACTGTCTTCCTCACCTCAGGAGTCCTCCTGGTGGAGAGAATGCGTAGCACTGCAGGGTAGGGAAGGAGTTCCGCAGAAGGACAGCCAGCACTGAGGCAGTGCCAGCTCCAAGACTGTGACCAGTGATGACCAGTTTGTACTCCTACAGAAACACGCATTCAACAAGTGTAGATTATTCATGGTGCAAACTTCTGCTGGCTAGAATTCTAAAAAAAAACAAAGGTAAATAAAATGCTGCATTTCTTAAACATAGGTTCTGCAACCAGGTATTGCTTCTTACCGGGGCGACGGAGAAAGCTTGGTTCAGGATGCCGTCGTTCACCAGCTTCTTATAGACATAAGTTGCTGCCTGACAAATGCCCTGCAGTGAGAGATGCAGGAATAAGCCTCAACCTACTGGAAAACACACTCCCTCACACACCAGTGGATGGAACTGTTTCTAAGTGGACCTTGTGAGCATAGCTGGCTCCAGTCACTCCCTCTATGGGCAGGTTCTCACATTCAGCAGACAGGTCTGTCAGGACGTCCTACAGAACAAACACCATATGAGGTTACTAATTCTCAGGTTGAGACTGTCAGAGGTCTTGGAGGAATCCCTGAGATCAGAATCAGCATCAAACAATCTTTCCGACCGTAAACGAACATAAGAATGTTTTCACCACGACAATGAATTTTTTTATCCATGCTTGTGAGTATACAAATCCAATCATGACAAGAGTGGCTCATGCAGACCGATTTAACCCGTCGGTGACCTATCTATCACTTTATTTCAACACACGTCTGTCTAGGTCATGTACATAAAAAGGGAAGTGATTCTGACTCTGGAAATACAGCAAGCGTTACAAATGCACAACAGCTGATCACAAGAAAAAACTATTTTAAGTCTATTTTAGACTAATCTATAATGTATTTTTGTAACAATTGTGCAAATGAAAACAAATGTTCAACACAATGGAAGTGAAACCATAACTCTCATTATTGTATACATGCACAGAATACAATAGATTAAAATAAATAAATAAAAAACTGAGATAAAACTCAGTAGTTATGTCTTTCAAAATAACTCAACACATGAAGAACAGAGTCCCAACCCACCCTCAGCGACAGTGTTCCTCTGACAGCCACCAGGATGGCCTCTCTCTTATGGTCCAGCGCCACGTAGAAGGGGACCTCATAGATCTACAACAAACACACTTTCTTACAACCTGCAATGACTGAAGATGGACAGATGTTATCATCTAACAGAGGCTGACTTCTAGAATAAGCCTGAGGGAAACAATCGAACACGTAAAGATGTTCTCCAACGCTGCAACCTGGTATCCTTCTTACCTGGTTGTGAAAACTGACAAAGATGAAGTCTCTGTACTGCAAACCAGTGGTTTGCAGAATGGAAGCAAAATGGCAGCCCAGATGGTCTCCGCCAATGATGTCATAGTCGGCTGTACGGCTCCTACAGCTGATGGGTACAAATTGTTTTAAGAGAAAACTTTATTAACACAAAGGAAATGTGACATTTATCTCTGGCTTTTTAAAAAAAAAAAAAAATTATATACCGATTATAATCCCTGCAGGGAAATTAGTAGCACACTCTAGTTGGTTTAAATCAAATCGTGCATATACAGTATATGTGTGTACAGGCCCTGAACAACAAACACACACAGGGGGCCTATACACATGCAGAGGAGGTAGAGTGGCGAGTCCTTTATTGGTGCGCCCCAAATGAGCAACTTTGTAAAGGGGACGGCGCCTTGCTCATGGGTGCCTCGGCAGTGCTCTGGAGGTGAGCTGACACCTCCCACTGTCAGCTCACCTCCGGGTTTTGTTTTTGGGCGGGAGTGGGAATCGAACTGCTGATCTTTGAAACATTGGACGACCCACTCTACCGCGTGCTCTACCACTGAGCCACTGCCGCCCCTTAGTGACACTGATCAAAGACAGAACTCGATGAGGACCAGTGCAGATGATCATCAAGATGTGAAACAAGAAGATAAAAAATGTCAGTCTAAAACAATCTCTGCTGATGCTCGAGGTTTCCTTGTTCTGCTGATTTCAATTTCAATTTGAATTCAGCACATTTTTACTTCACACAAAGAAAAAAAAAAAACCTTCTGCAGGACAAAACAAAAGTTCACTGTTTGCTTTTCAGACCAGTCTGCTTTTATTCAGAGTCCTAACCTAAACAGGCTGATCTTCTGACTCGTCTGACGGGTCCCACTGGCTGTGAGAGGCTCTTACCAGTCTCCACTGAGTTTGCACAGTCCGGTAAGTAGATGGGAGTAAATGTACAATGGCCAACCATAGGCAGCCGCAGCAAACTTCATGAAGTGAGCTGCTTTCTCCAATTCTGTCTCTAAATCTTCTCCCTCCAAACGGTAAAAGAAAAACAAACAATATGGAAACATTATAAGCAAGGATGCTGTTTTACAGACTTGCATGTTTAACTCTGTCTGTTATTCTCACATTTTTAAATACCATGCACAATTATGCTAATCTTTTATTTTATTCAGTAAGTAAACATCAGATATCTATTACTTACTATTGCCCCGTATATTTTAAGATGTTATTACTTCAACAAATTTAACTATGAACTTTTAGCAGACACATTTTATTATTGTGTTATTATCTGATTTTGTTTAGGTTGTTTTTGATGGTGTTTTCATCATTAGCCCTGATTTTATTTACAGGTAGTCGTCAACTTACGACCTATGCGACTTACGACCAACCGACTTTATGACCACAATGTCCGGGCAACACGGGCATTCCCTCCTGCCACAGTACTCACGCTCTGAGACTCCCGCACTCTCTTCAGTCACTACGCCGCACACACACTGTTCAGTCACACTGTGAGATCAGTAGCCCAACCCAACTATGAATGAAGAACTGATCGCGCTGGAAGAAGAAAGAGTGGAAGAAGAAGAGAGAAGAGAAGCAGAGAAAGAAGAGGAGGAACCAGAAAAAATGTTCACCACCAAAGGCTTGTCAGAAGGCTTTTCCCTGTTAAATAAACTCCTTGCACTTTGAAGAAATGGACCCAAACAGAAAGATTTGCAAGGATTGAACGGATGGCAAACAACGCTTTCCGCCCATATCGTGAAATTTATGAGGAGAAAAAGAAACGAACAATTCTTACAAAGCTCACAATGTTTATGAAAAGATCGTCTCCCGCTCTCACCAACTCACGCGCTGCCCCAGCTGATGATCCGGACGACCCACAGCCAAGCACCAGCGATGCCAGCAGCCACTAAGTTTTTGTATTTTACTGTCTTTGCATTTTGGTATTTCAACACTACATTGTTTTTCATTTTGTATGTTTTCACATAATAAACTAATTGTATTGTAGTACAGTATTAATTGTTTGACTTGAACCTGACAAACGTAAAAGTATGGAACAGTATGATATCTAGCGAAAATGATCAAAGAGATGTCACCTCCCCACGCTCCCTTGTGTCTCCCGCGCCCTCCACTCCCACGCTCTTCTGTCCTCAACACCACACCTCCACCCTACCTTGAGGCTCACAATAGGCGAGAAAACAGATTGAATTTTTACTTAAGAGTCGATTTACGACCAAGTCAAATTACGACCAATCTTTCGGGACCAATCGCGGTCATAAGTCGACAACTACCTGTATTGTGTATTTTGTAATCCATAATGAAGCATGTAAACCTACTGTTTTTTAGCTATTTTAGCTATGTATTTTAACATACATGTTATCTGTGGTAGCCCACAACTATAGCTGTTAAAATGTGACAAATAAGGGTTAGTGAGTTAATAAATGTATGAACCATATTGTGTTCATACACAATACTTTACTGCCCAGTCTTTCCAAACATACTGACAAGGCAGAACCAGTGCAGTCATTTCATTGTCAAGTCATCCAAGCATGATGCCGACATGACATTTGTCGAGATAATCTATATGATCGAAACACAGTTTCACTTACGATGGGAGAGGAAGGGCTGTGATCAACTATGACGTCTGGATCTCTGCTCAGCTCCATCTTATCGTGCTCCTGATGCAGCAGAGCCAAACCAGCTGCTATGTCGCTGGGTACCAGGTCTGTATCCTGCAAAGAAAACACGCACACCTTTAACATTTTTGCATGATTTATTCTGTGATGTGTGAATGACAGAACAAAAGGAAGAAAGGTGTCTCACAGAGAAGAATCCTGTGAAGAGCTGTGCGATGCTGGAGAACGCTGCCCGGTAGCTTTCATCCTGTGGCATACAACAGCAAAGAAACCGCAGTCTGCTCTCCCACACCTTGACTGCCAGCGAGCGAGCTGTGGAGAAGAACTGACGGCCCTCACCGCGCTCTGTGTCTCGTACTCCCAGTGGCTCCATGGTAGGTGGCTGAGGACGGGGGTTTCCCAGTGGGTCAAACACAAAAAGAACTCCTACTGCAGTGAACAGAAGGATGATCCAGCTGTTGTAACACAAAAAAGACCTTTCTGTCAAAACACCCATTAAATCAATAAAAACTGTCAAAATACAGACTCCAACAATCTACCTGGCAACCACTGCAGCAATGACAGCACCCACTGTGGCAGGATCGCAGCCTCGGCTGTCATCAGATACCCAGAATGAACCAAGACAGGCCCACACCAGCTCAGGAATGTACAGAAGAGCTCGAAGATAAACCAATGCGGGGATAGCCCGCCGTGGGCCAGAGTTTGTAATGGTACCTGAGAAACACAGATACCAGAATAATCCACAAAAATATTTAAAAAATATAAAATTCAATATTTTGAATAGCTGGTACTTATAATCGGAAGAATAAAACAAACAGTCCATAGATATCTATATTAGGTTATTTGAAATTGTGCTGTTTATGTAATTTGTGTGAATTTAATTTATGATTTGCCTTAATCTAGCTGAACACTGATATACAAAGGGCCAGATACAGTGTTATAAAAAACTTAGACACCCCTGATAATTTTCCAGATTTTCCTTTATAAATCACTGGTAGTTTGGATCAACAATTTCAGTTAAATATATCATATAGCAGATGAACACAATGGTGTTTGAGAAGTGAAATGAAGTTTAAAGGATTTACAAAAAGTGTGCAATAATTATTTACACAAAAGTGGGCAGGTGCATGAATTTGGGCACCCCAACAAAAAAATTACTGTACATTAGTATTTAGTAGAGCCTGGTGACGAACACAGCGGGTCCAGATTTGAGTCCTGCTCTGTGTGGAGTTTGTATGTTCTAGCTGTGTCTGCGTGGGTTCTCTCCGGGTTCTCCAGCTTCCTCCCACCTCCAAAAACATGCGCTTCAGGTTAATTGGCAGGTCCCAAATTGCGCGTAGGAATGAGTGTGTGTGTGTGTGTGTGTGTGTGTGTGTGTGTGTGTGTGTGTGTGTGTGTGTCTGTGTGTGTGTGTGTGTGTGTGTGTGTGTGTGTGTGTGTGTGTGTGTGTGTGTGTGTGTGTGTGTGTGTGTGTCTGTGTGTGTGTGTGTCTGTGTGTGTGTGTCTGTGTGTGTGTGTTTGTCTGTCTGTCTGTCTTTGTGTGTATACTGGCGTTGTGCCCGGAGTGTCCCCCGCCTTATGCCAGCTGGGATAGGCTCCAGCTCCCTGTGTCCCGCTGTGGCAGATAAAGCGGAAGAAAATGGATGGATGGATGTTTTTGCAGAAATAGCAGCCTCCAAATGTTTTCTATAGCTTCCAATGAGGGTCTGGATTTTAACTGAAGGTGTTTTTGACAATCTGTCATCACAACACTTCTCCAGTTTGATTGGTATGATGGTTGCCAGCATGGTCAGTCCGCTTTAAATCACACCACAAATTTTTTGACAGAATTCAGGTCCAGGAGCGAGATGGCTATTCCAGAACATTGTTCAAATTCTACTAAGGTATTCATGCAAAGGAACAAGTACGATGTTTAGGGTCACTGTCCTGTGAGCGTATGCAGCCCCAGCATAAATTCAACTTTGTCTCTGATTCTTAAACAGTGTTTGCAGGAATCTATGCAATCTTCAATTTTAACAAGATTGCCAGTACCTGCACTGGACACATACCCTCACAGCGTGATGGAACCACCACCAAATTATACTGTGGGCAGTGAGTATTTGTTTTGGAAAGCTGTTTCCTTCATTTGCCATGCGTATCACCCCTTGTTATGTCCAAATAACTTGATTTTAGTTCAATCAGTCCAGAGTATCTCATTCCAAAACGAAGCTGACTTGTCAAAATGTGCTTTAGCGTACCTCAAGCGACTGTTTGTGGCATGTGCACAGAAAAAGTTTCTTCCACATCGCTCTTCCATAGAGCATCCCTTTGTGCAAAGTGTGCTGAATAATTGAATGATGCACAGTGACACCATCTGCAGCAAAATGATGTTGTAGGTCTTTGGAGCTGATCCGTGGGATGACTTTGACAGTTCTCACCATCCGTCATCTTGGCCTACCACTCCAGGCCCTAACTAGAACTGTGCCAGTGTTCTTCCATTTCCTCACTACATTCCTTACAATGGAAACTGAACAGCTGAAATCTTAGCTTTTTGCATCCCTCCCCTAAACCATGATGTTCAACAATCTTTGTTTTCAGGTCATTTGACAGTGGTTTTGAGGCTCCGCTGTTGCCACTCTTCATAGAAAATGGAAAGAGGACATCAACTTACAGTTGACCACCAGTAAATACCCGTTTCCCGTGATTGACTTCACCTTTAAGCTTCACCTTTGTATACAAAGGTGAAGCTTACTAAACAAATTTTGTCTTCCAATAATTAGTGCTAAAAGTACTCAAATCAATAAAACAACAAGGGTGCCCAAATTTATGCACCTGCCTACTTTTGTTTAAATACCAGTTTCCCGTGATTGACTTCACCTTTGTATACAAAGGTGAAGCTTACTAAACAAATTTTGTCTTCCAATAATTAGTGCTAAAAGTACTCAAATCAATAAAACAACAAGGGTGCCCAAATTTATGCACCTGCCTACTTTTGTTTAAATAATTATTGCACACTTTCTGTAAATCCTATAAACTTCATTTCACATCTCAAACATCACCGTGTTTGTCTGCTATCTTCTTCTTTTCCTTTCAGCTTTTCCCTTCAGGGGTCGCCACGGCGAATCAGTTGCCTCCATCTAACCTTGTCTTCTGCATCCTCTTCTTTCACACCAACTACCTTCATGTCCTCTTTCACTACATCCATATATCTCCTCTTTAGTCTTCCTCTAGACCTTCTACCTGGGAGTTCAAAACTCAGCATCCTTCTGCCAATATATACACTATCTCTCCTCTGGACATATGCAAACCATCTCAGTCTGGCCTCTGTGTTTGTCTGCTGTATGATATTTATATATATGATTTAATTGAAATTGTTAATCTGAACAACCAGTGATTTATAAAGGAAAATCTGGAAAATTATCAGGGGTGCCCAAACTTTTTCATACCACTGTGTGGCCCACGGGCTGCAGTTGGCTGGCCCAGGTCCATCTTAGGGAATAGTACCATCGTGTTAGATTAGCAACGGCATTTAAATGACCTTAAATGGCAATTATAGATTTAAATTTAATAAATAAAGACTTACGAACAATTCAACTGGCTTTAGAGGATGGTGTATGTCTATATGCTGTGTGTGAGCAATAAATGAGTTCGACTGTGAGATTCAAGTTGGACTGCCTAGTGCAGTGACTGTCTTGCGAACTTCCTGCATTGCAAATAACAGAATAACTAGAACTTTTACACAATTGCTAGCGTTACTTAAATAGTGTAAAATATAAACTTTAACCCCAGCTCTAAAAGCTTATTCATGGAATCTTGCTTGTGCTTGATGCTTCTATATTTTCTAAGTAAATGAGCTGATAAAACAATGATTTACCTTGGGCACTGACATAAACAATGGCACACAGTGACAAGATGATCAGTGCCAGCACAACAAGCAATCCAATCAGATAGATGTGAAGAACTCCTGTCCCGTTACAATCGAAATGGCCCTTGTGATAAGTGTACAGTATCATGGTGCCAATCCACCTGGTGAGAGAATATCAGCAGTGGAAAACAGGAAAAGAGCCAACTAAAGTTAGCATGCCATGCTTGATTGTCGTTAAGTGTCTAACGTGGAGTCATGGAAATTCGTTGAGGGGAAATAACTTACCAAATTATGCGGATGAACAGCTCGAAGGCGCCGGGAAAAACAAGGTCGTCACTGGCGATTCCCCATCGCCGACCGAATACCACAATTCCAGGCATTTTGATAAAACCTCTATTCCTCACTGAAGAGAAACCTCGTTACCACTGGAAAATGTAGCGCCGCTCTTGAGAAATGAACGCTTGAAATCATGCATGCCTTGGCAATGGCAAAGCAGTAGCTAACGCAACGCTTGGATGGTCGGCAACGAGTTTTCCTCACAATTGACACACTGTACTTCCCGATGTTGCTTAATATGAATGACTTCTGCTTCTTGTATTGTTGCAATAAAGAGACTTGCGTGACTAACATTAGCGACTAACGTTAGCTGTGCAGCTAGCTAGCTAAACATACTCGGAAACCCCTCTAATACACAGATAAGACTATCTGATAAACCGAACTATTCATTACTTGCTTTGCTACTTCCTTTATATCGGATTTGAAATACTTAGGATCAAAGACAAAATAAAGCAATATGATAGCGATCTGGTTTGTTTTGAACCAGCAGCGACCTTCCGCCTATCAAAGCCGAACGCAACAAACTGTCGCATAAACGTTCCGGTATGTTTTCCTAATTATGTTAACAGTAATAATTGCAATAAGAACAAGCCGTCGACCGGTACCGTTACTCCAGTGAAATAAAACTGAAATTGAATTTATGATCTAAAAGGTCGATAATGTTCTATATTCCTAGTCTCAATTCAGGTTAATTAATTAAATACAGTATTACAACCAGGATTACTAGTGATGTCAGGTCAGGGGTCGGCAATCTTCAGCACACAAAGATCCATTTGGACCCGTTTCCCACTGAAAACAACACACTAGGACCCACAAACCCATTCTAATGTGTAATGTGGCCGTATCCGGGGACAGAGCCCACTTGTTTAACAAACAACGTGACACCCATACCGACGAGTGCTATATGAGTCGATATGACTGATTCAGAGAAATGTGCCATGAAATTGAATGTGTAAATGCGTAAACATTGATCTCAACAAGGATGTAATTACTGTTTTTCCCTGTCGTGATTTTTTTAAGCGCTTATATAGACAGATTTGATAAAAAAGACACCCTGCTAAGAAAGCCTTGTGGTTCCATGGTGTAATGGTTAGCACTCTGGACTCTGAATCCAGCGATCCGAGTTCAAATCTCGGTGGAACCTAATGAATTTTATCCACTTTAGCCAACTGTGACGAAATGTCTACATAATTTATACAACAATGTGAGTTGATGTATAACTGGTTAAAATGTTTCAGAACTGGTCTGCATCTCCTTTCTCCTATTGTATTTACATTCAGGCCTGGAAATCCCGCCTCCACCTCAGCAACTTCAGCACAATTTGGACTAAATTCTATCTGGCCTATCTGCCACTCTCATTCTCTGTCTCTCTCTCTTTTCCTTGCCCTGTCTCTATCCCCAGTATATTTCCTTTCCCTCCCAACCGGTCAAGGCAAATGATCGCCCTCGAGTCTGGGTCCTGCCAGGAGTTTCTTCCTCAATGAGAGAGTTTTTCCCCGCCTCTGCCGCTTATGCTTATGTAACCCAGTGGTTATCTAGCCAGCCTGTTATTCAGTGTTAATAGGTACACTGTCTCTTTAAGAGTCACGACAGTAAAGTCCTGCTTTATGGCTGTGTAGTGGCGATCTCACAGCGGGAGAATTCGCACTTGATTACATCTCACTTCAAAGTGCTGATATATTGTAATTGTCAGTGTTTGTGTGTTCGTCCGTCCATCCATCCGTTAGTTAGTCCACCACATATCTTTATAACTGTTGCTGATAGAAAGATTAAACAAAAAGCACATTACTCGGGTGGCGAAGGGGATAAAAATTAGATGATGACCTTGACCTTGACAAACTCGGTCAAGGTCAAAATTTTAACATTTGTACACTCAGGAACTGGATAAGATAGAAAGTGCTTTGACCTATGAAAGTAGGTCAGAGAACTAGCTTTGATCTTTGACCTATGCAAGTAGGTGAGGGTAAAATTTTGAATTCAGGGGTGTCGCGGGGATGTTGCAGTCTGTGACTGCATTGGGTCTTGTTAATACTGAGACGGGATAAGACATGACTGAGCTGTAGCCAGTCTATACTAGCCATCTTTCACGTCAAGTCACCACTTATACTTCTTCCAGCTAAGTGATCATATATACAGTATTGATGTTATGAGCTTGTGCTTGTGTTGTAAAAAAGATTCCTGGTGTATGGGTAAATATGAATGTGCAGTTTTTTAATGCTAGACGCTAACCGTTAATTCCTAGCTGAGCACTAACAATCAACAGACTTGGAAATGAGTCGCTGTAATGATTTAGTGGTGTATGTGTGTTTTATGTCCTCCTTCGTGCCCCGTGCCATCAGGGGGTACAAGGACTCTGTCAGGAGGAGCGAGGTCAGCACGCGGTTAAATGGATTTGGATTTAATTTAATTTTATACTGTTTATATTTTAATTTTTTTAGTATAAGTACTGTTAATGCTACATGTGTCTGTTAGTGTAGTGTATGTCTTGTGGTACATTTGTTTATTTTTATGAAGTATAGTACTACTGACCAATGTAGCCGCAAGAGGACACAAGCCAGTGTCTTATTGTGCCGGTCCCAAGCTCGGATAAATACAGAGGGTTGCGTCAGGAAGGGCATCCGGCGTAAAACTTTTGCCAAATCAAAGATGCGAATCAAACATATGACTTCCATACCGGATCGGTCGAGGCCCGGGTTAACAACGACCGCCATCGGCGCTGTTGACCTACAGGGCGCCGGTGGAAATTGGATTACTGTTGGTCGAACAAGGAGAGGAGGAAAGTGCGTTCGCTCGAAGAAAGAGAAGAGAAACACCAGGAGTATAGGACTAAGAGTAGGGACGTCGAATGTTGGAACTATGACAGGAAAAGGTAGAGAGTTGGTTGACATGATGCAGAGAAGGAAGGTAGACATACTGTGTGTACAGGAGACCAGGTGGAAAGGTAGCAAGGCTAGAAGTTTAGGAGCAGGGTTCAAGTTGTTCTATCATGGTATAGATGGGAAGAGAAATGGAGTAGGAGTTATCTTGAAGGAGGAGTTTGTTAGGAATGTCCTGGAGGTAAAAAGAGTGTCGGATAGAGTGATGAGTCTGAAGCTAGAAATAGAAGGTGTGATGTTCAATGTTGTTAGCGGGTATGCTCCACAGGTAGGATGTGAGCTGGAGGAGAAGGAGAAATTCTGGTCAGACTTTGATGAAGTGATACAGAGCATGCCTAGAAGTGAGAGAGTTGTCATTGGAGCAGACTTCAATGGACATGTTGGTGCAAGAAACAGAGGTGATGAGGATGTGATGGGCAGGTTTGGTATCTAGGAGAGGAACGCAGAAGGACAGATGGTAGTTGACTTTGCAAAAAGGATGGAAATGGCTGTAGTGAATACTTTCTTCCAGAAGAGGCTGGAACATAGAGTGACCTATAAGAGTGGAGGTAGGAGCACACAGGTAGACTACATCTTGTGTAGACGGTGTAACCTGAAAGAGATCAGTGACTGTAAAGTAGTGGTAGGTGAGAGTGTAGCCAAACAGCATAGGATGGTGGTGTGTAGGATGACTCTGGTGGTGAGGAAGATCATGAGGGCAAAGGCAGAGCAGAAGACGAAATGGTGGAAGCTGAAAAAGGAAGAGTGTTGCATGACTTTTAGGAAGGAGTTAAGACAGGCTCTAGATGGTCAGGAGGTGCTTCCAGATGACTGGACAACTACAGCTAATGTGATCAGGGAGACAGGTAAGAGAGTACTTGGTGTGTCATCTGGAAGGAAAGTAGATAAGGAGACTTGGTGGTGGAATGAGGAGGTACAGGAGTGTATACAGAGAAAGAGGTTAGCTAAGAGGAAGTGGGACACTGAGAGGACTGAGGAGAGTAGACAGGAGTACAGGGAGATGCAGCGTAAGGTGAAGGTAGAGGTAGCAAAGGCCAAACAATAAGCCTTTGATGACTTGTATGCTAGGTTGGACAGTAAGGAGGGAGAGACTGACCTATACCGGTTGGCAAGACAGAGAGATAGAGATGGGAAGGACGTGCAGCAGGTTAGGGTGATTAAGGATAGGGATGGAAGTCTATTGACAGGTGCCAGTAGTGTGATTGGAAGATGGAGAGAGTACTTTGAAGAGTTGATGAACGTGGAAAATGAGAGAGAACAAAGACTAGAAGAGGTGACTGTTGTGGACCAGGATGTAGCAAAGATTAGTCAGGATGAAGTGAGGAGGGCATTGAAGAGGATGAAGAGTGGAAAGGCACTGCGTCCTGATGATATACCTGTAGAGGTTTAGAAGTGTCTAGGAGAGGTGGCAGTAGAGTTTCTGACTGGGTTGTTCAACAGGATCTTAGATAGTGAGAATATGCCTGAGGAATGGAGGAGAAGTGTGCTGGTGCCCATTTTTAAGAACAAGGGAGATGTGCAGAGTTGTGGCAACTACAGAGGAATAAAGCTGATGAGCCATACAATGAAGTTATGGGAGAGAGTAGTGGAAGCTAGACTAAGGGCAGAAGTGAACATTTGTGAGCAGCAGTATGGTTTCATGCCAAAAAAGAGTACTACAGATGCAGTATTTGCTTTGAGGATGTTGATAGAGAAGTACAGAGAAGGCCAGAGGGAGCTGCATTGTGTTTTTGTAGATCTGGAGAAAGCTTATGACAGGGTGCCCAGAGAGGAACTGTGGTATTGTATGAGGAAGTCTGGAGTGGCAGAGAAGTATGTTGGAGCGGTGCAGGACATGTATGAGGACTGTAAGACAGTGGTGAGGTGTGCTGTAGGTGTGACAGAGGAGTTCAAGGTGGAGGTGGGACTGCATCAGGGATCAGCTCTGAGCCCCTTCTTGTTTGCTATGGTGATGGACAGGCTGACAGACGAGGTTAGACAGGAATCTCCATGGACTATGATGTTTGCAGATGACACTGTGATCTGTAGTGAGAGCAGGGAACAGGTGGAGGAGAAGCTAGAGAGGTGGAAGTTTGTCCTGGAAACGAGAGGAATGAAGGTTAGCCGCAGTAAGACAGAGTACATGTGTGTGAATGAGAGGGACCCAAGTGGAAGAGTGAGGTTACAGGGAGAAGAGATCAAGAAGGTGGAGGATTTTAAGTACTTAGGCTCAACAGTCCAGAGCAATGGAGAGTGTGGAAAAGAGGTGAAGAAGCGTGTACAGGCAGGATGGAATGGGTGGAGGAAAGTGTCAGGTGTGATTGTCAGGTGTGATGTGTGATAGAAGAGTTTCAGCTAAAATGAAAGGAAAGGTGTACAAAACTGTGGTGAGACCAGCGATGTTGTTTGGCCTAGAGACAGTGTCACTGAAGAAAAGACAGGAGACAGAGCTGGAGGTAGCAGAGATGAAGATGCTGAGGTTCTCTCTGGGAGTGACCAGGATGGATAGGATCAGGAATGAGTACATCAGAGGGACAGCACATGTTAGAGGTTTTGGAGATAAAGTCAGAGAGGCCAGACTGAGATGGTTTGGACATGTCCAGAGGAGAGATAGTGAATATATTGGTAGAAGGATGCTGAGTTTTGAACTGCCAGGCAGGAGGCCTAGAGGAAGACCAAAGAGGAGGTTTATGGATGTAGTGAAAGAGGACATGAAGGTAGTTGGTGTGAGAGAAGAGGATTCAAAGGACATGGCTAGATGGAGGAAACTGATTCGCTGTGGCGACCCCTGAAGGGAAAAGCCGAAAGGAAAAGAAGAAGATAGTACTACTGACCAAAAACTTTACGTTACACGATTGCGGTTCCGAGTCCCGCTCTGTTCGGAGTCTGCATGATCTCCCCGTGTCTGTGTGGGTTCTCTCCGTCTGCGGGCTCTCCGGCTTCCTCCCACTCCTCCAAAACACGCGCTTTTGGAAGAGTGAGTGTGTGCGTGCGTGGTTGCCTGTCTTTGTGTGTGGCCGAGGTGTTCCCCGCCTCACGGGGGAGGCGGGGAACACATTGTGTTCCAGCTGGGATAGGCTCCAGCTCCCCGTGACCCGCGGGATACAGGGGAAAGAAAGGGGAAGAAAATACAGATGGATTTTTTTACGTTCATAGATGATTATAGAACCTTTATATAAAATTATTTTTTTCCACAGAACTAGATGGTTCCATGGTGTAATGGTTAGCACTCTGGACTCTGAATCCAGCGATCCGAGTTCAAATCTCGGTGGAACCTAGCTATTGTGTTTTGACCAAATGCAAGGAAATATTCTTAACATAATAAATTATTATCTGTTGGGAAATCTAAACTGCTTACAGCGTTATTCCAAGCCTACGTAAACTTTGTAAACGCACACGCATATATCACGTGGCTCATACGTTTGCGAGTCGGAAGCACGTCAATCCAAAATGGCGGCACGCGTGGCTCGTATCTGTTGTAGAGCACTAATTCTAAACCTCATCCACTCACGGGTAGAAATTAAGAGTTTTTTAAAAATTGACATTCATTGCATTCATAAAAATTTTTGGCAGTCGACAGTGTGTTACGGGACAAGAGGGACAGACACCATAAAGGTTAGTACAAGACAAATCTAACCAGCACTGAACAGTAGTGACTTCATGGTTGGTTTATTTTTTCATAATAAGCAGAATATACATAAAATATGTATTCAACCAGGGCACAATTTTTAATCAAGTCAGCAACTGAATCATTTTTACTAGCAAATTATTTATTTCATTCTTACCTTTCCAGGATTCCCAGATTCACATTCCAGTCGGTAAAAATACAAATAAACATACAGTATAAATGTTTTTAAAGCGTTGTAATTATTTTTGTGAATGAAATATTTAATCTTTCGGCTCTCAGAACGTCTGACGGTATCATACAGCAGAAGCAGTGGTCCTGGTGGTCAGCACGTCAATAAAGGTTGGCAGAGTTGAACATTTTGTGCTGAACTTCCTTAGTATAGAGTAAATTCTTTTGTGTAATGACATCTCGATCCACAGCCAACACCAAAGCAGAGGTCCGTTTCCATCTGCACACAGCAGACTGGATCCCAGAAGATGTCCGACAGAAAATCTTTGAAAAGGTTTGTCTTTATGTGGCGTCAAATCAGGATGAAACGCCTAAGAGATAGAACTTGCATTATAATGTAATTCTCAAAAAGAAGTATTATTTCCATCACTTTTTATATGCTATTATTAAATCATTACAATATCAGCAGAAAGGCTGAGTGACTAGGATTCAAACATCCTCTGCATTGTCTTACTTTTATACTCTTCATTGTTAAGCTGTTATAAATCTTTGCTATGAACACAGAACAAAAACCGCATCAATAAAGCCGGGGAGCTGCTGGTCACATCCGAGCTGAGCAGGAGTCAGCAGAGAAACTTTTCAGATTGCATTCAGAAGATTTCTGCCATCATCGCTGAGGCTAGTGTGAAGCCACCTGAACCAACAGCAGAAGATTTATCTCTCAGGACATGCAGGTAAGGTTGACATTTAGCAGTGAATGTATTTTTTCTGTCTGTCCTCTTATACATATATCTTAGGTCATTGTAAAATATGTATCATAGGTTGGAGCAAAGGAATAAGGAGCGACTTAACCAGAAGAAGATCCATTCAGTTGTCAAGAGGAGCAGGCGAGTGGATTTCGATTGATAGTCAGGAATCTTCTGCCTTCTGTGATTGTGTTGTGAGTTATGTATAATATAAGTATTAAATGTGTTGTTTTTGCATTTAATGTGAATAAAGGAGCAAATTTTACCAAAAATTAAGTCATGTTTTTTTGTGAATCTTTTTATAAAAATTTAATAATAATAACAACATCAACATCTCATCATTTGCAAATAATGTAGTTTAAAATTATTGGCTTAAGTCTAAATTCAATTTTGCTGATATAGCTATCATAGTTTAAATCCTCCCAGTTATGTTAAATGAACAGAATGCATTTGTTTATAAGCTTGCTTTGTCACAGTTCTGTGGAAATTGTATTCAATTGTGATATTGTGTAACTAAGCCATCGTGGAATAATCACCAAAAAAAGAAAATATTAGCAGAGGATGGTTTCGATCCATCGACCTCTGGGTTATGGGCCCAGCACGCTTCCGCTGCGCCACTCTGCTGATTGCTTATAAGGAGCTGCACAGTCAGTTTATATAGAGACGAACCTTAGTCATACAGTAGCGATAGTGGCGCAGATATTTCACCCTCCGAAGTATATAGAGGGGAACCCTGGTGAGATTGTTACCTCCGCTAAACGGCTCGCAAGCGGTTGAGGATGGATGGATGGCTCGATTGATGGATGAAATTGTGTAGAGAATGTGTGAAAAGCAAAAAGACATAGCAGAGGATGGTTTCGATCCATCGACCTCTGGGTTATGGGCCCAGCACGCTTCCGCTGCGCCACTCTGCTTTTTTGTGAGTTACATCACAAACATATTTTAAATACATAGTACTGTATAAGGAGTGAATGTTGACGATAGCGTGCTGTTTAAAAGTCCTCCTCAAAGGAAAAGCATACATTATTTTTTCTACTGCCCTGGTAAAGGCCGCCACTCACCGTTATCGGGTTCGCGACCAACCAGCTGTGAATAACTGGTGTCCACGATCTAAAGATTAAAGGAACAGTAAAGTTAATTTTAAGTGACCCATATGTTATTCATCATTATGAAAAATAGAAGAAGATATAAATTTTATGTGTGTAGCATCATCCGTTTGGTCAAAAAAGCTTAAAATCTTCGCCGCAACAGCTTGCGCGTTCAGTGGTCACGTGGGCGTCAACGTCACTTGCGCCCAACATACAGTGTAGCTTGACAGCCATAAGAAACAATGCAGCTCTAGACGCGATTTACACCAAAAGTATCATGGTTACCTGCGCGATGAACGGCTGTGTCAATAGAACAGCAAAAAGACGTGAAGACAAGGACCTGCCGTTCTTTAGAATACCTTCTGGGAAGGTATTGCGCTAAAAATGCTAACGCGCTAGCCCGTCAATGGGATTGTCCATATGTTAGCATTGAGCTAACCGCATCTTACTCTAGTTGTTATTAATTCCACAGTGAATTTATTAGAAAGTGGCGTATTTTTGCTGTCCTGTTGAGACAACCGTTCACCGCGCAGGTAACCATGATACTTTTAGTGTAAATCGTGTCTAGAGCTGCATTGTTTCTTAGGGCTGTCAAGCTATGTTGGGCGCAAGTGACACGTGACCACTGACTGCGGAAGCTGCTGCGGCACAGATTTTAAGCTTTTTTGACCAAACGGATGATGCTACACACATACAATTTCTATTTTCTTCTATTTTTCATAATGATGAATGACATATATGTCACTTAAAATTAACTTTACTGTCCCTTTAAATATTTTAGCAGAGGATGTACGCGCCACTGCTATTTCAAACGAGACGTAGGTTCATCACATTTTATTCATGCCAAGTGCTCCATTTTGTGTAGAAATATATTCAAATCTTACTATTCAAAACTCGACCTTGAAACACAGACCAATAGAAAAAATACTTAAAAAAAAAAAAAAGCCGACCACGAAGGGACTCGAACCCTCAATCTTCTGATCCGAAGTCAGACGCCTTATCCATTAGGCCACGCGGTCCTGATGCAGAAGGAGAAGTCGGGGGAATTATACATAAATAATCTTTTTAAGATGATGTTTTTTCGGTCAAAGTATTTTGTTTGTTGTTCGGACAGGTCAAACCATGTGGTCATTTTTGACGCATTTCCTCTTGTTAAAGTAAAAAATGACTGAAAGGCAAGCGAGAAAATGAGAATATGAGCAAAGTCACGCAAGGTTTGAGCTATTATTGCAGTATTGCTTATTTGAGATGATAATGACTTAGTATATAATAATAATAATAATAATAATAATAATCCTTTATTGTCCCACAGTGGTGAAATTTGTGCGATCGTGGCAGCGGGGGTGTGTGTGTGTGTACATACTTAAATAATATACATACATATTAACATATGCAACATATGAAATATACATATTCACATATGGTAAACATATTAACAAAATTTACAGTTATATTTACCCTGCAAAACTATACACTACAAACTACAGATCTGAAGATTACATTGGTCATCCAGATTTTGAATCTTGTGTTCTTTGAGTTCTTTGAGTGGTCTGCTGGGATGATTGCTGGTTATACAGTCTGACGGCTGTGGGCAGGAAGGACCTGCGATAGCGTTCCTTCACACATCTTGGGTGAAGCAACCTATCACTGAAGGTGCTCTCCAGTGATCTTAAGCCCCGTCCACACGATAACGGATATTTTAAAAACGCAGCTTTTTGTTGCGTTTACGCCTCCCGTCTACACGACAACGCAGATATCCGGAACGAAAACGCAACTTTTTAAAAACGCTGGCCGAGGTGGATTTATTTAAAAACGCTGGGTCTGCGTTGTCGTGTGGACGGTGTATCCGCGACTTTTTAATAACGCTGACGTCTTGCCTGCGACGAAAACCGCTGTGACGTCTTATTTATGGGCCCGTGTGTTGTGACGACAAAACACGGAGGATTCTTATTGGATAAAATTTGACTCAATACTGCCACCACATGGTTTGGCACGCTTATAGCCGTCTTCGAAAACTCACTGATGCGTTTACGTGTGGACAGAGATTATTTTAAAAACGCTGTCGTGCGGACGCGAATCGTTTTCAATGCGTTTTTAAAAAGTTCCATTTTTTAAAAAATCCGTCATCGTGTGGACGGGGCCTTAGTGTGCCCTGCAGAGGGTGGGAGTGGTTCTTCATCATCGATGACAGCTTGGCTGTCATCCTCCTCTCCACCACCACCTCCACTGAGTCCAGGGAGCATCCAAGGACATAGCCTACCTTCCTAATCAGCCTGTCCAGTCTCTTCCTGTCGGCCGCAGTGATGCTGCTGCCCCAGCAGACCACCCCATGAAAAATAGCTGAGGCTACTACTGTGTCATAAAAAGTCCTCAGGAGTAGCCCCAGCACTCCAAAAGACCTCAGCCTCCTGAACAGACCCCTTTTATACAGTGAGTGAGTGTTGGTACTCCAGTCCAGGTACTTGTACGAGGACACCACCTTGATGTTGTTGAAGTGGAGCCAAATAATATGGTCCTAAAGACCCTTGGTCCTCCAGCTTCGTGTTCGTTTTCTCTTGGTTGTGGACAATTTCTGAACAGAGTTAAATAAACAAAACACTCAGTGAAATGTCGAAGCTTCAAAGTTTATTTTTCAATTGCAAAGAGAATATTCTCGGCACTTTGTCTCATGGGAGATTACTCCCTGCAGAGTGCGAGGATGCACTTGCAGCACATGGATTTTATGCACATCAGAAGGCGGGGTTCACCTGGTATCACAACAGCTGCAAGATAGCAGGCAAGACAGTGGGTTACATTCAGGTGATGTCATGATGCCCCAATTATCTGAGAAGAAAGAGGAAGACGGCCTTGCAGACGGCCTGGCAAGAGGTGATAAGCAGACAGGTCATGAAAACTATCGTAGCTATACGCCAATTATCTAAGAAGATATACGCCAGTTATCAGAGAAGAAAGAGGAAGACGGCCTTGCAAGAGTTTCTGCTCGACTAGCTGTGCAAGCAATTTAGCATAAGTCAGCAGTTCTAACTGTCACGTGATGTGACCTAAGATGAACTTTAAGCTCAGTAACTTTCCACAGCAAAATAACATAAAAAGATATAATTCCAACATAACATAAAAAGATATAATTCCAACAATCCCCCTTTTGGACTCGAAAGAGTCCAACACCTAAAATTAAATGTAGAAAATCTGTAGAGCAAAACCTGCTGCCGGGAGAGAACCTTCCGCAGGGTTCCATAACACTAGCATGACATTGAGATGTTGGGAAAAATAGGGGTTTAATGGACAGAGTTAAAGGATTACTTGTGGGGGAGTAATCCCTTTGCAGAGAAAAGAAGGAGCCCAATCCAGAAGTGGGGGGCTGGAACCCATGTTCTGTGGAATACCAAACAGAGGACCAAGAAGCACACCACGGGTCATTAAGGGAGTTGTCACTGTGACCGCAGATGTAAACATCATAGTGTCGCCATGGTGCGCCAGGACCCCTGCAGTTAATTACTTTGCAGAGATCAAAGGTATAAGAAGCTGTAGCCCCCTCAGTGTAGCTAAGCGTTAACCCACCATACTGTTGTAAACATTTGTCAGGAGAGGATGCAGCAGTGACAGCCAAAAGACTAAAAACAAGGAAATACAGCATGTTTTTTTTTTTTTTTTTTTAGACTGAAGATAACGGTTGTTGCTTGTAGAGAGGGAGGTCTTGCACCTTTTCCTCTGCGTTGACCCCTCTGGATACTGGCTCGTCCGGACGCTGGTTGAGAGCGATGCTCGGGAACGCTGCACCGTGACCGCTGGGGTCTCTTCAAAAGCTTAGGTCAGTTACTGAACGTAATTGCCTGCTCTCGGGTTGCTTTGTGACTTTACGCCACGTTGAACAACCACTCACTCGATGTCCTCAGTTGGAGCCGTTGCTCGATGTCCTCAGTTGGGGCGGATGCCCTAGTGGTCGTCACCACTATTAGCAGCTTTTGGAGAGGGGAGAGCGACTCCCGTTGGGGTCTTTGCAGGCCTGGTGGACGTCAGATGAAACCACGTGTCCCCTCTTCCTAGAAGCCGAACTGCGGTTCCGGTTCTCTCAATGACTTGATGGGGACCTGTCCACCTAGGTTCAGACCATTTTCGTTTGATTACTCTCAGCCACACCCATTCACACACATTCACACTTTTTGGTGGTTTCTCCTGTGGTTCTGTGAGATGGGAAAAATTGACTGTTAGTTCGCGGAGGCCTTTTGGGCCTTGGAATCCGGGAACTGGTTCCAATGGAGCTGTGGGAGCTGGAAAAGGTCTGTTAGTGTGTGCCTCAAATGGGGTCCAACCTGTGGATGAATTCAATGACATTCTGACATTCAACAGAGCCACAGGGAGGGCCTGTAGCCAATTCATCTTTGACGAGGCCATGGATTTTGACAATTTTTCTTTGATGTTGCGATTCATTCGTTCGACCTTTCCCTGTGACTGAGGGTGATACACAGCGCCAAAAGTGTGTCTCAATCCCAACATACTTTCCACCTGTTGTAGATGTTTGTTTTTGAAATGAGTTCCATTGTCTGACCTGATTTTTCTCGGAAAACCATGAGTTGGAATGTAATGGTTAACCAAATGTTTCACTACAGAAGCTGCTGTCTCTGCTCTGCATGGATAAGCCTCAGGCCATCCTGAAAAAGAGTCAACAATCACTAACAGGTATCGATACCCATTAACCGATTGGATCATGTCGGTAAAATCCATTGAAATTACCTGACCAGGTGCTGTCACTTCCTGGTCCTGCACCCCTGGAGGTGGTTTAGTTGTTGGCAGGCAATTATGCCTATTGCAAACACTGCAGTCCTGCAGTTCACTTTTCACAATTGTTCTCATGAACGGATGCCACCAGCCACAGAGACGTCTCAGTGTTTCGTCCGTGCCTACGTGGCATGGTCCATGGGCTTCTTGAATCAAAACTTTCAATTGTTTTTGAGGCGGCACAGGTTTACCTTCTTTGTTCCAGATTCCTTCATCATTCTTTTCACCCCCTTTTGCCTTCCACAAACTCCTTTCTTCTGGGCTAGCTTTCACCTGCCACTCTCGGATCACATCATTCGTTATTTTGCAATCAATTTCTTTGTCACTCACCGAGAGTTGGAGTGCTGGCTGATAACCTGCCACCTTTTTAGCAGCTGCATCTGCTGCGGCGTTTCCATTTGCAATCAGGTCATTTTTTCTGGAATGACCTGGACACTTGATAACAGCAACAGCTTTTGGCAACATCAGCATTTCCTGGAGATGCATTACCTCTTTCAGGTGTTTAATTGGACTTCCTGTTGCTGTCTGATAATTGTTCCGTTGCCATTCACTTAATGCAGTATGTACAACCAAATGAGCATAAGCAGAATCAGTGTAGATATTTACAGTTTGGTCTTTTGCGAGTCCTAGAGCTTCTGCGACTGCTAGGATTTCAGCTCTCTGTGCTGACTGTGGTCCGTCCAGTCTGACTTCCTTAACTGTCTCAAAATCGTCGTTTTGATGTTGAACTATGGCAAAACCTGATTGCAGGCCATCCATGCCTTTAAAACAACATCCGTCGGTGAACAACGTCATGTCGGGGTTAGTCAATGGCTGTTCGTACAAGTCATCTCTGAGTTTTGTGTCGTCTTGGACTTTTTCTGTACAAAAGTGTGGGGTACCTTCAATCAGACCATCAGCCATATTGATCCCTTCATGGATGAAGATGATGTGTGGTTGAGTGATGACCGATTCTAGTGCTGAGGCAAAAGATGAACAGGGCGTTTGGCGTTTTTCATAATTGTCCAATGGTGTTGAGACATACATACAGACGTTTCGTTCTCCTCTATCCCCCTTTTGAAAAAGCACAGCAGAAACACTGCTTGCTTTTTCAGCCACATCGAGGAAAAACATCTTATTGTAGTCAGGAATGGAAAGAGATGTAGCAGAGGCCAAACATGCCTTAAGGTGAGAAAAGGCAGCATCAGCGTCCGGAGTCCAGGCCAAAGCGGCTGAAAGGTTCCGCATGCCGACTTCCTTGACCATAGCACGGAGAGGATGCGTGCACTCTGAGAAGTCAACAACATGATGGCGAGAGTAGTTACACAACCCCAGAAAAGCTAGCATTTGCTTCACGGTAGATGGACGAGCAGAGTGTAAAATGTCTTCTCTGTGCGAGGAGGAGAGGCCTGTGCCCATCCGGGATACACAGCGACCAAGGAAAGAGACTTGAGTTCTGGCAACTTGAATTTTGGATTTAGAAACTTTAAGGCCTACTTCATGGAGACGAAGGAGCAGAGAGTGAGTCGTGTCCAGACAGGATTGCTCTGATGGAGCCGCAACCAGGAGGTCATCGACGTACTGGACGAGGAGCACACCGGGCGGAAGAGACAAAGGTTTCAGAAGCTCACGAAGATGGACGTTGAAGAGACCAGGAGAAAGGAGGAACCCCATGGGCAGACAGTTGTAGGAGTATCTCCTTCCATCCCAGGTGAAGGCCAGATAAGGTTTCATGGATGGATGAAGAGGAATACTGAAAAAAGCATTAGCCAAGTCGATGACAGTGAAGTGAGTGTGAGAGGGCGACAACAGTGAGAGTGCAGCATGAGGGTTCGGGACCGGAAGGGTGGGAGTGGTGACTGCAGCATTTATAGCTCTCAAATCATGGACCATCCTCCATTTGCCTGTACCTTTCTTTTCTACAGGGAGAATGGGTGTATTAAAAGGAGAGCTTTCAATTAGAGCAAGCACACCAGCTTCAAGCAACCCGTTTATGGTCTCAGTTACACCGGCCTTACCCTTCGCAGGAACCGGATATTGAGGAACCCAAATGGGACCCGGTTTCATTTGAAACGTGACTGGCGTGACGTCACAACGACCGACATCCGTAGGACCCTGGGTCCAGAGGGAGTCGGGAAGAGAGTCAATCAGCGCAGGTGCCAAATCGCTGTCGGATGTTTCTCTGCCATGGTGCCTGTCCAGGACGCTGTGTTCTAGGACGGAAGGGATCACAAATTCTGGAGACAAAATGCGATATGAGTCAAGAGATGCAGAATAGTGCAAACCAGAGTAGAATGTCGGCTTCCAATCATCAGCATCGATGCAAGCTTTCACGAAGGGACCCAGATCTTTCTGTGTGTGTTTTGGGGAGACAGCCAAGGAGACATGAGGATAGCAAGGCGGCATCGGAGGATCTGGAGGATCATCCATACGATACCACTTCTGCTGTTCGGGCGTCAAGGATACGGCCCAAGCCACACCCTGAGGTCCTACGTAGAGATCTTGGAGAGAGAGATCCCACGGGAGTCCTTCCACCTCCTGGAAGGCTCCCAGGAAAATTGTGTCTTCCATCCTGTCATAATACAGAGTACAATGCAAAGCGTCAGAGACCAGATCATAGGGGCGTAGGTGACGGACCCAGGGCGACCACTTTGTCCAGAAAGTCTCAACAGGAGTCCACTGTCCAGCATCAGTGTCCATCACAACCCAAAAGATGTCAGCATACATGCACACCACAGCAACTTTGGCATGTACCGGAAACATGGTGTTGACGGGGTTGGTGGCAGACAGGCACAGTCGGGATGATCCATCCGGAAACATCAGTTGCAGGCCGTCGGCAGAACACTTTATCAAAGGACACAACTTGCACATTAAATCACGCCCTAAAAGATTAGCAGGGCTGGAGGGAGCCAGGATAAAGGAGTGAGTTAATAACTGGTTGTGTGCAGAAACCAAAATGGAGGAAGTCTTTGGCAGGGCAATTTCTTCACCCTTGAACCCAACTAAAGGAATTACGTCATTGGTGACATAGGCGCCAGGAGGAAGCCGTTGGATGGTGGAATAACGGGCACCAGTATCAACCATAAAAGGAGTTGACACTCCTCCTACCGTAATGGTGATCATAGGCTCCTGCATGCCTATGTCCGTGGGTTCAGGGCATCTTCATTGTGAGAACTGTTCACCAGGGGGCAGACGCTGGCGATTCGGGACGGGCGAACCTTGGTTGGAGTCCACTGGGCGGCGCTGTTGGTACTGCTGCCGTTCTAGAGACTGCCACCGTCCCATGTCTCTGCCACGTCCACGAGGGCGTTGGAATCCACGACCACGCCCCCTAGGTGGGGGCCTCTCGGGGCAATCTTTGACCCAATGACCTTCTCTGCCACAGCGGAAACATACGTAACGTTGAGTGTCAGCCCCACCCCAAGATCGTGGCCCCGACTGATACATCATTCTATCTGCATCATCAGGTGGAAGAGCAGAGGCAGGAGAGGAAACAGAGTCCTCTTTCTTCTTGATGTCCTGGATCTGCATGACGGTCAATTGAGAAACAGCAGTTTGATGTTTTTCTACCTTAGTATCTTTTTCTTTGGCATGTCTCCTCAGAAAGTGTCTCAGGCAGGAACACCACCGGTCATCCGTCATTTCAGCCAGATCTGGTATGTTTTCCATGGCGGTAACCACTGTTTTGGGAATCCCCTTCAAAATGGAAGCTCGAAAGACTGAGTCATGGAAAGGCGAGGTATTATGTAGAAAACCTGTTTTAATGTGATATTCAGTTTTGGCCCGATCAACGTAAGTAGTCGCGTCCTCTCCAACTTTTGGAGTGAACACCATGTCATGGACAGCACACAGAGGCAAAGGGAAATGTGCGTTAAGACCTACGTCAATGCGGTCCAAATTTTCGTGGTCTAGAGGTTCATCTTTAGCCATACGACCCACCCCTGTTTCCTCTAGAACCTGTGGTAAGATAGACAAAGGACATACTTTAGTTAAAATCATTTGCATGTCACCACCACACAAGTCGTGGCCCATAGCCTGACGCTGCACGGATGCAAACCAATTGCGTCCCCCCGATGAAATAGGTGGCAATGTCTGAAGCATGGCATTGAGATCTGCTGCAGGGAAAGGGCGGTAGACGGCAACACGCCGTCCGGAGTTGGGGTCCACTGTATCCATCAATGGAGCTTGTACAGCGGCTCTGGATCGAGTCACAGGTCCCTCTGAGGTGGGCTGACAGGGAGGCGGGGTTGGAGGCCGGGGAGGGAGAGAAGGGAGGGGAAGAGCGGAGACGGGAGGTTCCGCTGCTGGAGGCCGGGGAGGGAGAGAAGGGAGGGGAAGAGCGGAGACGGGAGGTTCCACTCGGGAAGAGAGGCGACAGAGCTGTTCCTGAAGTGCAGCCACCTGTTTCTGTAAAGTGGAATGTTGTTCGTTGTCAAATGATACCTCATGATGTTTGAGTGACGTCTTGAAGTGTTCCTCCGCTTCTTGTTCTGCTTGTAGGACCCTCTGACGGAGTTCGTCTCTGACGCTGCGGGAGGCATTCCCTCTGCGCAGCAGCTCCGTCTTGAACTCACTCAGGGCAAGCCTCAGGTCCGGATAAGTTTTACTGGTCCTGAGGATTTCTTCAAACTCATCTTTAAGCTGTTTGTTAGCTCGTTCACAGGGCGCGGCCATGATTCTGACATGTTCCGGTACCACTTTACCTTCAGTCGCGGGTGTGGGCGCGGATGGGGCGGTCTGATCCATGTGCAGTTTCCCGCTGGTGATGTTCCAGACTGGTGCCTGGAAGTATAGTGACGGCGGGTCTGGTCTGGTCTGAGTCAGAGTCAGAGTCTGTTGTAATTCTGCATAAGGATTACTGGCAAACGGGTTAGTTTTGGAAAAAACAGATGCAAAATTCTCCCCCAGATAAGGAGGCGGGTCAGGATTATTCCAAGCACACTTTTCTTTGACCTCTTGTCTACTTACTCTGACTGATCCTCCCATTGACAGCAATCGTACATGTGACTTAACTTTTTCCACCTTTACATATGACTCTCGTGCCCGCCTTCCTGGAATACTGATTCTATTTGTTGCAGAGACAGTTGTGGCCAGTACATTTAACTTTTTAATGCATGCTTTTTCAACCTCTTTCATCAGTAAGACGAATGATTTTTTGGATGTTAGCGGTGGTAACCATCCTTTTTACAGCAATCTTCAAACCAATCTTTCATTTCAGACTCCGTCTTACTGCGGATCTTTGTGGGCAGTCCCTCGGATGCCACTAAAATAGCAATTTTTGCTTGATTTTCTAATGGTGCACCATCTGGGTCGTCTGGAATTAAGTTCCAGTTGAACCAGTCTGTTTCCCGATCGAATTCACCTTCCATTGTAAATTCTATTAGGCCTTTTCCCAATTTAGTTAAGAAAATTCGGCGTCGTTTCCTCCGAGAACCTCAACACGGAACTCAGTATCACTCGACCCACGATCCCGGATCGTTTCACTAATATTCCCAGACGGGCGTCCCAGACGCAAAATCTCTAGCGCGCAGGATGTCCCAGACAATCCTCTCAGTCTACTCAGTTATGGAAGAATTTACCAGACGTTTTTAGCCAATAGTTTGCTTTAACCTCTACAGCCTAATGTCATCAGCTGGGGCAACCCCACAAACTCTTTGAGCAACCGCAGCATTAAAACAACTAGGTTTGAACGTCTGTAAACCTAGTTGAGTGTTCTTACTGTAAGAATAATTTAGGTGTAAGAACCACCAGACGCTGACACAAAGTATAATTAAAAGACCGATCAATCCAAACAGCGTCCGGTTTGACATTCACAAAAAGACGTCTATTAAATCAAATCACTGGTGTTCGAGTCAATGATTCTAGAACGTTTTCCAAATAGGGAAAGACAGATTTTAACCTTATACTGACAGGCAGAGACAAGGCCCTAAGAGGCAAAGTTCCTCTTACCTTACAAGTCGGGGTACCCTTTGGAGTTGTCTCTGTCCGGCAGGAGTCCAGCCAAGATCACGTCAGGGTCACCAAATGTTGAAGTGGAGCCAAATAATATGGTCCTAAAGACCCTTGGTCCTCCAGCTTCGTGTTCGTTTTCTCTTGGTTGTGGACAATTTCTGAACAGAGTTAAATAAACAAAACACTCAGTGAAATGTCGAAGCTTCAAAGTTTATTTTTCAATTGCAAAGAGAATATTCTCGGCACTTTGTCTCATGGGAGATTACTCCCTGCAGAGTGCGAGGATGCACTTGCAGCACATGGATTTTATGCACATCAGAAGGCGGGGTTCACCTGGTATCACAACAGCTGCAAGATAGCAGGCAAGACAGTGGGTTACATTCAGGTGATGTCATGATGCCCCAATTATCTGAGAAGAAAGAGGAAGACGGCCTTGCAGACGGCCTGGCAAGAGGTGATAAGCAGACAGGTCATGAAAACTATCGTAGCTATACGCCAATTATCTAAGAAGATATACGCCAGTTATCAGAGAAGAAAGAGGAAGACGGCCTTGCAAGAGTTTCTGCTCGACTAGCTGTGCAAGCAATTTAGCATAAGTCAGCAGTTCTAACTGTCACGTGATGTGACCTAAGATGAACTTTAAGCTCAGTAACTTTCCACAGCAAAATAACATAAAAAGATATAATTCCAACATAACATAAAAAGATATAATTCCAACAATGTCTGTACCCTGGATCTTCACCGGGGTAATTGGGCAGAGTGATCGCCTGCAGAAATCCACCACCAGTTCCTTGGTTTTACCCGCGTTGATCTGGAGGCGGTTCCGCTGGCACCAGTCCACAAAGTCTTGGGTCAGTTCTCTGTACAGTGATCAGTGATGAAGCCAAAGATTGCAGAGTCGTCAGAGAACTTCTGCAAGTGACATGTGGGGGAGTTGTAGGAGAAGTCTGCAGTGTAGAGGGTGAACAGGAACAGAGCCAGAACCCTTCCCTGTGGTGCTGCAGACAACCGTGTTTGACACACAGTCCCGGGTCCTCACGAACTGCAGGCGATTGGTCAAGTAGTCCAATATCCAGTCCGTGAGGTGGTGGTCCAACCCGGTGATCTCCAGTTTGTCCCTCAAAAGTGCCAGTTGTATTGTATTGAAAACACTGGAGAAATCAAAAAACATGATGCTCACATTGTTCCCCGGCTTCTCCAGGTGAGACAGCACTCGATGTTGAAGGAAAATGACGGTGTCATCCACCCCGATGGCAGGCTGGTAAGGGAACTGGAGTGGATCCAGTGATGGGCTCACTAGGGGGCGGAGATGACAGAGGACCAAACGCTCCAGGGTCTTCATAAGGTGGGATGTTAGCGCCACCGGCCTGTAGCTGTTTAGGTCCTTGGGGTGCGGAGTCTTGGGCACGGGAACCAAGCAGGACGTTTTCCACAGCTGTGGAACCTTTCCTAGCTTCAGGCTTATGTTGAACATGTGTCCAACAATCCCACACAGCTGGTCTGCACAGGATTTCAGGAGCCTGGAGCTGAAATTGTAATTTTCTTAAATTAGAATTCCAGGATCATCCATCCATCCATCTTCAACCGCTAATCCGGGGCCGAGGGGGATACAGTCTCAGGAGAGATGCCCATACTTCCCTCTCTCCACACATCTTCCAGCTCCTCCGGGGGATCTCGAGGCGTTCCCAGGCCAGCTGAGAGACATAGTCCCTCCAGCATGTCCTAGGTGTTCTCCCAGGTCTCCTCCCGGTGGGACATGTCTGGAACACCTCCCCAGGAAGGTGTCCGGAACAGATGCCTGAGCCACCGCAGCTGGCTCCGCTCGAGGTGGAGGAGCAGTGGTTCTACTCCGAGCTCCTCCTTGTTGACTGAGGTCCTCACCCTATTTCTAAGGGTACGACATCCACTCTACAGGGGAAACTCATTTCAGCCGTTTGTATATCTGGGATCTTGTGCTTTCGGCAATGACCAAAAGCTCATGAGTCATGACCATAGGTGAGAGTAGGAACCAGGGCTTTGAACCAGAATTTTTTGCCAATAGGTTTGTTCCGAACAGAAACAGAATTCTAACGTTTCCGATTTTACATTCCACACAGAAACTGACGTTCCTGAACCTGTTAGAACAAAAAATATAGTTCTTGAACCGGTTAATAACGTTCCTTGTAAATAGAAATAGGTAGGTGGCTTTAGGACTTTTAAATTGGCAATTAAAGCAATTACTTTACATACTGTAGATATATGGTCCTACAGTAAACGGAACAACAGCACTGATCCAGTTAGGGAACATAGATAGGAAACACCGATACATGTCCGGAGCGTCGGAGGAAATCCACCGAAGGAGATTACAGTATTTTCCAATCTATAAGGCGCACCTAAAAGCCTATAATTTCCACATAATCCCGTAGTGCGCTTTATAATCCGATGCACCTTGTATATGGATTAATATTAATATTAGTACAGTATTGGTTAAAAACAAGATCGCTGAAAAAAAGCCGGCAGTCTGGCCAGCAGTCATGTGGCACCAGGAGGCACCCTCAAAAGGCACTCCGGCCTACGCCCCCTAACAACGGTAGTCAAGGGGCGTCACCGAAGTGCCGCTCTCACTGACCTGCTGTCAGAACAGCCTGCGGAGAGCACCAGTGACCGGTGACCGGCTACGATAACGTAGAAAAACAGGGGATTTTCAACAATTCTATTCATAAAGTTTAATTGACTGACTGATGTTAGTATTTCCCAACTACTTTGAAATAACCCACTTTAAACTTAATTGGTCTAAAAAATGCCATTGTCAAGTGTCAGTGCTGTAATCTGGAATCTAGTGACGGTCCATTCTATTAGTCTGTGGAAACACATGGAGAAACTGGCATAAAGGTGAATGAAAGACCCTCAAAGCTGAACTTCATGAATACAATAATCAACACGGGATGCGTTATATGAATGCTTTATTAACAGAGTAAAATACATTTTAGATCAGGAACATTATGAGCAGATTAAGCTGTAACGCAAATTATATAGATTTACTCTTACAATTTGTTAGTGACGCTGACATATAGGCACTGAAATGTAAAAAGAAACACACACAAATAAATACAGGTGTACAATTTCATACAAGCTATTCTAAATATGCAAAAAATGAGGCTTCAGACATTTTCAAGTGCAACAGGTAAGACATCTGAGTACAGAAACCCTTCAGAATACACACTCTAGTTTTCCATTGCTTTGTCTATGCTCACACATGCTTGAGTCATTCTAAAATAATTTGATAAACCATAATTTTAAAATTAAATTTACTGCTGTGGTCAAAATGAACCTTAATTCCACCCTGATTTGCAGCCAAACATCCACCCTGCATTCACACTGGTAACACACAAATGTTGGGTCCCTCCAGTGTCAACTGCCACATGTGAAGGTTTTAGACTATGTCTTCATCTTTGCAGAAGAACAAGATAGAAAATTAGCTGCAATAACATTCATTATAACAAAGGTTTATACATAGGAGGTTACCCAGAAAAAAGGCATCCGTGTAGCATTTTTTGAAAAAAAGGTGCAAGTGTTTACAGGTTAGTTCTAAAGTTTGGTAAACGCTTTGATGTTAGACAAAGCCCTGGTTTGAAGCCTTCTACTGTCGACTGACTGACTGTGTGTCTGTATAGCTGTAGTAAAGGAATATAGTCTCAACACCAGGATAAAGAAGGACCTAACATTTTACTCAACCTTGTATCACTTTTCCACAAGGAACCATCTCCTTTATGAAAGCCCAAGCCTGTGTGTTTTAATGTTCATGCTGCCTCCACATGTCACTGTCTGAAATGATAGAACTGCCTGTTTTACATATGTTGTAAAACCATTTTAGACAGGTGTTCATATTCTGTATGGAGAGTGTCCACATTGTCAGGAATTAGTGAAAATAACAATCTGAAGAGATTGTCTTTTGCAATACAGCAACTGTTTAGAATTTAGTGGGATGATTAAATAAAATAACAATAGCCACAACAACTATCTAAACTATAGCATATCCATGGATATCACACACTTCATTTATTTCATTGAGTGATTTTAGTTTTGCCCCAGATGGAAGATGATCTACAAGAACTGAATTAACTTTAGTAAAATGCAGGAAGAAGGTCTGGGCACATTTCTTGAAGATTCTTTTTTCACTTGAACTCCAGAGGCTTTTGAGGATTTTTTTCAAAATATTCTCATTTTCTTTCTTGACAGTTAGATGATAATATCAATACCACACTCATCTCTGTATGTAAAATAGGAAGCTACAACCAGTAGCCAGTTCCTTTGCTTAGACGAAAGTCTTTTTCGATCTAAAGGTAAAGATTTGCACCACCAAAGTGAACAAAAATCATCTTTAGTTAATCCGTCTTTTTAAAAAAAGTGTAAAAATAGCTTGTGTTTCCTGTTCCTAGACAATAATTACTCCTAAACAAACCTCTGTAAGATCCATCTTGCCACTGTCAACAGACCCATTTCTCTTTTCCCAGTTTTATGCTAAGCTAGGCTAACTCGTTGCAGAATGTAGTCTAAACTATATTTCCCGTAGTTTAGCCGTTTTACGTATTAAGAAGGAAAGAGTTAGTTCACATACAGGAACCTCTGACAGTGCTTAACTGCAGACTAAATGGTAAACGGACTATACTTTTATAGCACCTTTTTTTATACCTTTCTCGTCTCATACTTGTCTCATACAATTGCTGCACCATTACTGTTTACTCGATTTTCCAGATTTTCCAGATTTGTTGGCCTTAGCAGATTTGGTAGCTTTAATGTCCATCTTGGTCTTTTGGATACGAGAGAAGATCTCCTTAAAAAGAGCCTTGTACTCGGGCGTGTTCTGTCCCAGCCTTTTATCCACGGCCTCCACTTGCTTGCTGATGCTCTCAATGGCCTCGGGGGTGGAGGGCGACTGTGTTGGAGTAGGGGGAGGCGCTGGGGTGGGGCCCATAGCACAGTCTTTCATGGATGGGTCTCTAGAGACGGGTCTGGAAGTCTGGACTCCGGCATGACACAAGCTCTCCTCATGGCGCCTGCACTTCCCTAGCAACTCCTCATATTTCTCCAGTAAGGCGTGGTACTGCTCATCCACCTCCCTCAGGATGGACATCCCTCTCTTCCTGACGCTGTTCGCATGGAGGGCATAACTACCTCTCCTGCGACCAGACGCATCACGGGCCACGATGGCATTGAGCGCTGTATCGCTGCAGCTTTTTCTTACAGGGCTGGATTCAGGGAGAGTTTCCCCACCAACACTAACTCCACCTTCAACCTTCTCCCTCACGCCTCCTCCAGTGTCACCGAGATCCACCTCCAGAAAGGTGTCCGTCTCTGGCGTGCTGTTGAGGACAGTCTGGGTAAGCGTCACACCGTCGTCCTCGCTGCCCAGGAGGAAAGTCCTAGCCCGACGTAGCTGCTGCAGCTCCTGGAGTTCTACTTCCAGCTCCCTCACTCTGCCCTGGCAGCTCTCAGCGTCCTTTGACCAAAGACAATCATCATGTCACAGTGAGATCTACGGGATCTTGTGGATACAAATTCTTTTTCATTATTACAAAAATACCACTGAAACCTTATTGATTGTAGGACCAAGAGTCAAGGGACCCAGAGTCAAAGGATCTCTCCAGAGCTCTACTGTGATAGTGTCCCATCTTGTACCCTACCTGGACTCGTGTCTGCAGTCTGGAGAACTCTGAGATCAGGAGGTTGCACTCCCTCTCCACACCCTCCGTTCGAGCCCTCTCGGTCCTTACGGCTGCTCGAAGAGCAGACACAGCCTCTCTCAGATGCTGGTTCTCCTCTTCCACTGGTTGAGGCTTCACATCCATGGTGAAACTCTCTGCCCGGCCCACTACAAACTCATCCTCATACCTGAAAACACAACACACAAGTGACTAAAGCAATCCATACGTTTAAACTCCCCAAACCGGAAAATAAACATGTACCCGGGTGCCGTGCAAAGCTCCTTCAGGCAAGGGAAGGAGTGGATGGTCTTGCGACGTTCCCTCTTTTCTCTCCTGACACGGAGCTGCTCCATACAACGCAGCTGGTCCACCTGCTCAGTCAGAGACCCCACCTGGTTCTGCAAAGCCTCAATGGTCCCTGTTAACCTGGGACCAGAGGTAACGCCAATGTTTAGGGACTGAATCATTGAATAAGAAAGCAAAGGAACCCCGTCATCCCACTCACCTCTCTATCTTTTGCTGCGAGGCCTTGCTGTCCATCACCAAGGCATGGTTGGTTTGCTCCAGCTCCCTGGCTGTTCCATCAAGCTGCTCGTACACTTTGGCGTGCTGCTCATTCATGTCTCGCAGAACCTCCAGCTGCTTTGACAGATACTGCAGGGCAAAAAAACCAGACACGTCTGTTTGTCCGAAAACATATTTAAAGTTTTCTTCCTGAAGTTTTCCTTGTTTACAGTTGTGTGATGTGATCCATTAAAATATAATTGAATTAAAGCAATTTAATTTAAAAAAAATAAGTATGACTGTCTTTTCCCTTAATGGAAGACAAATATAAAATTCTGAATGAAAGACAGATCGTCAGCAGCACTCCTATAATTATTAGATTAATTGTATTTCATTAACTTTAAGAATTCAATTAATGCTTTAGATTTCCAAAGGATGAATGGATGGATTGAATTTAGAAAATTCTCCTAATCAATCTATAGTAAAAGAACGACACACTTGAACACGTCCAGTTATCTTGAGTGACATATGAACAGCCCCGCCACAAACCACTGTGCATTATGGTCCATTAGTGTTGTAAATTCAGAGGAAATGGATCAAAATACCTTTTATCTGGATCCAAATCAAAATGTAATAAGTTTCTCTCTGATCCATGGTTCCAACAAATTCTATGAAAATCCGTCTAGTAATTTTTGCATAATCCCGCTAAACAAATAAATAAACCTCCCGGGTGGAGGAAACAACAAAGCCATTCTATGGGTTCCCAAACTTCCTTAATGAGGTGACATTTGACAACTTTGGAAGAAATAATTCATACCTCAATCTCTTGCACTTGCTCTTCATTAGTGATGTACATCTGCTGCAGGGAGTCCTCCAGCTCCTTATTCCTCTCCAGCAGAGTCTTCCCGAGCTCTGCTGCCAGGTGGAGATCTAGAATTGTGAAAGAAAGTAAAAAAAGAGATGAAAAATACTCCAAGAGCACCGAGAAAGTTAAAGGAAGGAAGACGAACTGCCAAAGAGGAAGGGGGGAAAAGTACTTGAGGAATAAAATATGAGATGGATGAAAAGAAAAAGATTTATTTAAATTTGTGTCAAATGGAAGTGTTGGAGTAAAAATAGGGAAGAATGGGGGAATCTAATCTCATAGAAGAAGATATAATGCAGCCATACAATTTAGATTAGCTGCTGCCACATTTAATGGAGTGCTTTGTTCTATTTGAGAGGAGCATATGAGCGAGTCTGAAAAAGAATCAAACGGTCCAAATCCCCTCCCTGCGGGTGCTTTTCTCTCCACTGGCTGAATATGAAGGTCAGAGATTGGTGCCAAGATTATCTGAAGAGACACCTTTCCACTGAGATTAGGACAGAAATAGGATGAGATTTAAATTGCTGGGATGGAGGGGCAATGGCTACAGACGGAACCTGTGAGATGTTCACAGTTCATTTCAAATCTGCATCAGGCCTGTTTTACTGGCTTTATTTCTGTTTTTCTTGTCATTGCACCGGTAAAGTCTGATGAGTCACTGTCCCTTATTCTCACTAAGCTTTGACTCAGCAGTGCTGATGGCCCACATCGTTGGTTCCAGGTCAGCAAAATATGGTTTTTGCAACCTTGCAGAGAAAGTGAAAGACTAAACTGAGGAGCTAATGAAATAATCTTTTAGGCTGTCCTGCCTCAATGTTGAATAATGAATAGTGATCACGAGGATAAATGCCAACTCTTGAAATATGGATGCAGCACCTTGGGCAGCTTCTTCAATACTGTGTTTGAGTAAATAGAGAGATTGTGTACTGATCTAATGGCACACAAAGATTTACCAAAGGATTTTTATGCCCATTTATTTTAATAATAAGTTGTAATTTTCAGATTTTATCTACCAAGAAAACCATTTTCTTCTTTAATCCTAAACATCAAGAAAGTTGTTTGGCACTGAACAGAATTGACCAAAAATTATTTGGATTCAAAGTTCTGGTTCAGTTTAATGTTTGTAGGTATTTCTAGTCCCATGCAGCATAAAGCTCTGATAAACTCACAGCCCACCGCCTTCTCAGCACCGCACAGCAGACAAATCAGAAGCAAATGCTAAATTTAACTTTCTTAAATTCACAAACACTATTCCAAATAATATTAAAAACATTCTCATATTTATATATAGGACACACAGGGTGATGTCTGCTAACAGTTTTACCTTGAAAGGTTCACTGGAGACCACATGTAGATGATTCAGGTTTACAGATCATGTAAGAAATGGCAAGAGTACAGTATAATCAAATAACTTTTTATCACAAGTAAGGAGCATTGAATAAATAAGAAAGCAAATTACAGGGCAGGAGTGTCACACTCATCTGTGCTGACTGCTTAATGAATTCCTGTGAGGAATTCAATTTCAAGAATCTCTGAGCATAATTTAGCTGCAATGCTCTATGGGAATAACTCACATGTCAAAGAGTTATCTATGACATTTTATCATATTACAAAATAGCATCAAGACAAAAATTAACAGCAATCTCTCTGATATAGTAAAATAACAATAGCAACTTTATGCTAGCCAAGCTAGGCATCCAAAAGCTAGCCCCAAGCTGGTGAGCACACATTTGTACCCATCAGTTTGTAGAGATGTGTGCTGCGTTCAAGATCGTACTACAATAGGTGACCCTTGTGTCCATGCACAGACAAATGTGCAATCAAATAAATGACCTGGAAAACAATATGGATGCTATTATAATAATCAATAGCCTGTCGTATTCATGTCAATATATTGGTTTAATATCAACTAAAAGCGAAAATCTACCACACTAAGTCTCATCACTGCATAATACTGCAAACATATCACAGATGTTTGCTTGCATTTTCCCATTTTCTAATGTGATATGAATGCAGCATTACTGATCAAAAGAACTATAAATTGAGTGTTGAGTATATCTTCACGTTTCTTCTCTTGATTAGTTTGAAACAAACAGAGGAAGGCAAGTGTGGACATAGTGCTAGGAAAAGTGGCTACAGATACTAAGAAGAGAAAACCACCGACAAATATGAAGGCCCCTGACAAAATCTAAGTTCTATCATCCAAGGGCCAATCCAGACAGTTTAAAACCAGACTCCATAATGTCATGCTGATCACCCAAACAATTGTTAGTTACCACTTTGAGATGTCTGTTGATCTGCCAGAGGAAAGTCACCTCTCCATAGCCCAGCTTTTCTCAAATAGTGGGGGGGGGGCACAGTGCAATGCCAGGAGATGCGCGTGTGACCCTGGGGAGCATGCTTTTTTTGCTGTACAAGAATAAAGTGTAATTGCACATCCACTACAGTAGCAGTGGTGCTCTCAGTAACAGGTGTGCACAGGGAGTATTAGCTCGAGGAACGATGAAGAAGCGTCTGTAGCGCTGGGCTTCCCTATGACTACAGTGGGAGACGAGGAGAGGCCGGTGTGTTTACCGTGTCTAAAAATGCTGAAAGCGGACAGCATGAAGCCTAATAAATTAAAGCGGAACGTAAAGACATTACACCGCAATCACTGTGATAAGCCACTCGAGTTTTCTCAGCAAAAAAGTGCCGAATATTGCCAACAATCATCCTGCTTTGTGAAAGCTACACTAGTAAACCAGCGAGCTCTGTTAGCATCATATAAGGTTGCGTACCAAACTGATCAATGCAAAAATCCCCCACCATAGCAGAGGAGCTGAAACATTTCAGCAGGAACTGAGAGTTCAGTTTTATGCTTAAAACCCGAAAAGCTGTGACTGCCTGAACGAGCTCATTGTAGCCGTTAATCCTGACTTCCTCATTTTGATTAAAAAAAAAAAAAAATCATCACAAATTGTTTTATTCATTTTTGTTTTGTAGGTTAAGGTGTTTTATATGCTGTGCTCCTCAGTTAGTGTCGCTGAAATTAATTTGAATTTATTTATTTATTTATTTTTATTTATTGTTTTTATTTAATTTTATTTTTCAGTATCAAATGGTGTAATAAGTTGGTTAAAATGTTTACAGTTTAAACAAGGTTTTTTATTTTCAGGCAAATTGATGCACTTAAAAACTTTTCTGTTATAGAATAAAATATAATAATGATGAAATTATTATTTGTTATAAATTGAACTATATTTCTTTTTTCCTTTTTTTGTTTATCAGGATACAATGTTATGCAGAGGTGTACTTAACAATTTTATAGACAACTGATATTATTTATAGACGTAGAGAGTAGGGGGCCGCTAATTGTTTTCTTCTAGCAAGGGGCGGGTGCAACAGAAAATAATTGAGAAGCACTGCCATAGCCCAAAACCTCAGTAGCAAGAGTATCCACCAGAATGCATGGGAGCCAGTCGATACGGCCATCTCCTTGCAAACAACTTAGCAAATCACTATCGATTATAAATATAGGCCTGTTTGCTCCAGACAGACCTGAGGCTTAAACCACAGAGGACGGGACCACTGGGGCTGGAACTAATCACATTATGTTTGACAGATGCATTTCCTGCATCCTCTAGAAACCCAGCTGTACCCAGTTTGGAGTGTTTGTGTGCTCAAAGAACTTTTTTTTTCTCTATATACAGGCGAGTTTGCATGCAGTGAATGTGGGGATTTCTTCCACAGGCGGCGTTGTTTTGGTAGATGCAGATCACCCTTGAGATTTCCAGGAATGTGGAATGTGTGTTTTTTCTTTTCTTGACTTGACTTCCTAAGAAAAAAAGATTTTGGAATCAGACAGAAACCAGAAATACTCTCTGTAACACTGGTGTTTGGATGGAAAAAGCTTTTCTTAAGCTATAACAATCAAGGAAGCCTCTCTCTTGATATTGGAGCAGCTCTGGACCGAGGCCAGCGGCGGCTCTGGTGGATCCAGACAAACAAAGACACATCTTCATCACGTCTCACCCCTCCCCTAAGTCTGCTTTCAGACTTGAGAGGAGGCGTGAGCTCTGACTGCCTTAGACCATCGCTAATATTTCACAGTTTAACATCCAAGTTTGAGATATAGTAATGGTAAACATACGGTTTCACATTTTTAAAGTTAAGAGTTTGGAAAATAAGTCAAAATGATTAATACGGTGCGACCTCCTTACTCGCGGTTAATGCGTTCCAGGAAGCACACGCACATAACGAATTCCGTGATATGGCAACAAACTATTTATCTTATTATTTACGGTAATTAAAATATTTACAAACACTCCCCATATTGATATTAAACCACTTTCTATCTTAATAACCTTTTCCCACACTCTTATCGACTGTTTAAAGCACTTTTGTGTCTCACGGAAGTGCACCGCGTTCCAAGACTCACGGAATGTAGCACACTTCCGGATGCCGCCAGCCAATAGAATGCGCGTACGGTATCACGTGACTAACTACTAAAAATCTGCAATGAGGTAGGGTCGTGCGTGTTGATGCGCGAATGCGCGAGGGATTCGTGTAATACTGTTAAAGAAGGGTAGATATGAAGCCCCCGCCAGCAGCCACTTATCACAAACACAAGCAACCAAGTGGCTAAAAAATGACAGTCATAAAATCTAAATGTATTTTTCACACTTTAGGTTTTAACCAGATTAAAGTTACATAAATACTGTATATCTGTGACCTTTAGAGGTGCTGGTTGTTGATTTTCAATATTCAGACTGAACCAGGCTAACTGTTCAGTGTTTGATCAACCCTTGATCAAAAAAACTTTCCAAATGAATCAAGTAATTGTTACATCTCTGAACAATTTTCAATAAAATATTTTTAGTGCTCCATGTCCTTTCAGGATGACATTTTTTTAATGTAAGATTCTAAACAGGATAGCACGATACTGTAGTACAATGACCATACTCTCTATTCTCTCTTTGGTCTTTGTCTGAAGGATCAGTGGCATCCTGAAATGTCTCGCAACAATGGATGAGCTTAGCTGGTCTGGCTTGGAAGCTTTAAGAAGTCAGACATTCGCCCTGCTCCATCAGACACTGAGCAGTTTGCATAAGTAAGACACTGCTCATTCCTCCACCACCATTTTGACATCTGCCCCTCTTTTCTCTTCAGAATTCCCAGAATAAATCATTTTGAAGATGTATTTTATCCACTACTCCATTCCAATGAAGGAAATGATGAAACATCCATGGCATCATGCGTGAAGGTATGGATGCATGGCTAAACCATTATGGTTGTCATGAGGAGAAGTGATGGAGAGATGGAAAGAGGAAACGAAGTAAGTGGTGTAGAGAACAGCGCTTTACATAGGCATGATGGTTTTATAAATATTTATACTATTTCTTGTTTTTTTAACCTATGGAGTAATCAGTTCATAAACAATTTAATGGATTAATTTAAATTTCTTGACAAGTCTATCCCAGTGATACAGTGTTATTAAGCCAAACTTGATAAATTGATCCACTGTTAATGGATGATTGTCTCTTTTGATCTTAATATAATAGTTCAGTTAAAAATATTATGATAAAAAGCCCAGAGTGGCATCTTCAAGTTATTTGTTTTGTCTGAATAACTGTCTAAACAACTGGGGAAATAAAAGCTTCAAATCATCCTATAACGAGAAGGAACAGCAAGCTGTGTCTGACCTGGCTTGTTAAATGCAAAAATGAAATGTATAGTAAAAATTGTTGACATTTTAGTGATAGTGGTGTAACTGACTAAAAGACAAAACACATCTTAATCTGATGACTTCTCCTGAGGCTCTTACACGCCATTTAATCCTGACTGTCTCCAGACACGCAAGGCCCCACTTGGCGAGTTTTGCATAGTTGACAAACACGGTTGTGTTTTCTAACTTTTCTTTTTATTATATATATGACACTCCTTTTATGTCATTTCAACGTCTGTGCGATTGTATTGAAAAAGGGTCTCTAAACGCCGTGCGTCATGTTCCATGACAGCGCTCCTTTGTTTGGTGTAGGCCAGCTGATCCTCAGCAGCTGACAGAGAGGATGCTACGTTCAGGGAGGATGTCCGCTCTTACCCTGCTCCAGGTCCTGCTGGTCGTACCAGGGTTCCTCCTCTTCGGTCACAAATTCCTCCATTTCCCCTGAGTTTAGCATGGGTGACCCCAGGTGCGATAATAGAAACGAGCACCCTCCGGGTGAACAATGGGGTCTCCGCCGGACTGGATGTTCCTTTTCAGGCAACAGCCGCTCCTTCCCTTCGTGAGCAGCTCACAGACGCTCTACAGCCAGGGAGTGCTGCGTGGAGGTTCTACGTGTTTCCTCTTCTGTGTTCCCTCGGTTGCTCCCGCCTCCCTCTCTCATCCCCCACCGGCCCATCCCGGTTCTCAGAGCCGTTGATGCTGCAGCTGCAGCGGAGGATCCGACTAACGTGGCAGAGATGTTGTAATAACGGCACTTCCTCTCCCCCTGTTATCAGCGGGGTGGTGCCTTCAGGGGCAGCTCGTAAGAAGCAAAACTATCATGTTGTTTTCCTTCAATTCTTCATGAAAGTTGACTTGCTATAATCAAATGTGTCTGTTTCATCGATGACAATAGTTCTATGATTGTTCTTTATATCGAAGTAGACCTACACAATGTCGGTGATTTTATTTTTTCTACATGTCACCATTTTTCATTTTTTTGCGTGATTAACTTAACAGGACGGGTTAATTCTATCACCTCAGCACACACTTTAAAATATTTTTATAGCGTTGATCGATCTTAAAGAACAAATTGTCACAGATTCGTTACTTGGCACTCATTTAGAGTTTTCTCACTATGTTCTCAATATGTTTTGTGACTTCAGAAGGACTTCTGGGGGTGCGCAGTAGTGGCTTTCAGTAGAGGCTGTCGATGTGCGAATGTGATCAATTGTAAGGACATACTGTAGCTGTACCGCGGTAATAATATAGTCAACTATATTATAACCGAAAAAATCAGACAGCACTTAAACACATCACCTCATTCAACTGGACGCAATGTTTCTTTCAAGATATCAGTACTTTATGTCCTCTTGCGGTTTAGAAGTAGATGAATCCAATGTAGTTGTGCAGTTTATAAGTGTAGACAATGTATAGCTCCTCAAGTACAGTGACTTTCATTATGTTTTAAGCCAGTTGTGGGCAATTAAATTTTACAAGGGGCCACTGAATTCAGGGCCACATAAACGAAAACTTGAAATTAAATCTGCTCCATTGCAAAATACACTAAAGTACATATTTTGAAAAGCTGGTACTGATAATTGGAGGGGGAAAAAACACACATAAATATTTTAATTTGGCTATTTGAAATTGTGGTGTTTATGTGATTTGTGTAATTTACAATTGGTCTCCAGGGCCGGGCAGGGATGTACAAAGGGCCAGATGTGGCCCAGGGACCACAGTTTGCTCAGGTCTGCTTTAAGCAGTACCTTACAGAAAGATGATGAACTTTAAACAGAAATATGCAAACTATGAGTGACTGAGTGTTTATTCTGTGATGGAAAGAATTGAATTACTGTTCTCAACAGAAGAATACCGTCTTCTTTCATGTTTTTATCTCACTCATTACACTGTCCAAAACTATTCTTTAAGGCCAGAGCCCATTGGAAGCTTCTTCCTGTGCTTTTCCCACCATATGTATCTGATAAAATATTGTTTCTTTAGTAGAGAGTGCTTTGTGTTGCATAGCTTTCTCCTGTATGAAAATGATCCCTTACTTAATTATGATTCGGTGAGACATACAACACAGCTACATGTTGACTTGCATCTCTCGCCCATTTTCTGCTGCAGCAAAGTAAAATAAAATCTTCAAAGACAGTTCCTTGTGATCACCTTCATTACAGAAATGTCCATGACAATTCACCAGTGTCGTTATTTCTTACCTTAGTTTGACAATGTTCTTCCCACTTTATCATGAATTATAATTCTATATTATTAAATATCAGAGATAGATAGATAGATAGATAGATAGATAGATAGATAGATAGATAGATAGATAGATAGATAGATAGATAGATAGATAGATAGATAGATAGATAGATAGATAGATAGATAGATAGATAAATAGGCTCTTGATTTTGTGACACTTTGACTCTTGAGCATGGTTCCTTTAGACACCGTAACACAGCAAGGAGATGTTGGTTCCCATTTTGTTTTTGTGCTACATTTGGACTTTATTCAAACTGCACCAGAGTCAACATGACTGACCTTCAGGAGGTCTTGGTGTCTATAAATCACTAGTTATTCCTGGCAATTGATTTACACATTTATGATATTACAGTGATACCTCTACTTACGAATGTCTCTACTTACAAAAAAAATTTCGACTTATGTAATGTAAAAACACAGTATCGGCTGATTGTCGAATCTCCCACAGGAACGCAACATTCTCATAGCTGCTCTGCCATTGGCTATTACCTATAACGTATCTTCCTGGCATCCCATTGGCTAAGAAGGATGCCACTCCACCTCTGTGTGGAGCTAGAACAGTGCTTATGGAGTGTCTCGGCATTCGGCACTCGACCTGTGAAGTGTTCTGATAGTTTTGCGCAAATATAATAACTTTTTGAGTACGTCTCTGTGGAGGCGCTGTGTGACAGCAGTCTGCCGCTGAAGGTGCTTCTCTGCTGGGAGAAGGTGGTGTGTAGGGGGTGCCTGGTGTTGTTCATGATGCCTGGTGTTGTTCATGATGAGAGGCTAACGTTACCCATATATATCCAAATTGTGCACTCACCATGATGAAAAGGTGACTTAGTCGAACACATATCTCTGTTCTGACCCAGCAGACCTTATTTGATAAAATGAAAGGCCATCCAAACTCATACTCCCATCATGCAGCACCCGGAAACAGACTACCAGTATGAAAAACTAAAACTGGTTGATCCAGACTATTATTTGGACATCCCAAATTAATCGCACACACTACAAGCTGTGTTGTGTGCTTTTGGTGCCACTAGATGACTCACTTGCTTCACCCTCTTTGGTTTGTCTGTGAACTCACTCTGGGCTCAACATCTCTCTCTTAAACGTTACAGAGCTTCTCTATACTGTACTTCTTTTCAACTTAAACTGCCAGACGGATTATTTTATCTGTTACTGCTAAACATGCAGTGACAGACAAAATCATGACGCAGATGAAGATTAATGTTTGTGGTACTTTTTCTGGTCAAATACAATTATACTACTGTACTTGATTACTGCAGTGAAACTGGGTGGGAGAGTGGGTCAGAATAGTCGAGGAAATTAAACTTGTCTGGAGTGGGTCTGGTTAATTAATTGACAATCCTAAGCCATATTATAATAGCACCGCACACGCCCTACAGATATGATAACATTATTACAACAGGTGCATTATTTACAGGCAGGACTTATTATTCACCTATTATTATCATACATCCCAGGACAATTTGTGAAAAAGAATTTGTGCATTTTGAAAGTGAAAGACATTTTCAGAAGTCCTAAAACGAATCGTAATATTTGAATGATGTGTTATCAGGACCATTAAAACAGGAAATTACATCAAAAGTGTAGAGGTGTTTTTCATCCATCCTTCCATTTCCACCACTTATCCGGAATCAGGTTGCGGGGGCAGCAGTTTCAACAGGGAGCCCCAAACTTCCCTTTCCCTGGCCACATCCACCAGCTCTGACTGGGGGATCCCAAGGTGTTCCATAGGCCAGTGTTGAGATATAATCCCTCCACCTGGTCCTGGGTCTGCCCCGAGGTCTGCTCCCAGCTGGACGTGCTAGAAACACCTCCCTAGGGAGGCGCCCCGGAGGCATCCGTACCGGATGCCCAAACCACCTCAACTGACTCCTTTCCACGCGAAGGAGCAGCGGCTCTACTCTGAGCCCCTCGCAAACAGCAGTGTTTTCTCACCTTATCTCTAAGGGAGACACCAGCTATCCACCTGAGAAAGCCCATTTCAGCCGCTTGTATCCGCGATCTCGCTCTTTCGGTCATGACCCATCGCTCATGACCATAGGTGAGGGTAGGAACGAAGATTGAACAGTAGATGGAGAGCTTTGCCTCTCGGCTTAGTTCCCTTTTTGTGACAACAGTGCGGTAAAGTGACTGCAATACCGCTCCTGCTGCCCCCATTCTCCTTCCAATCTCACGCTCCATTGTTCCCTCACTCGTGAACAGGACCCCAAGATACTTAAACTCCTTCACTTGTGGAAGGACCTCATTCCCCACTCGGAGAAGGCAGTCCACCGGTTTCCTGCAGAGGACCATGGCCTCAGATTTGACTACGCCATGACTACGCCTCGATATCCTGTCCATGAAGATCCGGAACAGAATTGGTGATAAAGTGCAGCCCTGGCGAAGGTCAACAGCTACTCGGAACAAGTCCAACTTACTGCCAAGAACCCAAACGCAGCTCTCACTTTGGGCATACAGGGATTGGATGGCCCTGAGGAGAGGCCCCCTCACCCCGTACTCCCACAGTACCTCCCACAGTTTATCCCTGGGGACCCGATCATACGCCTTCTCCAAGTCCACAAAACATATGTAGGATCCCTGCGAGACTAAAAAGGTGGTCCATTGTTCCACGACCAGGACGGAACCCACATTGTTCCTCCTCCCCCCCTGTCTGTGACTCTTTCGGCACTGTCCCAGACTTCGACGCAATATTAAAGAGGTGTGTCATCGTTGACAGCCCCTCAACACCCAAAGCCTTCAGCATAACCGGGCGAATCTCATCAACAAACAGGGCTTTGCCACCGTGAAGTTGTTTAACCACCTTCGCCCAGCGAGATTGACTCGAATTTCACATCATCCTCCAGCTCTGCCTCTGCAACAGAGGACGGGTCAGTTGGGGTAGTTGGATTCAGGAGTTCCTCAAAGTGTTCCTTCCACCGACCGACAACCTCCTCATTCGAGGTCAACAGTGTCCCATTCTTGCTGTATACAGCTTGGATGGTCCCCCGTTTCCCCCTCCTGAGGTGTTGGACGGTCCTCCAGAACAACTTTGTTGCCATCCGATAGTCCTTCTCCATGGCTTCTCCGAACTCCTCCCATACCCTCTGTTTTGCCCCCATCACAGCCGAGGCTGCAGTCCTCCTGGCCCATCGGTACCCTGCAACTGCTTCAGGAGTCCCCAGGGACAACATTCCCCTGAAGGCCTCCTTCTTCAGTCGGACGGCTTCCCTGACCACCGGGGTCCACCCGCCCCTTGAGGCACCCAAGACTTTGAGACCACAGCTCTCAGCTGCAGCTTCAGCAATGGAAGCTTTGAACATCGACCATTCAGGTTCGATGCCCCCAGGCTCTACAGGGATGCATGAGAATATCCTTCTGAGGTGTGAAGGCCTCGCGGACAGAGTTCTCCTCCAGACGTTCCCAGTTCACCCGCACTACTCGTTTGGGCTTACCAGCTTTATCCCAAGTTTTTTACTCCGCCAACAGACCCAACTCAACACCAGGTGGTGATCAGTTGATAGCTCTGCCCCTCTCTTCACCCGAGTGTCCAAAACACACGGTCGAAGGTCAGATGATACGATCACAAGATCAATCATTGACATCCGACCCAGGGTGCTCTGGTACCAGGTACACTTATGAGCATCCTTGTGTTCGATCATGGTGTTAGTTATGAACAATCTGTGACTAGCACAGAAGTCCAACAACATAACACCGCTCGGGTTTAGATCAGGGAGGCCATTCCTCCCAATCACGCCCCTCCAGGTGTCTCCATCATTGCCGACGTGTGCATTTAAGTCCCCCAGGAGAACAATGGAGTCCCCTTCAGGGATCCCGTCAAGGACCCCAGGAAGGCCGAATACTCTGAACTGATATTTGGTGCATACGCACAAATAACAGAGTTTTCTCTCCAACAGCCTTAAGGCATAGAGAAGTGACCCTCTCATCCACCGGGGTAAATTCCAACACAGCGGTGCTCAGCCAGGGGCTTGTGAGTATCCTCACACCCGCCCTGCGCCTCACGCCTGATGCAACTCCAGAGTAAAACAAAGTCCAACCCCTATCCAGGAGTTTGGATCCAGAACGGAGGCTATGCATGGAGGTAAGTCCCACCAGATCCAACTGGTAACGCTCCACCTCCAGCACAAGCTCCGGCTCCTTCGCCTCCAGTGAGGTGACATTCCATTTTCCCAAAGCCAGCTTTTGCAGTCCGGGTCTTGTCTTTCGTGACCCCTGTCGTCACTGCCAACCATATGGCAGCGCACCCGACCCCATCGATCTGCCCTGCTGTTGGTGGGTCCACAGGGGTCGAGATATTTTTCTTGTCCTATATTGTGTTAAAAAATATTCTTATATGTTTTTGTCTCTGTGCTGCTAGCATGCAGCAAATCCAATTTTTATAGCAATATTACAAATAAATTATTCTATTTCAAATCTACTGATACTCATTTGTGTATCGCCTGTGGAACAGCTGGACCACAGCTGTGTTGCAGTGGTTGATGGCTACATTCCAATGCTTTCTGAGAACTGTGGTTGAATAATTTGATCCTGAAACAGTTTCTTTATGGATGTCAGCTGTTGCTGTTACGGCAGGAATGGAAGATATTTACTGTGCAGAGACCTGAGCAACACTGATTTCAGATTTCATTGTATCGTTTGACCATATGCAGCGTGATCTTTCATGACGGGCAGGCATTTCGAGGTGTCACTGTCCACAGCTGAATCATTCAGTTGCCCTAGCATACTCTACATACATACATATCAACACACATGCGTGGATAGACTGCCTAGCTTCGGTTACACCAAATTGGAAAATAAACATTTTCAGGCAGAGTAAAAAAAGACACTTGACCTAAAACAGACATCTGTATTGAGAGCACTTTAAAAATGCTTCCACCAATTTCAACTGTGTTGTTTATTCTTAAAACCTTCCTTTTCAGCCTGAATATAAAAAAGAAAATGTATATTATGCCACCCTCATTTACATACAAATAAAGAAAATAAACTCTTTTACCTGCATGTAAACGCAAGATTCCCTTACATTTGTATGGGAAATTTGTGTTTACTGAAAATTCCCTTGATTTTTTGTGAAACACCAGAAATGTAGGGGATGACAACAGGTTTTTTTGTCCTACTTCTCCTGTTCATTGTTATTTTTCTTGTTGGATTTGTTTGTCTTTACAAAAGCCCAGTTCAGATAGCCACTTGGCTTTAGAGAACTCCTGATGTGTTTCTGCTCCATGACCTTTCCTTCCATTCTGGTAAGGATATTTTGGGCCCGATGGTTGGGATGACCTCTGACTTCTGCTGCGGTGGGTTGTGGGAATCATTAAGAAGATACTGGCTGGTATATGGATGGGGCAGCAAGCATTCACACCTGGGTGTAGCTCACTGTAACTGCTCACGACCCCCTTATGAAAGGTAAAGACTCCTAACAAGACTCATTGTCTTGTTAGTTTCAGTCTTCGATGAAGGGAGAAACGTCTTCAACCAATCTAAAGCAAGTCCAGTTGATTCTCTTTTTTGCCTCTGCATCTCCTGAGACACCACCACCGAGTTGCATGGAGGACAATCAAATATGGAGAGAAAGTCAACTTCTCATGGACATAAGTGTAAAATATCAACATCATCAGCAAATGCATATGTACAAGCTCATAATAAATATGGGAGTCAGCTGATGGGACACCAGATGGATGAACAAACACATGCACACAACCCCCAGCTTCTTTGAGAAGGAGCCTCATCTCCAGGGTGACTGCATACAAAAAGAGGGCCTGGCACAGCTGGTCTTCAGCAACAAGAGAGAAAAACAGAGTAAATGGGTTTTCAGGCAGGACACAGGGAGAGTGGGGGTGTGGGAGACAGACGTGAACTTGTGAAGGGGTTAGGGGGGGAAAGGAGGTGGGGGCAAAAGAGGAGGAGAAGGAGGAGGAACACAAACTCCCTGAGAACAGGAGTTAGTCGTCCAAGTGGGAGAAAGTGAAGACATATGGAAGAGGAACTGTTGCAGTTAAACGACTGCTGATCTGCCTAAAGAGTCAAATTACCTCTAAACATCCTGCGCTGACCTCTTGGTCTGAACTGGATAATTAGATGAAGAGGCTTAGACCAGCAGGCACCGCAAAAAAACTGGAGAAAAACCAATAAGAGGCGTGAGGAAAGGGGGAGGGTTAGGGTGACGAGCAGAAGAAGGAGTAGATCTCTGTGAAACATCGTAGAGACGGGTTTATCCATGGCTGCGCTTGTTTCTCCTGTCACAAGAAGAGTTAACAAGTGGAAACTGTGACAGTCTTCAATGTGACACGTTCACCACAGAGGTAAGACGTACTTCTCATGTGTTAAGTGTCATAATAAACTCCATACCATCTTTAGGCTTGTTTCAATTCAGACGGAGCTGTGATTACTGAATGTGGACTAAAAACATTCAAATGGGAACAATAAAATCTGCCGAGGCTTGTTTCAGTGACTCAAACTCAGACTTCCAAGGTTTGACGTAAGGGTGCTATTGTCTGGAGAAGACAAGGGGAACATTATGCTGCCTGCAACGTCGTTCAACATGACAGGTTTGGTGGTGGGTCAGTGATGGTCTGGGGAGGCATATCCATGGAGGGGCGCACAGACCTCTACTGCCTAAGAAATGGTGCTCTGACTGCCATAAGGTATCGAGATGACATCCTTGAACCCATTGTCAGACCCTACACTGGTGCAGGAGGTCCTGGTTTCCTTCTAATGCACGACAATGACTGGCCTCATGTGGCAAGAGTATGCAGGCAGTACCTGGAGGATGAAGGAATTGAAACAATTGAATGGCCTTCACAATCCCCTGACTTAAACCCAATAAAACATCTGTGGGACATTATGTTTAAGTCCATTAGGTGCCACCAGGTCGTTCCTCAGACTGTACAACAGCTCAGGGATGTCCTCATACAGATCTGGGAAGAAATTCCACAAGACACCGTCCGTCGTCTCATTAGTAGCATGCCGCAACGGAGCATGCAGAAGTTAAGTTTTTGAAAAAATGGACGAGCCTGCCACATCCTCATTTCACTCTGATTTTAGGGTGTTTACACAAATAAGCCCTCTGTCAGCTGAAAACATTTATTTCCATTAAAGACTTGGCATCCTTTTTGTTCCTAACACATTGCCCTGTCGTTATTTGTATAGAAATCCTACTTCATATTGAGATCTGATGGATCTAATGTTTCTTTTAAGTGTTCTTTTAGTTTTTGTGATATATATATATATATATATATATATATATATATATATATATATATATATATATATATATATATATATATATATATAATATAGTATGTTAGAGTGGTGCAGGACATGTATGAGGACTGTAAGACAGTGGTGAGGTGTGCTGTAGGTGTGACAGGTAATTTTGTGAGATATATATATTTATAGTATGTTAGAGCGGTGCAGGACATGTATGAGGACTGTAAGACAGTGGTGAGGTGTGCTGTAGGTGTGACAGGTGTTCAAGGTGGATGTGGGACTGCATCAGGGATCAGCTCTGAGCCCCTTCTTGTTTGCTATGGTGATGGACAGGCTGACAGACGAGGTTAGACAGGAATCTCCATGGACTATGATGTTTGCAGATGACATCGTGATCTGTAGTGAGAGCAGGGAACAGGTGGAGGAGAAGCTAGAGAGGTGGAGGTTTGTCCTGGAAACGAGAGGAATGAAGTTTAGCCGCAGTAAGACAGAGTACATGTATATGAATGAGAGGGACCGAAGTGGAAGAGTGAGGTTACAGGGAGGAGAGTTCAAGGAGGTGGAGGATTTTAAGTACTTAGGGTCAACAGTCCAGAGCAATGGAGAGTGTAGAAAAGAGGTGAAGAAGCGTGTACAGGCAGGATGGAACGGGTGGAGAAAAGTGTCAGATGTGATGTGTGATAGAAGAGTTTCAGCTAAAATGAAAGGAAAGGTGTACAAAACTGTGGTGAGACCAGTGATGTTGTTTGGCCTAGAGACAGTGTCACTGAAGAAAAGACAGGAGACAGAGCTGGAGGTAGCAGAGATGAAGATGCTGAGGTTCTCTCTGGGAGTGACCAGGATGGATAGGATCAGGAATGAGTACATCAGAGGGACAGCACATGTTAGAGGTTTTGGAGATAAAGTCAGAGAGGCCAGACTGAGATGGTTTGGATATGCCCAGAGGAGAGATAGTGAATATATTGGTAGAAGGATGGTGAGTTTTGAACTGCCAGGTAGGACACCTAGAGGAGGACCAAAGAGGAGGTTTATGGATGTAGTGAAAGAGGACATGAAGGTAGTTAGTGTGAGAGAAGATGATGCAGAAGACAGGGTTAGATGGAGGCAACTGATTCGCTGTGGCGATCCCTGAAGGGAAAAGCCGAAAGGAGAAGAAGACTTGATTAAATGTGGTTGGCAGGTGATATAAGACGGGTAAACAAGGTAAACAAGGAGGGTAACTCAGTAAGAGCTGGTTTGTCTGAACATCTGAAGTGAGTTGGATTTGAGTGTTAATCTTAGCCTGGTCATCATTTAGTTAAGAACCAGGTAGTTTGGTAAATTAGTTACTTGTTCAGCATAAACAAGGGCTAAGTCCACTCAAAATGTAACTAAAGATGTTCATCTGCTCAATTCACTCTTAGGTAGCATTACGAGTAATTTTGGTTATTAACTGGGTACAAATTCACATGACCTGGTATGTTTAAATTAGGTTAAATGTCTTAAAGTTCACTAAAAAAGATTTGATTATGTACTTTGTTTTTAGACAGACAGATTTTTAATGCATTTAATTTTCAGAGAGATAGAGAATGAGATGCTGTAGAACCAAAAACTCAGAAAAAACTAATGAAAAAATAAAACAGCTAAAGCAAAGTGTATGACAGTCTGTACAGTGAAGGAGTTGCCTTTGCCCATTGGTTTCTTCTTTAGGAACTATTCATTTTGCTGCAAAAAACAGATAAAGAACCAAATGCCAAGAACCAAATGAGTTATTCCACATATTAGGAATAATACAGATTATACTGAATAAATGAGGCCTACTCTATCTGAGCAGTTGGTGTCTAGCTATGAGTGTGTGGGATTTTATCCCAATTAAAATCAGGATCCATTGGATGTAAATGACTGGCTGTCACAAATTGAGTGACTTTAAATGATGGTTACAGGGTCTTAGTTCCTTTTAGATTAAGGCTAGATTAAGGTATTGATTTAAAATAAAACGTACTTCAGCAGAGGAACGCTCTGTGACAGCATTGTCACATTATTAAAAGTAATTTTTTTCACGCAAGAAGTAAGAAAAGAAAATATTGTAAATTTATATTTACTGACATCACTACTTATGTATAGTTACTGCTCTCTCTTTGTATAGCAGTAAAATAGCCTAGTATAGTATTCAATGCAGTGTCTTGTGTTTTGGTTGAAGTAGTGAGGAAAAAATGCAACACATACATTTCTTGATTTGTCACTATAAATTCTACACATTAAATCCACCTTTTTTCCTGAGTTAATCACAGACACGTTTTTCCGTGTCCCGGTGGAGTTTCACAGTTCTGTGTGCTTGTCCCCGGTGCAGCCTGTTTGGTATCATCTGTGAGATCTCACCCACTCACAGCTGCTGCAGTGATGATGACAGTCTTGAAATGCCATGACTGAAATAGTCCTGCCTGTTTAAAATTAAATTGTACATGTTGGACAGTGCCTGTGTCAAATATACCAACCAGTATGCCTCACACAGAATAAACCTATTGGGAAGCTTCACACACCCAGTGGTACAGGATGTTAATTGGAGGGATAATTAGGGGTGCTGATCCATAATAAGTGTGTACTTAGGATCAAAGGACATATATGATTCCTAGAGATAATTGCAGGGTGGGAGTACAACGTAATGGAGGGTGGAGCTGGAGATGAAAATATCTCTATTTCTGCTTTCAGAGCAACTCCACATATGAACAGTTTCTCATTCACTTATGGAATCATCTCGTTTTTGGTTTGTTTCTCTTTCTTTTTATAGGCGTAAAGCTGTGAGCGTTCCATAAGAAAAAACAGAGACTTTTTGAGATATTTCCTTGTGAAACGTGCAGCTGAGAGTCAGCATGGATGTGAAAGAGGAGGTGATGGATATTCTTCATAAGGTGTGGACCAAACTGCAGGATCTCCCACAAGCCACCCCTCTGGAGCTCGGAGCATTCTTTGTGCTTATCCTGTTTGTTGGTAAGTGACTTGAGTTCAATGATCTTAAACAAAGGACTGCAATGAGGATTTCAAACCAGTATTTTCTCTCCTATTAATTGAGGTTTGTAAGACATTGTTGGGTCTAAATCTCGAACACTTACTCAAAAACTGTTCTAAGCTAGACCAGGGTTATCAGACAAAGGCACCCAGAGAGGTTTCAAAGTTTTACCAGCTGCAGCAGGGAGAGACACAGAAGAGGTGCACTTAACTCAGTGCAATCCGAAGTAGACTCTGACTCTGTCCCACCCGGCTGCTTTCTTTTATTAAAAAATGGATAGAGCAGGGTTAGATAAAGACGCGCGCAGGTGCCGTAACAGTTTCAATCACACACAAGGTCAAGAATAAAAAGATGTTTTTCTGCATGTCGGGAGTTAACCTGTGGTTATCTATGTTGGAACATTCTAATCGTCATCAAGGTTGTAGCTGTCTGCAGTAGGTGATTAACCGGAACAGGATGTGCTTGTCAGTACATTCGGGTGCAGCACTTCTAAGGTAGATTATGACACTTTAGAAACACACATATACTTCATTTGAATTTTAGCTTATCTTACATTTCCCTCCTGTTGTGGGTTTCTAAACAAACACAACTTGTCTCGAAAGCTTTTAATCGTGTCATCATGGGAGAAACTTTTACATACAGGTGGCCAACCCAGGGAGGGGCGAAAAACCCTAAGCAATCTGGAATGGGAACATGGAGAAATGCACAGTTAGGGAAAATTTCCCTCCTACCCTCCACATGGAGCGGCAGTTTCATGACCTGGATGACCTGTGGGAAAAGGGTGAGCCTGACCGAAGGCGCCACAATCGCTTAAGTTGCGACGGGTGCTTGGTGGTGGCTATACCACGCAGCAGGGAACCAGGAGGGTGCCTGCTCCCCCGACGAGGGAGAGAGTCCTTTAGACAGAGGATAGTTCCTCGTCAATGTCAGAGTCAATGTCCTCGATTTTGACAAGGTTGCAAGCATGGAGGTGGGCAATGAACATCCGGCTCACCATGCGTTTAGACATGGGGATCACACAACACGAGCAAAAGGCACATGTCAGGAGGAAGAGGATGACGACGGCGACAAAGGGAAAGATGAGTTTTACCAGCACCTGGGACCATGTGCCAGAGAAGAGCCAATCGAGCCAGCCGGCTTGGGGGTGATATATATATATATATATATATATATATATATATATATATATATATATATATATATATATATATATATATATATATATATATATATATATATATATATATATATACATATATATATATATATATATATATATATATATATATATATATATATATACACACACACACACAGTGGGTACGGAAAGTATTCAGACCCCTTTAAATTTCTCACTCTTTGTTTCATTGCAGCCATTTGCTAAAATCAAAAAAGTTCATTTTATTTCTCAGTAATGTACACTCTGCACCTCATCTTGACAGAAAAAACCAGAAATGTAGAAATTTTTGCTAATTTATTAAAAAAGAAAAACTGAAATATCTCATGGTCATAAGTATTCAGACCCTCTGCTGTGACACTCATATTTATCTCAGATGCTGTCCATTTCTTCTGGTCCTCCTTGAGATGGTTCTACTCCTTCATTGCAGTCCAGCTGTGTTTAATTAAACTGTTTGGACTTCATTAGGAAAGGCACACACCTGTCTATATAAGACCTTACAGCTCACAGTGCATGTCAAAGCAAATGAGAATCATGAGGTCAAAGGAACTGCCCAAAGAGCTCAGAGACAGAATTGTGGTAAGGCACAGATCCGGTCAAGGCTACAAAAGAATTGCTGCAGCACTCAAAGTTCCTAAGAGCACAGTGGCCTCCATAATCCTCAAATGGAAGAAGTTTGGGACGACCAGAACTCTTCCTAGACCTGGCCGTCCAGCCAAACTGAGCAATCGTGGGAGAAGAGCCCTGGTGAGAGAGGTAAAGAAGAACCCAAAGATCACTGTGGCTGAGCTCCAGAGATGCAGTAGGGAGATGGGAGAAAGTTCCACAAAGCCAACTATCACTGCAGCCATCCACCAGTCAGGGCTTTATAGCAGAGTGGCCAGACGGAAGCCTCTCCTCAGTGCAAGACACATGAAAGCCCGCCTAGTGTTTGCCAAAAAACACCTGAAGGACTCCCAGACTATGATAAACAAGATTCTCTGGTCTGATGAGACAAAGATGGAACTTTTTGGCATTAATTCTAAGTGGTATGTGTGGAGAAAACCAGGCACTGCTCATCACCTGCCCAATACAATCCCAACGGTGAAATATGGTGGTGGCAGCATCATGCTACGGGGGTGTTTTTCAGCGGCAGGTACAGGACAACTGGTTGCAATTGAAGGAAAGATGAATGCAGCCAAGTACAGAGATATCCTGGAAAAAAACCTCTTCCGGAGTGCTCAGGACCTCAGCCTGGGCCGAAGGTTCACCTTCCAACAAGACAATGACCCGAAGCACACTACTAAAATAACAAAGGAGTGGCTTCGGAACAACTCTGTGACCATTCTTGACTGGCCCAGCCAGAGCCCTGACCTGAACCCAATTGAGCATCTCTGGAGAGACCTGAAAATGGATGTCCACCAACATTCACCATCCAACCTGGTGGAACTGGAGAGAATCTGCAAGGAAGAATGGCAGAGGATCCCCAAATCCAGGTGTGAAAAACTTGTTGCATCATTCCCAAGAACACTCAAGGCTGTACTGGATCAAAAGGGTGCCTCTACTCAATACTGAGCAAAGGGTCTGAATACTTATGACCATGTGATATTTCAGTTTTTCTTTTTTAATAAATTTGCAAAAATTTCTACATTTCTGTTTTTTTCTGTCAAGATGGGGTGCTGAGTGTACGTTACTGAGAAATAAAATGCACTTTTTTGATTTTAGCAAATGGCTGCAATGAAACAAAGAGTGAGAAATTTAAAGGGGTCTGAATACTGAATACTTTCCATACCCACTGTATATATATATATATATATATATATATATATATATATATATATATATATATATATATATATATATATATATATATCTCATCGTCTAACCCGCTTAATCCGCAAACGCAGGTCGTGGGGGAGCCGGCGCCTATCCCGGCAGTCTATATATATATATATATATATATATATATATATATATATATATATATATATATATATATTATGAGTCCCGAAGCGAATTTAAGACAGCACACTCTATTATCTTTTTGTTGGTCAAACGCATGCATAAATAAATGTTGGTGCGTACAGGCCCCTGTAATACACCAAACACACACAAGGTAGAATGGTGCACTACTTGGTGCGCCTCAAATGAACAACTGCAAAGGGTGGGTTTGCAATAAATTTCTTTATCAGAATTTTTTATGTCCTCACTCCCATTTCTTCTTTTTGCATTTTGAAGTACTACTCAAAATCTTCTTAAGATCCACCTGTGTAATTTCTTGCAATTTTTCAACTGATCTTAAAATATCGATCAGGAGTGTAGCTCTGCAATCATCCACTGCCAAACAAATTTCTTTTTAGAACAGACTCATATTTTTACATAACCTTTCCCATTAAGACAACACTGTGGTATTAATGAATCAGAAGATTCAACATCTATTCATTTGTGAATTATATACAGAACCTTCATTTCTTGCTTCACCTTCATATATCTGCTGTAAAGTATAAAATTCCAACTTTACTTTGCAATATTAGCACTTAAAATTCATAATGTTTCCTTAATTGCCACTTTTCTTGTAATAAAGTGACTTTATTGTCAAAATGTCTTATTTTTATATTTTCTAACTACTCTGCTCTAAATTTACGCTCCACCAAGTCTTTCTTTAGTTGAAATCTAATGCTTGCGGTGGCTCGGTAAAAGACGAAAGGAGCAGAACAGTAAAGTTGTGTTCTTTCAAACCAAAACAATAAGCTGAAAGAGGATAAACACATCACAGAGCTGTAGGGAACTGCCGATCGTGTATGGTGTAACTAAAGGTGAATTCTTTCAAATTACACTTACTGGTTCATCTAAAATTGCATCTTTAAATGTGACACAAAACACTACCCCCAGCTTACACTCAGTAGTTACATGCTAACCTCCCTGTGTCTCCCCTTCCAGCCACTTTTGTCTTTTTGATGATACTGTCCTGCATCCACTCCTGCTGCTGTGGAAAGCCAAAGTACCAGGGTTCCAGAGTGCAGCCTCTGCAGCCTGCTTGAAGCGGAGAGGACACACTCCACTAGTGAAGACATCCTCCGTCCTATCTGTAATCCTTCATGTAATCACTCACAGCATTGCATCACCTTCATTTACAATAAAATGTGAACTGCCGTTTTCAAAGTCATCACTTTCTGGGAAAAAATCATCAGAAATGGTTCATCAGACATTTCCATATTTCCAGTAATGGGATAAAGCCTGGATCCAAATCCAGACAAGCATGTCATTGGAATCCATATAAATAAGCCGAATGACGCACATCATCCAGATTCATCACCGAGCTTGACAATGAAACACTGTGTGGCAGCAATTTTGAACAACAAAAATTTACAGTTTAGCAACTAATGAAAAGATGGAGTAAGAAAGCTGATTTGTTTCTGAACGTTAGTGATGCAGTTATTACATGTTCACTTGGTTATGATATTTTGACAGGATTGTGAAAGACAGAATAGGAAATGTCAAGACATTCCAACTTGTTGTTCCATGTTAGTTCCAGGTTGTAAGTGTAAACTTGTAAGTGTAAATAGTCAACACGCCCTCTGTTGACCACCAAAAGAATATCACTCTGACTATTGTTCAAGGTACAGATATATTCTCCTTGTATTGTACAATGAAAGCGATTTTTTTGGTATCTTTTCTTTACAGAAGTCACCATAATAACTTAAATGAAATAAAGTTCACAAATATATGTATATATACTGAATGTTATGTCTTGTTTCTCTTTTTTAAGATTACATTTATCTGTCAAAGCTGCTGTGAGCCTCATCTACATATTCCCTGACTTTATTACCAAAACTGAATCTACAATTAATCCAAATAAGCTTTGATGTAATAAGCACCAGTATAGCACCAGTACTGTATTACTGCACACTTGTTTGCACACCTTATCACCTGGTCTCTTTCCCTTCAGCAGTCAGTATTTATAGTAAACATTAACCAGGATCAGCCACCTTCCCATTGTCCCTCCTACGCTGAACAACTGAAAGCATCAACTGGAGAAAACTGTTGGAGCTGCTGAACTGTGCAGATTGATAATGTTTGAGCTCTGCTCAAAGACTTTTACAGCTGTGAATGAACTGAATCAGTAGCTGAAGGCATTTGCTCTCAAACACTAAAGTATATCCACACACTGTTGGGAGTCACCGAGCCGTGAGAGGATTGTTTGGTAGGACACGGTCATGGAGAGGTGAGTTTCCAAACAGTAACACGCTGATTTATAATATCAGTAAATTTCTGTGGAGTATATTGATAAAACCATGACCATTTTGGGTTGTTTTTGAGATGTTTCAAACATTTTACCATCAGTAGAGTGTTTTGTAAAGCAGTGATCCAGTAACATTTTCTCAGCTGTTTTCTGGCCATGTTGAGCTTCTCTGTGATCATGTCTTCCTGTCCAGTGTTCCACAGGAGCAGCAATCACTCGAGTCTCCTGAGGACTGGGTGGACTGGGTCTTATATCGACTGCATGAGGAGCCGTGGGCAGTGGGCGGTCTTGCGGTCATAGGACTGTTTGTGTTTACAACTCTGTCCTTGGTTGTCTTCGCATTGCTGTTTGGATGCTGCTGTGGCTCAGAGAAAAAGCACAAGAAGCATGGAGTGATATAGGCAGGTGACTAGAATAAAATAAAAAATAGCCAGCTTTTTAAACGTTTGATGTTTCTTACTTTTTTGTTTCTTTGACATGACTGTTAGCACCTGAGCTTGATATGTCAAAATTAATAGTCAGCCATTCTCCATTGAAAACTTGCTGAGGACAACCAAGAATGTTTTTTCATTTCTAATACAATAAAGCTGCTTAGAATTTAAAAAAAAGTAGAAATATATGATGCTTCACAAAATCCTGGTACATACAATGTGGGAATGATTGTATTTTTGTTTGTAATTGTGTCATTATTCACACAGTACTGTAGAATTATACTGTATCACTACCATTGAGTCAAAAGTTACAAGCAATCACTGTATAAAAAAGCGACCCAAAAATCACTAAATGTGTTGTTTTTTAAATGTTTCATTAATTTGAAAAGATGCAGCAGAAGTATAGAACTAGTGTAGCGCCCCCCCCAGATACACACACACACACACACACACACACACACACACACACACACACACACACACACACACACACACACACACACACACACACACACACACACACACACACACATTTTAATGAACTGTATATGTATGTAGTCCCCACTTGCTGTTCCTAGCAAATACTATGGGTGACTAACCTGAGTTTGTTATTCAAGATCCTACCTTTGATGATCTCCTGGTGTTGTTTTATTTACTTTACGTTTTCCCTATTAGATCTGTGGCAGAACATGCAATCAGTTAACATCGACGTTTGTGTCTCCCGGCGTCTGGAAGTTCGGGCCGCTAGCCGAGTCAGCTCCGGTCTTCACATTTGTCAATGTCTCTCACTTACGGAGCCGTTTTGGCTTCGTCAAACATAGCGTTTTATATTCTTTAATTGTGACAGACCTGACGTTGTCGTGTGGGGAACCCCGATGCTTTATTCGCCAGGACTGAACTCACAAAGCCCGTGTCTACCCGGATGGCCGGACCGTAACACCGAAGCGGCCTTCGTCTGCTTGTTTGTCCATCCCACACACACAGAGCCATCACGGCTTCGTCGGACACAGCGGGTTGTTTTCTTGTGACGGCAAAGAAAAAAAAGAAAACAAACGAAGTCTGATATAATTTTTTTTATTGTGAAACTTCCATTGGTTCCTGCTAGTAAATAAATAACTAAATTACTGAGTCCCAGTGCATGAAGGGGCGGCAGTGGAATAGCGGGTCGTCCAAGCGGGGGGGAGGTGGCGAGGTCAGCACGGGGTTGAATGGATTTAATTTAATTTAATTTAATTTAATTTAATACTGTTTATATATATATATGTAATTTTTTTTTTTTTTTTTATTTTATACTGTTCATATTTTAATTTGATACTGTTCATATTTTAATTTAATACTGTTATATTTTTTAAATTTTATACTGTTTATATTATAATTTTATACTGTTTATATTTTAGTTATAGTTTAGTATATAAGTCCATTTAGTGCTGCATGTGTCTGTTAGTGTAGTGTATGTCTTGTGGTATGTCCTGTGATGTCAGTGTTTCTTTTTCTCCTGGTGTTTATCCAGTATTATTCAATATGTAATGCCTGAGCAGTGGATATATACAATTTCCTCCGGGATTAATAATTACTATCTATCTATCTATCTATCTATCTATCTATCTATCTATCTATCTATCTATCTATCTATCTATCTATCTATCTATCTATCTACCTACCTACCTACCTACCTACCTACCTACCTACCTACCTATCTATCTATCTATCTATCTATCTATCTATCTATCTATCTATGATTACAAGATCGGCAGTTCAATTCCCGCTCCCACACAACCACTATTAGTGTGAGCTGACAGTGGGAGGTGTCAGCTCACTTCCCAAGCACTGCCGAGGCACCCTTGAGCAAGGCACCGTCCTCTTTATAAGTTGCTCATTAGGGCGCAACATAAAGGAGCTGCCCACCACCCCACCACCCCCCACTTGCATGCCTACAGGCCCCTTGTGTGTATGTGTGAGTGTGCAACGGCCTGTTCACATTATATACTTTATATGCATGCAATCAAACTGACAGAGTGTGCTAACAATTTGCCTACAGGGATTAGTAAAGTATATAAAATAAAAAAAATTTAAAAAGTGTTGCAGTCCTAGCGCCTGTAGTTCGGGGTCTGTTGGTCTCTTTAGATGGCTGCTCCTTGGCTTGTAGTACTGCATGAACAAACTCCCAGTCTGCCGGAAAGGATGCTCCTCAGCGGGGAATTGGTCCAGACCTTCTCCCTCAGCGGCAGCGAATAACCAGCGACTCCACATGCTGTTACTAAACTACCGACTTGTTCCAAACTTAGGAACAAGCTCAGGAAAGCATGCACTAAACACCACCACACTCCCAATAAAAAAACCCCGAATGTCTCGCTCTTAATCTTGTCCGTCCGTCCCGGGGATCCACTACAGTACTTTATTGAGGTAAAATGAACTCTGCATGTGCACCTGCATGAACATGTAATCTGTATCTCTTTTTGCTTTATTGAACCTTGCATCCACCCATTTTCTGACACTGCTATATCCCCTGTCACAGGGAGCTGGAGCCTATCCAAGTTGACATTAGGGGACATGAGACTGGGTACACTCTGGACATGACGCCAGTGCATCACAGTGCTGTGTGGCGACAGTGCTAACCACTGCCAAATTTGTATCACATGACTGAAAGAGGCAGAAACAAACCTTGATATGCCTAAAAGCTGTTCTGAGGAGTATAATGCCAGAGCTGTTGATGTAAGAAATAAAGCAGTTTTGGCTATTATCAAGGAAACCATGCAAAATGGATAGATGTCAGTTCTTCATTTCAGTTCTTATATAGGTATACTCATGTTTTTGAATATTCTTCATGTGAAATGTTTTTGTAACGTGCATATGCCGATTTACTCTTAAATAAATCAAATTAAAAAGTTAAATACAACTCATTATTTAACAGATATTGATATAGATGAGAGCACATTTATGTGCGTGAAAAGAGTGTTGGGGATAAAACATCTGAACAGTCACGTCCACTTAATATTTACTGTATAATGTCAAAAATGATGAAAATGAGGAGGATCTCTAATGAGATGATGCAGAAGTCTGACCTGTGTGAACAATATTTTTATACTTCTCAACTTCTCCCCCATTGGATTGGGCCTAAATAAAACAAATTCAGACTAACATTCAAACCGTTTCACTCTTTAATTTTATCATGATTACAATGGATTATATTCTTACGTACAGACTCCTATGTCATCTCCTTCTTCTTGGCAGCCGCTGGGCTGTTGCTCTTTCTTCCGAAAATGTACTCAGTCTTCATTTGCATAGATTAAAATCTGTCCTATGACTGCCGTAAAGTGGAGCATTGCTTGTCCATCGTCATGGTGACTCGTTGAATCGGGGCTCCATTGACAATGAATTATTAGAGTTGCGTCGCACCTGATAAACTCCGGTGAACTTACCTTGGGTTAACAAAACTAACCCTGAGCAGCCTGTGTGAAACTGGAAACCCAAGCCCACGGTAAGTCAACCCTGAGCCATGGGTTTGACACAGGGTTTGTTAACCCTCCTTTGTGAAACAGACCCAAGGTGATAAGGTGTGCAAACATAAGTGCAGTAATAGTGATGCTATACTGATGATTATTATATCGAAGTTTACTTTGAGTCATTGTAGATGCAGTTTTTGCAATAAATTCAAGGATTATGTAAATGCGGCTCACAGCAACTTTGACAGATAAATGTAATCTTAAAAAAGAGAAACAAGACATGATATATACATATATATGTGAACTTTATTTAATTTAAGTTACATCCACAAACAGAATATTATGGTGTCTTCAGTAATTTTCTTTTGGTGGTCACCAGAGGGCGCTCTGACTATTTACACTTACTGTACAAGTTTCTTTTGAAAACATAAAACTAACATGGAACAACAAGTTGGAATGTCTTGACATTTCCCATTCTGTCTTTCACAATCCTGTCAAATATCAACAAAGTATTCGTGTAATAACTGCATCACTGACATTCAGACACAAATCAGTTTTCTAACTCTGTCTTTTTGCTATTCAATATCGCTGCCACACAGTGTTTTCATTGTCAAGCTCAGTGATGAATCATTGAGTATATGGAATTCAATGATATGCTTGTCTGGATGTGGATCCAGGCTTTATTCAATTACTGGAAATATGGAAATATTTCACTGCTCACTGCTTAGCCTTCTTTGATATTGTTCCTACTGCAGAGATGACGGTGGTCTTGGTGCCGCTGGCGGTTGTTGTCACGGAGACAACAGCAGGTAGGGTAGCAGTGGTGGTGATAATAGGGGGCTGGGCCAGAGTCACAGGGATTGCAGAGTCCCATTTGCTTTTCCTTTTTTGGGCATCTGCTGAGGGAAACAAAGAAGAGGGGAGTGAATGATGCATGTGCAGACACTAAGGCCATTTTCATTACTACTGCAGAAGGAGCATAGTGATCTTAAGATGCATACGGCCATCATTTGTGACATAACAAACAGTTAACAAATCAATTTTAGTCCAATATTCAGCAAACTCAAGTGTGACGTGGAAATCAGACGCATTTTGTTTAATTTTTGATCCGAGTTCTGAACAATGTTTTGTTTTAAAAAGAGCAGATTCTCTCCTCCACATCTGTCTATGGGTCACTCTTGACGCTTATCAAGATGCTTGCCTTGGTCACAGAGGTGCCGCTCTGGCAGCTAAAACAGAATACATTACCATTAAATTGAAATTCCCCCAAGCTAGCAAAACAGGGAAAAAAACACAAAACACTGCTAATAAAATTGATTCATTGGATTTAAGTTTATTTATTATATTTAGAAATAAAATCTTTTTTTTCAAAAGAGCTTTTTACCTCAAGAAAGTAGTGCATCCCTGGGATGCGCATCAAGAAAAATTTGTGCATCCCAACATGACATTTATGCATCTCAAAAGTAGTAACAGAATATACGGTAGAAGTTTACGCAAGGATGGAGTTTTGCCAATAGTACAATATAAAAACAAAACAAACTGTTAATTTTAATGTATTTATTAATAACATAACTGTTGAAGTAAAAAATAAAAGAATAAAATTATATATTTTATCAAAGTGTTAAAGCCTGGTAGTCATTAAAAAACAGTTTTAGAAATATAGAAAGGTTTTTTCCACTTTAATTCATATACTGTATTCTCCTGTGGACACTGCACCAAGCTGACAGAGCCTTCTCATCACAAATTTCAGTAATATCTGTCTCTTTTTCTTCATTAACTTTTTTATGCAAGAGAGCACTCATTGTCGCTTGCTTTTTCTCCAACTTTTGCATCCTTTTTGGAGGCATGGTGAAAATCAATCAATCAATTGAATTTTACAGTATTTGTATAACACTTAATCACATCAGCAGAGATATCAAACTGCTTTAACAGACAGAGAAACCCAACCAGACCCTCCAAGAATAAGCAACAGCTTGTCTAACTCATTATTTCTCACTGCAGTGTGTGAAACGAGCAGAGGTTGTGTTGTCGTCTGGTTGACTTTAATAAGGCAGAATCACGGAGGTGAGTCTCGTGACAAGAAGCTTGCGCGACATCAACACATAATGCCGATTTATGGGTTAGAAATTAAAGTGGAGAAAAGGAAAAATTGTGAAAACTTTTGTTGAATGGAAGTGCATTTAAAGCTTGCCTCCCAGGGAAGCTTGCTGTCTGACAAGCGTGTGTCCCTGTCAAAAAATGTGCGGCGAAGACGCAAGGATGCATGTAGACGAGAACACTGATTCAGCTTAGAGGACATATGGGGCCTCTGAGTGGGTGTTCACTGATCCTTGTCGCCGGACCGGGCCACCTCTCACATCCCAGTCCTGTCGGGTCGGAGTTCTTTGCTCGCGTTCTCACTGAGTTCTTCCTCTTGGCAGCTCCTCCAGGGTGACAGTGGAGGCCCTGCACCCGTTGGACGCCTCTCTGAGAGGGGTGTGCTTTACGTCTGTCTGTCCTTCAAGATTCTGAACAAGGGGCCAGACTACTTCTGCCGCCAGGCTGAGCCGGTGGCCTGTAAACTGAGCGCCGTCGAACGTCTGGAGGCCAACAAAGCATAATACGTGAAGAGCCAGAAGGTGGCCCTCACCCGCAAGGCCCCCATCAAACCCCCAATCATCGAAAGCTCCTGGTTCTGGCTGGGGTGATGTTCCAGACATGCCCTTCTGCCCGCAAGGCTGGATGAGAGGTCGAGTCACATGATGTCATCAGTCGGCAGTCAAAGTACGTGTAGCACGTGAAAGAGAGGATGCTTAAAAAAAAAAAAAGGTTCTGAAGACGTCTCAGATAGATCTACTAATAAAACTGGACCAATATTTATTTAGAGACGGGATCTTAATGTATTTTTTAATATTGGACAGAATTCAAAACTCGCTCTGAAGTGCCATTCAAACACATGTGACTGCAATTAAAGTAGAAGTAGGGTCACCTAGAGACACAAGCAGTTGCACCTGCTCAGGTGTAGCTATTCCACTTCCTGTCTGAAGCAGGAAGCATTGAGTTACTTGACAGTGTGAAAACACTGTCTGACATTTCACCAGTCCGTTAAAACACTGTCATTAAACCAGGCTGTTAAAGGGGTCCTATTATGAAAATCACACTTTTTCAGGTCTCTTCATATGCATAGTGGTCCTCTCTAACCCGACCAACTCCTAGAATCTGGTAAACGCTTCCTTCATCAATAGATATTTGGAGTTTTAGGAATTCATGGCCCAGACCGAATCAAAACAATCGGCTTTTGCTGGAGTGTATTTGTTACGTCACAAATCCGCTCTGTGATTGGACAGAGTGATTGACGATATTGATTGGTTGATATGCCCAAGGGCGTGGCAATCCCCGAGGGGGGAGTTCGTTCAGGCTACGGTAGCATTGTGCAGTAATGTCCCAGCTTAGAGCTACACACTGCAAGTTTCTCACAAGCTGTTGAACTCAGTTAGCATTTAGGTCCACTTCAGTCGTGTGTGTGGGATGTGATTAGACTACGTAGCAGTGTGTATTAGTAATGACCTGGATCACAAGTACACCATGACAGTTCCTCACAAACTGTGAATTCAGCATTTGGCTAACTGGTTAGCACTGCTTCTAATTCAGAACAATTATCTGTTTTTTGGTGAATGAAAGCAGCTTTAGCTCCACAAAGTGATCGGAGAGCTACGTGTATACACACGCACGCACGCATGTATGCATGCACTCATGTACCTGCGCAAGGATACAAGAAAGAAACATGGTCTTACCAGTAAAATCTCATGTTTCATTAGTTTGCGTTAGCTTAGCTCCCGTGTTATCCATGAGCTCTCGTTAACAATTTTCAGAAAACACAGTTTAATTGCAGTATTTTCTGCATTATAAGGTGCGCCCAAAAGCCTTTAATTTTCTCAAAAACTGACAGTACGCCTTTATAATCCAATACGCCCCATATATGAAAACAGTTTTGAAATAGACCATTCATTGAAAGTGCACGTTATTGTCCAGTGCGCCTAACAGTGCAGGAAATACTGTATCTCACTGGCCGGTCTGATTATGTCGCTCAGTCTTTGCTGAGCGACAAGTCTTTGTTCAGCTTAGCACCGAAAAATCAACCGTTATATCATGAAAAACAAGAGTGGAAAACACAAGAAGAATCAGAGCGAAATACGTAGCTTTAAACTAGTCCGTTAAAACACTGTTTGACGTTGCACCGGTCCGTTAAAGGCCGGTCTGTGAAAATATTGTGACAATAAACCTTTCCGTGGAACAATACAGGTTTGGGACCTCTGGTGTAAAGCTCGTGTGGAATGGATGTAATAAACCGAGTCCAGAACATGAATGCTGCTTACTGTGTAATCTCAGCAGCATCCTTCCTGGTAGATGTTCAAGATTTAAAATGATCTTATATCTTTGATCTCAAAGAAGCCGTGGCTGACGTTTACCTGTGGCAGTGGTGGTGCTGCTGCTAGAGGCTGCTGTGCTGGTGGGGTTGGTGCCCTTCTTAGTCCCTGTGACAAACTCGATCTGTGAAGCACAAAGTTGATCAAATCACTGATTTTAATTGTGATACATCTCTACAGCTAAAACCTGTCCGCTTTCGTCAAGGCCGCATTCAAAGTATAAAGTATCGAGTTAATAAAAAGGATCCATTCCCGTTTCTTTCTCACATCAGAATTATTTTCTTCTGAAATCAACGCCGCTGCGTACCAATGACTGCTTTACATAGTGGACACGAACACAGCAGCTCCTCTAGCGTGCATGTTCAGTCAAGTCCAGTTCTTAACTCATCTGAGTTGTTTTCCTCAACCACAAGGGCCAGTTTTGTGTACAATGTCATCACCGTTAAGTCCCAGCACTGAAAACCTGGATGACTGTTTCAACGTAAATGAATAAATAAATAACGGTCAAAACTAAACACACTCCAGCGTCTTCAAGCAGATGACTTAACGGCGGCACGGTGGAGTAGTGGTTACCACTGCTGCCTCACAGCAAGAAGGTCAGGGGTTCAAACCCATCATTTACAACGTGGCCTTTCTGTGAAAAATTTGCATGTTCTCTCAGTGTCTAAATGGGTTTTCTCCGGGTTCTCCAGTTTCCCCCCATTATCAGGAAAAACATGCATCTAAGGAATATTAGGTCATGTTGGCCCGTAGTGGCGGCGCACCCAGGGTGCAGCGGCTCTAGACCGACTTTCCATCTGGCCTTTCAATTTCATTGTACCATCCCTGTGTATAATGACAGATAATGCTCTTTGTCTTTGTTAAGATGAGTGTTTACACAGACACCCAATGAGAAAACACAAAAGGCTTCAGCTGAGCTAACAGCGGCCCTGGGCTTGGCCTGAGCTGCAGTGATGAGAACTAATCTTGGATTGTATGTCTGCTGATGTGATATACAAATTAAGGTTGATTGATTCATGATGGGTGGAAAGTAGAAATGAAGTCCAGCTGATGAAGACTTGCTCCTGATACACAGATGAAGAGTCTCTGTTTTTAAGACTCACCTTTGTCCGCTCCTTCTTGGCTTTCTCCAGTTTGTCCATCTCCACCTTCTGGGCTTTCGCTACAAGGATGACACACATACATGAGCTCTGTGTTTCTTCACAAAACAGCCGTTGTGAAGAAATACCACTGCTCACCTAGAGCCTCGTAGTATGACTCTTCTGACCAGCCGTGAGGATCAAACATTTCTTTTGGGTAGTTTGTTCCTAGCTGATCAATGCCACAGAACTGTATGAGCTTCTCGTAAATACTGAAAGAAAAACCACAACAGTTATTTTCTCCTTTGACAGTCAGTCAGTTTGATTTGGATTCTTAGTGAGCTGAACTGCATACCTAGGGTTCCGAAACTCTTTCTTCTTCTGGATGTGGCTGTTGGTATCAAAATCCCCATGGAGCTTCCTCTCGTAGAGCGTGCGGATCTTGTCCTGTTATAAAACAAACAGATCAATCAGGGCCATCAGGTCGTCTTTCATCAGAAAAATACAAGTGTCTGAGCTCAGCTTCTTCCATTGTAGCATCTGGCAGGATCCACCATCAATGTTGTCAGTCAAACAACGATGACGACTAGGTTAAACCAAGCCACAAGGAGCTGGCAGCTGCAGCAGAAGCATGTGCAGTTAGGCAAACAATAGCAGCACGGTGGCAGAGGGGAATGCTAGGGAAAAAATGCTGTTTTTAACTTTGTGCTTCCAAGTTACTACCTTGCAGTGTTTTCATGCCTGACACATTGATGGCTGGGGGGACGCTGGCGTTAGCTACAACACAGGATTGAACATGATCGATACGAGTGCATTCTGAACTGGCGGTCCCGTTGAACTTGAACTGAACTTTAACATGTTGTAAACACATTCTGAGTTTGTGTGTGTGTGTGTGTGTGTGTGTGTGTATGTGTGTGCGTGCGTGCGTGCGTGCGTGTTGCTCTGTGACTTGAGCTGTCCTGGTGGAGGTGATCACTACTACCAGTCCTGCAGCTCTGATTGCTGTTTCCTTACCAAGTTGGGCTTGTGTACTCACCTGCCTCGTGGTGCATATCATAGTGACATTAGATAGACAATATGCAGAATGAAAGCTAAAATAACAAAAGATGATACTGCTAGTACAATAACAGGGGAGATTGTATGAGTTCATTTCCACCCCTGATTGGAATAAAGAAAAAGTGAGATCTTGGTTTGGAGCACAGGTTATTCTGACAACAACAAGTTATCTCCGAATGAAGCTACAGCCACACAAACACATACAACTACTCTATTAAGCTCTCACAATAGTCACAATCCCAGATAGGCCACCCAGAAGCCATTTGCAGTCAGACTGATGTGGTTAAACGAAGCTGTACATGGAGATGTGACTACCTGTAGTTGGCTGGAGCAGCGTCCAGAAGGCTCATGGGGGATCCTGATCTCATCAGGTGACATGTTCCTCACCTTCTCTGTAAACAGAGCTGTGACAAAGACAGAAACACATGAGTTCTTCTGCTTGAACTTTCCCTCTCTGCCTGTCTTGCAGGTCTTCACATGTCATATGAGAACCAGCTTAAGGGATTGTTGTTACACAGAGGAACAAACCGACGCTGTTGTTGTTTGAACAAATGCATATCACTGGGATATGAATATGACCTGGAGAACAGCTTTGGCTAATGAAACAAAAGTTCACTGTGCGATAGAAGACATAGCTACTGAATTCCTGAGCATCCCTCCTACGTGTGTGCCGGTAGTTTTAGGAGGCAGTGTGATATGAGGAGCACACATCCCAGGCGGGGTGTGGCTGTTGTCGGGGCTTGTGAGGAAAAGGGAGGCTCCCCTCCTCTACCTCCTTCCCTCCCCGCGGACCCATCCCTTGTTTTGCTCTCCCTGTTCCACTCGTCTGTCTCTCTGCTTTCTCTGACTGCAGGCCAGGCATTCCTTTATGTCACCCTTACCCCATTCAGACAGTCAATCAGCACCACCAATCACACTGTGAATTAATGCTGTGCTGTGTGAGTATGTGCACACCAGTGCAAACGCAGGGAGCGTGTCTCTTCCTTCCAATATTCTGCACAGAATGTGGACAGCTAAAAACTTGAATGGATGTGAAAAAAGATGTTTTCCTCATGTGCCATCTTTCAGCCTTGCCTTGCTGTACACAAAAAAGCATCAACCCTCAAACATAGCTGCAGTATCAGCCATTTGCAGTCACCACCTTAGCTGATTTTCATGGTGTGTGTGTTTTCAGTGGAACCACAGATCCACACTGGCTTGCCACCCTGAGCTCCGTGGCACAGCACCATCTCTCTCCTATTGCGTCATCACTGATATAGCTGTGATTCACTCACCACCCCCCACAGAAGGAGGGGCTGCTAACATTAAGCATATAGTGAACGTATTGCTCGAAGCAGCCAAAAAAAAGGATGTATGCAGTTACGGGAAGACAAATGGTTCCATGTATGTAATGACTTGTGAGCCTCATATTAATACGTAGGAAAATGTTGTAGCCTCCAACAAAAAAAACCTGACAAGGTAAGTCAGATGACTCACAGGGTTTACATGGTAGCCTGGAATTACTTTTAACTCTCTCCCATGACAATGACTCATTGTAGCTACAACAGGGTTCATCATTTGTGATAGAAACATTCTCATATAACATTAGCGCTGCCGCCTCACAACACGGCGGACCTGGGTTCGAGTCCCGCTCTGTGCGGAGTTTGCATGCTCTCCCCGTGTCTGCGTGGGTTCTCTCCAGGTTCTCCAGCTTCCCCCCACCTCCAAAAGCATGCACTTCAGGTTGATTGGGAAATGGATTGGCCCGTAGGAATGAGTGTGTGTGTGCATGGTGTACATGTGTGTATGTCTTTGTGTGTGGCTCCGCATTGCACTGGCATCGTGCCCAGAGTGTCCCCTGCCTCACGCCCTATGCCGCCGAGATAGGCTCCGGCTCCCCATGACCCGTTGCGGTGGATATAGAAGTGGTAATCTGAAGATGACTGTCAGAAAAGGCTTGGAGATGCAGCATATAACAATGCGAGGATTCTATTCTGCAGCTTTATTCCATCTCTCCTCCAGACTCACACAGAAAGTCACAATCTGGGCCCCTGATGGTCTTTTTGCGGGCAGACAATGTCTGTCCCTTCAGTGCGTGAACAAAGAGCCGTTTTCAGGCTGCTGATGGAGGTCTTTTGCCAGGTGCACTTTGACATTTCCTGATAGAATCGCTGAGCTCCACTGTAGTTCTGTCAAGACTCGGGGCTCAAGCTATGACTCAAACCCACAGCTTTAACTACCAGAAGCAGCGTCCCTAACTCTGGCTGCAGGCTCCGAGGAAACCATCAGCGTCAAAAGTGACGAGTTCACCAGACTAATGGGAGAAATGTCGCACCCCATAACTCACATACTGTTGATCTGATGTTCAGTTACACACCTGGGCAGGTCAGTCACCACTCACTAACCACAGCCATCTCCCACAAGCCATCTGTCAATCAGCAGACAAACGCAAATGCTCATATGTTAACTGCAGCAACACCCCGTTGACACAGCTAAAAGTAAAGCTGTAAGATACTTTCACTGTGTCTCATTGTGAATTAGGTTCATATACTGTACATGTCTTCACTCATCTGCAGACGAGGACAAGGAAAATCAGTCAAAGTGCAAATTCATCAATATCAGTGAGGTAATGGGGACTACTGTGTCCATTGAAATGTAAATTCTAATTCCTTTAATATGTTTCCATGCCTGGGAAGTAAAATCCATCCCGTTGGACAATGAAGAAGCTGCAAGTCTTCATCATTATCTAATGAACTAGCGGAAACCAGTGTAAATTCCATGATAAAACAATAATATCAGACTTCATAACAAACATATGAAAACAAATGTATTGGTGTTATAAACCAAGCGCACCCAACGTAGTCAAAAATCATTGTAGTGACGTAACGACTTTGTGTTGGCAAATCATTGATTGCTCTGGGCGGGCATTGTAGATGAATGTTAGCAGGCTAACTGGAGAAAGAAAGTAACTAATCATGAGATTGGGAAAGGAGCTAACGTTAAAGGAAAAGGCACCTGACAAAAGAGCAAGTGGAAAAGAAATTCTGGAGAAGTGATAGTTCTGTTAGCTGACTACATGAAAAGAACTGTATGTAGTTACTTACAGACCATTTTTGTCAGATGCCCGAGGAGCACTTTGGATACTACATCGATTGTCCCATTCCAAATGAAAACCATAGCTGGACAGACTGTTTGCCTAGCTAGCTAGTTTCACTCAGATATTGTTGGCGTTTTCTGTGTCGTTCCTGCTGTTTGAACTTTCTGCTCAAAAACGTGTGTGTATGTGTGTGTGTGTGTATAAAAAATACAAAATAAAAGAAATAAATTTATTAATAATTCCCTTAGGTAAATTACTTTTAACTTCAAATGCTTGCACAGGTATACAGTACACACACACACACACACACTGGCAGTATGGAAAATGATCATTTGGACATGACGAAAATGAAAATACAGTAAACATGTACAGTGAGGGCAGGGTGGTTTGAGTTGGGGTATGGACAATGATTGTACTTTTGTAACATTGAGGTATAGCCAGTGATTATGTTTGGGTCATATCATTGGTTTTTATTTAAAAACAACATTTTTGACCATTGTATAAACTTTATGACTCATAAAGAAAGAAACAGACCAGTGGCTCAGTGGTAAAGCAGGCGGTAGAGCGGGTCGTCCTATGATTTCAAGATCGGCGGTTCGATTCCCGCTCCCGTCCAAAAAATACAGCTCACCTCTGGAGCACTGCCGAGGCGCCCTTGAGCAAGGTGCCGTCCCCTTTACAAATTGCTCATTTAAGGCGCACCAAGATGGAGCTGCCTGCCACTCTACCTCCCTTGCATGCCTACAGGCCCCCTTGTGTATGTGTGTGTGTGCTACAGGGGCCTGTACACACTAATATATACGGTATATGCATGCGTTTGAATCATTAGCTAGAGTGTGCATTCTTAATTTCCCTTCGGGGATCAAAAACAGTATATTAAATTAAAAATTAAATTAAATTAAACAAATATCCAACTGTCAACCATGTTTATCAATGCCTCTTCAACATGGAGCGTTTATATGTCATAAAATAGCTGGTTTTAACTCTGTCCATTCTGTGTGTACATGTAGACACGGGTCACACACACTAACGTCAGAGTGGTATTCATTGCAGGGAGACGCCCCCAAGATAGAAAAAGATTTGGTTACAGCGTCCACACGACAACCCAGAACTGGCGTTTTCAAAAAACTTCACTTTGGCCAGCGTTTTTGTCCCTGATATCTGAGTTGTCGTGTGAACGAAAGGCGTAACCGCAACAAAAAGCTTCGCTGCCCAATGCCTTACGCCATATAGTTCATGTGATTCCTTCTGGCAGATGCCCTGTGATTGGTTGGGTGCCCTGATTGGTTCGGCGCTTGATTTTCAGGTAGTGCATGGAGTTGAAGCATGACAGTGTGAGGTTTTCAAGTGAGCTTATTCAAATACAGTATATACGTTGAGGAGATGATAAAAGGATTCATTATGAAGGAATGAGAACTGGGTGGATGAGCTGCTTGAAGTAATGTATGAAAGTATTGAATGTATTTGTGTTTCTGCTAAAATTGAAAGCTGCCTATCAGAAGACTGTACAAAACAACAACTGACAACACATTGATTTTCATGTCAGTGGATGTGTACTCACCAACAAGTTCGTGGGGGTCCTTTCTTTCTGCTTGTGAGATCTGCACAAAAACAAGAGGGAAGAAAAGGGGAGAGGAGATAGAGTGATGGGACATTTAGATCTCTTTTAGATAGGAGAATTCAATCATTAATGTTAGTAGGACCTCAGGTGGATATTATTTAACCATGTTTCCAAACAGGTAATTATGGGCTGGCGAGCTGACCTTGCAGCTCTCAGGAAAGACATGAAGATGGATAACAAAGAGCACATTCCATTTGTGCCATAAAACTACAATTCAAGCTCTGCACAGAATAAAGGCTGACAGGGGAACTGCTTCCAAGAAGGAGTAGAAACCAGAAAAGTATATCTATCACATCATCAACCAGAAACCGCACAGTCACCTCAAAGAATTTGTCCTGAAGCTGGACAAAGCACAGGAAGGAGAAGGCGGAAGAGGAGGAGGAGAGGGACAGAAAGATGGGGCACAGCAGAGAATGCAGGCAGAAATCCCAACTAGACAAGTAAATGATTAAATGAACATCGCCTGCTGTTTGAGAACTGATTAAAAATCACTTCACAGACCTGCTTCCAATTTACTTCACAGGAAGGTCAGGGGTCACATTGGTATAATTCCAAAGAGTTTATTAAGGAAGAATTTAGTTCAAGTTTACTTTGTGTTAAACACATCAAGTCAGGTGCTAAACATTTACTCTAGCTTCCTAAATGTGTTGGAGATGAATTTGCATAGGTGAAAGAAAAATTAACTTTCTCTTCATACTGTATATCACACTTTTCATACACAGAGACAATAATAGTTTTCTCTTTTTTGGTTGCTTTAAAAGTCCTTTTCTGACAAAACAAACCCCGGCTCATTCTCAGTTAGTGAAAACAGATGTTTGACATCTTCTTGGCTCTGGAGTGAGACGTCTTCAGGTTTATCTGGGTTTAGATTCCAATTTGACAATTTGAAGGTGAATACTGCAAATGACCCCCCCTCCAGTTGTCAAACATGAAGCATTATTCAAGGTATGACTGGACAAATGATATGGCTTTTTGCTTTTGCTTTCTCTTCAAAAGCTCATTTTGGAAGAGAAGAACATTGCAAATTATCATCTGGTCTTGTGTGACGCCACTCAGCGAACTACATGTCTAGTCCTGCACGATATTCCAACATCAACTCGGTTGTCAGTTTGGAAAAGAACGGTATTAAAAAAGACATAATTCACTACAAGTCTGGCCATGTTAAAAGTTGCAGCTAAGTGGAAGGAGTGTTAGTCAGATATGAGCTTAAGTTGAGCTGAAGTGGAATTCAGAGAATGGAAGTCAAACAATGACTTGTCTCCAACCATTAATCTCTAAAAAACACTATTTTGTGAAATAAAGTGTTGTGTCAATCGACTTAAATGAATTACAGCCATAAATGACTGCGTTACACTTACGATCTATTCTCGAACAATCCAAGCTATAACTGGTTTGTACTCAATGACAAGTCAACACATTGAGCCATGAAGATCGACATTGGACTTTATGAATTCTCTTGACGCTTAATTAAGAGCATCTTGGGCTATTGCTAACTTCATCTTAAAGGGTTAATATGAAAATTCTAACATTCTGTTCCACCTCAGTTTGGCCTGTTAGCATACTGACCATTAGCACAAATCATGCATTGATCCTCATGCCAGTTTAGAATGAAAAAAGATAGCCTCTGCCCCATTTTCCTAAACAAAGACTCGAGCACTATGATCACATTGTGAAAAATCCTACAGATATTTCCACTAAGATTTTATTTTGGAGTAGAAACAAAGTACAAACTTCCAGTTCCACATAAACAATACACATTCAATGCTTTTTTCAAATGTAACCCTGTGGATGGCAAATATTCTTTCCTGAGCATTCAGTCACTCCTCTAAATCAGTACTGTGTGGTGACCGCCTCTTCCATCATTAGCCAAAAATGTATCAAAGCATCATCAGCTTCTATTCGGCTCACAGACAACAGCTAGCAGGTTCCCGTACATTCAGTCACTTGTAACAGTCTGCATATATTAGCTGTTTTAATGCTAATTTGATCCAACAGGAGAAGAACAAACCCTACGAGCAGTTAACTTGAGGAAAACAGTCCTTCTACTGACTGACAATCCCACTCGACTTACAGAGAAACACACAGAGATGTTTTCTGGTTTCACATCAGTGCTGATGCGTGATGAACAGTGGTGAAACATAACTTGTCTCATTGCAGACCGACATAGATTGTTTTGTAAAAGCTTGTAAGTGTATCTAGTTTGGTTGACACCATGCAGTTCTGATTGTTCCATTATGACACATAGTTAATCAGCTTCTACCACACAACACATCTGCTGTTGAATGAAGAATCGTGGGGGCAAAATTCAAAGACATAACTTGTGTGTATTGAGTGACATTATAAAGCGTCGTATTGACTAACAAAGTAAACAGGTGGCATTAAAATCAAAACCCTCAAAATTTAAAATCAGACAGGCTGGGCTTGCACTAGCCGATCGCCACTACGCCATAGGCGAAGTAAATTCCAGATTGGTTACAAGATTTTTAGCCTTTGTAGCCACAGTGGCGTTCTTATTTTTAGGGAAAAAAAGGCTAAAACTTTTTTGGACTCGCGAAAATCCCCAAGTGATAACATAAGAAAACAAACTTTTTCTCTCGCAAGGCGGTGCGCATACGAACAGAAATAGCCGAAGTGACCCGAACGCTATGTCCTCTTGTCCAATGAAAAAAAAGGATTCTATTTTTACAAGCTAAACCCGCGAATTGGTGTACGACAAGGCAAGGACGATCGATCGAAAGAAAATGAGAATAGAGTGTTTTATAGTAGAAATTGTGCTAAATTTCTAATTGAACAACAAACGGTGAATGCTGAGAGCGGGTAGGAGTGGTGACAGACCAATCAGAAGGTAAATGAAAGATATTATCAATACTTTTTTGTAGTCTTAGACTTTTGATCCCTATGACTGGCAGGAATAACCAGCGATGCATGTCAATGTGTATTCACCTCGCTCTCCATTTTTCATGCCTTTTTAAATTGAAATGAAAAATCGTATTATCGAATTAAAAAAAACTAAACTAAACTGTGACCAATGGTGTTGGTGGTGGTGGTGGTGGTGGGGAATCCAAGAAGGAAGATTCCACAGTGGAAGAGGATGATCTTCCCATAGATCTGTCAAAGTCGAAGTGACATTCAGAATTTTAATTTGTGCTATGTCTCATATCTTGCCAAGAATCAAAATTATTCAAAGTGTCTAAGTCACAGTTAAACTGTCTTCTAGTCGAAGTAAAACTTACAAGTAAACATTGAGTAATATTTTGTATGACTGTATCTTCGCATAGTGAATGCAAGTTTTCAATTGTTGAATCTCACATTTATACCTGCATAAAGTACGATAGAAATAAAGATAGTTAAGCTTCAACTGTTGACTTTAGGTATTTTTGTAGGTAAACTGAACAGAAGATTTTGCCCTCAGAATGCACCAGAATGCAGGAAAACAAGCCAATTTTCTAAAAAAAAAAATGCTAATAACCCCCCCCCCCATAGGGGGGCTTACTGCCCCACACCCCCCACGACGAACTTAGCTCATCGCCGCGGTGCTGCTGTCTTGGACACAGAATGTGGCTTTTTGTGGATTGCTCAATTCTTTTACAATGAGCCACAGTGGCTTAGTCATACTACCTCCTAGTGCAAACCCAGGGCAGGTTATATAATTCATGAAACATACGTCACAAACTCCTGAGGGCTGAATAAAAAACAAATCAACATAAGAATTATTGAACATAAACTTACAAATTTAAGAGCAGAGTTTGCAGGAAAAGTTTCTCTGGCATAATTAACTCTTAACTGACCTATACAAAGAAGTGCAGCAGCAAGCTCCCATAGCTTTCAGACACAAACACAGGGTGGGGTTAGTGTAGGTCCAAGCAGTGTGCTCTAAAATGGCACACTGTTGGCTGAGCTCTTCCTTGTAATGATTCACACCTTCATTCAAGGTGCTTCATTCAAGCAGTCTGAAGCATATTTCAAACACAAACCACTGACCTGGTATTTGAGCGTTAATGGGGCAGCAGTGGCTCAGTGGTAGAGTGTGAGGTAGAGCGGGTCGTCCAACGTTTCAAAGAGCGGCAGTTCAATTCCCGCTTCCGCCCTACACAAAACCCGGAGGACAGTGGGAGGTGTCAGCTCACCTCCGGAGCACTGCTGAGGCGCCCTTGAGCAAGATGCATTCCCCTTTGCAAGTTGCTAATTTGGGGCGCACCACGAGGGAGCTGCCCGCCACTCTACCTCCTCTGCATGCGTACAGGCCCCGTGTGTGTGTTTGTGTGTACAGGGCCTGTACACACATATACAGTATATGCATAATTCGAACTAACTATATTGTGCCACTAATTTCCCTGCGGTAATTATAATCAGTATATAAAATTAAATTAATTTTTTTTTAAAAATGTGAAACACACACAAGCCCACAGCACCATCTAGTGAAGAAGCACTCTCATAGTGTGTGGCAGCAGCTTCAAAACAGCCATCGCTTTCGGTTAGTCACAAAACAAATAAGAAAGTAAAGCTTGATCCTACTCAGTATCACAGCCATCCCACACCAGGTGGGGGTTCAAGTACCTCAATATCATCTGCACCTCTCCCCTCTTCAGACTCGTCCATTTCCTACAAAAACAAGAATGCAGAAAGTTAACAACCTAAGGATCAGAATAGACTACGCAGAGATGCAGAGCAGACGAAAACCAGCATCGAGTGACGACCAGCAGAACCGTTCAATAACACAAGTCCGAGTCCGACACAGTAGTCTATTCAACAATGATAGTAAATGTCAAGACTGGCACAAGTTGACAAACGGCACAAATGTCTTTATAGATATTGGGGACACTCAATCAGTTCTACCCCCAAAGGTGGGGGTACAAAAGTCTGAAAAAAATTATCATAATCAGTGGATATGCTGGTACATTAAAATTATTTTTGTTTCATGCTCTTTTGAGAGAAGAAAGCAGCAGACAGGTACAGATCACAGGCAGGAAGCAAACTGTCAACATAACAGCCATGCAATGTGAGATGTAACTCCTCATCCATCAAGTTGCTTGAAGCTAGAAATCTCAATTCTGATATCATTTGTTTCCTCAAGGTTAAAGCTGACAGTCACTGTAATGTAAACCACTAAAAAAGTGCTGTAGAAATACTTCATTTGTGTGACATTTATGAGTAGCATATGTATTTCATATTGTTGACACCCTGTCAGCAATGCAATGATTTAATAGTTTGTAGTTATGTTGTATCAGATTTAATACATTGTGGGATCCTTCTGATGTACGTTATATACAGTATTCTTAAATTTGTAGCTACAGAAAAAGTAAAAACAAAGAGTAAACTAAAAATGTTCTGTATTTCGTAGGGGACAGTCAAAGGCAGCTGTCAAAACACTATTTTCAATAAACTGTTAATATGTATAAAAAAGATGACATACTTAAATGTGAAAGGCAATCTTCAAATACAACTGTTTTGTATGGAATCACACAATTTACAAAATATTACTATCAAGGGTTCAACAAAGCTGTTGTCTGCGAACTTAGCGTTGTGTAGTTGTCCTTTTTCTACAGTAGGTGTTTAATTCAACTAAGAAATTATAGTTAGATAATGAAATAAAATATTGTAATTGGATGAATGAATGTATACTGGATTGGTTTAACTGATATTGTGACAAATCAACAGCTCACTGATGAAAAAAAGAACAATTTCATACAGAACAGGACAGTCCTGGTGACACGTAACAGGAGATCAGCTATCAACAATGTCAAAACAAACTGACTTACAGCTAAAGTTCAGTTAGCAAAACATTTCCATCACTTTATAAGTCTCAAAGGTTCGAAAGTGTGTGAAAACCAACTGAGCAGTCAGTAGAGATGAAACCTAGAGGACATCCTGTTCCTCACAAGAGAAACACGTGCTTTCAACCCTATATGCAGATACTAACCGAGTTGCTCTCTCTGCTGTCTTCATTTCCAGACACCTTGTCATTTGGACCTTCAGTTCGGTTCAGCGCATCGTCTCCATAACTGTACACCAGACCTCCATGGTCCCCTAGTGACAGACAGGGAGAGACAGAGGGACAGAGGACAGAGTTTAAAACCTAGTGGGTTTGTTCAGCACCTTGTTACAGTAGTTTAAAACGGAATTTGTTCAAACCCTAGTGGGTTAGTTAGTTTAAAAAAGTAGTTAGTTTAAAACCTACTGAGTTCAAAACCTCGTTAGTAGGTTAGTTAGTTAGTTCAAAACCTAGTTAACTTGAAACCTATTTAGTTTAAAGCCTAGTTTGCTTAAAACCAGTGGGTTAATTACCAGTTAGGTGTTTTAGTTTACAGCTCGCCGAGCGAGTCCACGTTATATGTGCACGATAATTAAGTCTTCTATGTGTTAAGTCTACTTTGTGTTACCTGTCTCGTCTATTTCGGGCTCAGAGTCAGGCTCTGAATCGTCTCCATAGTCAGCCAAAGACGAGAGAAGAACACTCTTTTTAGCGCCAGACATTGTCCGGTACGTCGCATAAACGAAGGGAGTCGCAGATTAATAACGTCACTGAAATCGTAGCACCTCCCTGCATTCAATTCAATTCATCAATCCATCCATCCACTCATCCATTTTCTTCCGCTTAATCCGCCACAGTGGGTCACGGGTAGCTGGAGCCTATCCCAGCTGGCATAGGGCTTGAGGCGGGGGACACTCTGGGCACGACGCCAGTGCGCCGCGGAGCCACACACAAAGACAGACAACCACACACCCACACACTTACTCCTACGGGCAATTTGGGACTGGCCAATCAACCTGTAGCGCATGTTTTTGGAGGTGGGAGGAAACCGGGGAACCCGGGGAGCACCCACGCATACACGGGGAGAACATGCAAATTCTGAACAGAGCGGGACTCGAACCCGAACCCGCCGTGTTGTGCGGCGACAGTGCTACCACCGTGCCGCCACCAATTCAATTCAATTCAATTAAAAAAACTTAATTCGTTCCCAAGAGGCAATTGAATACACATAAAGCAAGTTTGGTGTACAAAAAAATAATAAAGAGTGCAAAGACCAAAAACCAGACTTTTACTACACAGAAAGCCAACATAACACTAAAAAACAAAATAAACAGATATGTACAATATAAAAAGGTATGTGGAATGGTGAAATAAATAAAGATATCAAGACCCTTCATATTGTGGCAGCATTATTTGTGTTGGTATGAAGGTTGTCAAAGTCCAAACATAAGATGTAGTCCTCTTGTTTCTTTCTGAGGTAGGTTTGTTTGTTTACACACACACACACACACACACACACACACACACACACACACACACACACACACACACACACACACACACACACACACACACACACACACACACACACACACACACGCACGCACACACACACACACACACACACACACACACAGTATATGTGTGTGTGTGTGGGTGTGTGTGTTTTATCAATAATTATAAATAATTACTATGACTCAGTGTGAAATAAAACAAACAAACCAATACGCAAAAAAACAAACTTCCAGCAGGACTTAGTTAAAGTAACAAGAGGACTACATCTCCCAAAGCTGGGAGCGGCTACGATTTCGGTGACGTTATTAATCTGCGACGCCTTTCGTTTATGCGACGTACCGGACAATGTCTGGCGCTAAAAAGAGTGTTCTTCTCTCGTCTTTGGCTGACTATGGAGACGATTCAGAGCCTGACTCTGAGCCCGACATAGACGAGACAGGTAACACAAAGAAGACTGAATTATCCTGGACGTATACCGCGGACTTACTAGGCGGGCTGTAAGCTAAAGCTAGCTAACACATGAAGACATTTAGTTATTTCAGATCAACGGTTTTTCACCATTTTCACCTTATTAATACGGTGAAACACGGAAATCTTCTGGTTTCAGTACTTCTAAATATCAAACAGTGTCTAGGCTAAAAGCGTATGTGTTGTTTTGTTTCAGTTGAATGTGTGTTAGTGTTCTCGTAACCGTGAAGCTTTGCTGCTGATGTTTGTGTTTGCTGATCATGTTGTTTGTCATCGTGTAGTTATTTGACATCCGTGTGGTGTTTTCTGTGTCCCTGTCTCTCCCTGTCTGTCACTAGGGGACCATGGAGGTCTGGTGTACAGTTATGGAGACGATGACCTGAACCGAACTGAAGGTCCAAATGACAAGGTGTCAGAAGATGAAGACAGCAGAGAGAGCAACTCGGTTAGTATCTGCATATAGGGTTGAAAGCACGTTTTTCTTTCGTGAGGAACAGGATGTCCTCTAGGTTTCATCTCTACTGACTTCTCAGTTGGTTTTCACACACTTTCGTACCTTTGAAACACTTATTAAGTGTTGGAAATGTTTTGCTGACTGGACCTGATCCTCTTCACTGAACTTTAGCTGTAAATTTGTAAGTCAGTTTGTTTTGACATTGTTGATAGCTGATCTCCTGTTACGTGTCACCAGGACTGTCCTGTTCTGTATTAAATTCTTTTTTTCAACAATGAGCTGTTGATTTGTCACAATATCAGTTAAAGCAATCCAGTATACATTCATTCATCCAATTAGAATATATTATTATCTAATTTCTATTACTTAGTTAAATTAAACACCTACTGTAGAAAAAGGACAACTACACAATGCTAAATTCGCAGACAACAACTTTATTGAACCCTTAATATTAATAATTTGTAGATTGTGTGATTCCATACAAAACAGTTGTATTTGCAGATTGCCTTTCACATTTAAGTATGTCATCTTTTTTTATACATCTCAACAGTTTATTGAAAATAGTGTTTTAGCAGCTGCCTTTGACTGTCCCCTACAAAATTCAGAACATTTTTAGTTTACTATTTGTTTTTACTTTTTTTATAGCTATAAATTTAAGAATATAAAGCAAGTACATCAGACACATCCCACAAGATATGAAATCCAATACAAAGTGCATGTACAAACTATTACATCAATCATTGCGGACAGCGTGTCAACAATATACAATACATATGATACTTATAAATGTCACATAAATGAAGAATGTCTACAGTGCTGTTTTATTGATTTACATTACAGTGACTGTCAGCTTTAACCTTGAGGAAACAAATGATATCAGAATTGAGATTTCTAGCTTCAAGCAACTTGATGGATGAGGAGTTGCATCTCACATTGCATGGCTGTTATGTTGACAGTTTGCTTCCTGCCTGTGATCTGTTCCTGTCTGCTGCTTTCTTCTCTCAAAGTGCATGAAACAAAAATAATTTTAATGTACCAGCATATCCACTGATTATGATAATTTTTTTCAGACTTTTGTACCCCCACCTTTGGGGGTAGAACTGATTGAGTGTCCCCGATATCTATAAAGACATTTGTGCCGTTTGTCAACTTGTGCCAGTCTTGACATTTACTATCATTGTTGAATAGACTACTGTGTCAGACTCGGACTTGTGTTATTGAACGGTTCTGCTGGTCGTCACTCGATGCTGGTTTTCGTCTGCTCTGCATCTCTGCGTAGTCTATTCTGATCCTTAGGTTGTTAACTTTCTGCGTTCTTGTTTTTGTAGGAAATGGACGAGTCTGAAGAGGGGAGAGACGCAGATGATGTTGAGGTATTTGAACCCCCACCTGGTGTGGGATGGCTGTGATATTGAGGAGGATCAAGCTTTACTTTATTTGTTTTGTGACTAACCGAAAGCGATGGCTGTTTTGAAGCTGCTGCCACATGCTATTGAGGAGCTTCTTCACTAGATGGTGCTGTGGGCTTGTTTTTGTGTGTGTGTGTGTGTGTGTGTGTGTGTGTGTGTGTGTGTGTGTGTGTGTGTGTGTGTGTGTGTGTGTGTGTGTGTGTGTGTGTGTGTGTGTGTGTGTGTGTGTGTCATATTAACGCTCGAATAACAAATGAGGCTGACCAGTTCAGTGGTTTGTGTTTGAAGTATGCTTCAGGCTGCTTGAATGAAGCATCTTGGTGTGAATCATTACAAGTGAAGAGCTCAGCCAACAGTGTGCCATTTTAGAGCACACTGCTTGGACCTACACACACACTGCACTAACCCCACCCTGTGTGTTTGTGTCTGAAAGCTATGGGAGCTTGCTGCTGCACTGCTTGGTATAGGTCAGTTAAGAGAGAATGAGTCACAAACCAAACATGCAGAAACATTACAATTATAGGGTGCCTGCTCTGTTTAGACTTTGTTTTTCAGTTTGTTTGTGATTGATCATAACCTGATAAAATAGTGCATTTGAGATTTTGTTGTGCAAGTATGGATAAGTCATGATGCACAGAGTACAGCATTAGCTTTAAAAGGCTTTATTGCTTTATTGGTAAGGTATAATGCATGTGTGTAATTGCGGCAGACAAAACTTTCCTGCAAAGTCATGGAAACTGCATCATTTAATTTGTAAGTTTAAATTCAACAATTCTTATCTTAACTAGGTTTTTATGCAGCCCTTGGGAGTTTTGTGACAGATCAGATTTTAAACCTTGAGGGTTTTATTTTTAATGCCCCCTGATTACAGTACTTTGTTAGGCGATACGATGCTTTATAAACTCTCAAAACACACGTCATCTCTGTGTGTTTATCTGCAGGGCGAATGGGATTGTCAGTAGAAGGACTGTTTTCCTCTTGTTAACTGATTGTTGGCTTTGTCCTTCTCTTGTTGGATAAAATTAGCATTAAAACAGCTAGTATATGCACTGTTACAAGTGACTGAATGTACGGGAACCTGTTAGCTGTTGTCTGTGAGTAGAACAGAAGCTGATGGTGCTTTGATACATTTTTGGCTAATGATGGAAGAGGGTCACCACACAGTACTGATTTAGAGGAGTGACTGAATGCTAAGGAAAAAACATTTCCCATTCACAAGGTTATATTTGAATTAAGCATTGAACTGACATATTGTTTATGTGGAACTGGAAGTTTGTAGTTTTGGTTTCTACTCCAAAAAAAAGTTTTTGTTTAGGAAAATAGGGCAGCAGCTATTTTTTTTTATCTTGAACTGGCATGAGCTTCAGTGCATGATTCATTGTAATGGTCAGTATGCTAACAGGCTAAACTGTGAGGCTGAATAAAATATTAAGAATGTTCACATTAAGCCTTTAAGATGACACTAGCAATAGCCCAAGATGCTGTTACGTAAACGTCATAAGAATGCATGAAGTCCATTGTCAATTCTCATGGCTCAGTGTGTCGACTCATCACAGAGGACAAACCAGTTAAAGCTTGGATTGTTCTAAATCGTAACTGTAAAGCAGTCATTTGTGACTGTAATTCATTTCAGTCGATTGACACAACACTTTATTTCACAAAATAGTGTTTTTAGAGATTAATGGTTAGAGACAAGTCATTGTTTGACTTCCATTCTCTGAATTCCACTTCAGCTCAACTTAAGCTCATATCTGACTAACACTCCTTCCACTTAGCTGCAACTTTTAACATGGCCAGACTTGTAGTGAATTATGTCTTTTTTAATACCGTTCTTTTCCAAACTGACAACCGAGTTGATGTTGGAATATCGTGCAGGACTAGACATGTAGTTCGCTGAGTGGCGTCACACAAGACCAGATGATCATTTGCAATGTTCTTCTCTTCCAAAATGAGCTTTTGAAGAGAAAGCAAAAGCAAAAAGCCATACCATTTGTCCAGTCATACCTTGAATAATGCTTCATGTTTGACAACTGGAGGGGGGGGCATTTGCAGTATTCACCTTCAAATTGTCAAATTGGAATCTAAACCCAGATAAACCTGAAGACGTCTCACTCCAGAGCCAAGAAGATGTCAAACATATGTTTTCACTAACTGAGAATGAGCCGGGGTTTGTTTTGTCAGAAAAGGACTTTTAAAGCAACCAAAAAAGAGAAAATTATTATTGTCTGTCTGTGTATGAAAAGCGTGATATACAGTATGAAGAGAAAGTTAATTTTTCTTTCACCTATGCAAATTCATCTCCAACACATTTAGGAAGCTAGAGTGAATGTTTAGCACCTGACTTGATGTGTTTAACACAAAGTAAACTTGAACTAAATTCTTCCTTAATAAACTCTTTGGAATTATACCAATGTGACCCCTGACCTTCCTGTGAAGTAAATTGGAAGCAGGTCTGTGAAGTGATTTTTAATCGGTTCTCAAACAGCAGGCAATGTTCATTTAATCATTTACTTGTCTAGTTGGGATTTCTGCCTGCATTCTCTGCTGTGCCCCATCTTTCTGTCCCTCTCCTCCTCCTCTTCCGCCTTCTCCTTCCTGTGCTTCGTCCAGCTTCAGGACAAATCCTTTGAGGTGACTGTGTGGTTTCTGGTTGATGATGTGATGCTTGTGGATAGCATCACTGTTCCTTTGTGCTGAACCTGTGTTGCAGCCACAGTGCTGGCACAATGTGCAGCATAGATGAGAGGCTGCATGAGACGAGGTCCTCCTGCTGACTCCAGGCATTCTTTGGAAATTAAACAGATATACTTTTCTGGTTTCTACTCCTTCTTGGAAGCAGTTCCCCTGTCAGCCTTTATTCTGTGCAGAGCTTGAATTGTAGTTTTATGGCACAAATGGAATGTGCTCTTTGTTATCCAGCTTCATGTCTTTCCTGAGAGCTGCAAGGTCAACTCGCCAGCCCATAATTACCTGTTTGGAAACATGGTTAATTAATATCCACCTCAGGTCCTACTAACATTAATGATTGAATTTTCCCATTTAAAGGAGATCTAAATGTCCCATTTATCCCTCTATGTCCTCTCCCTTTTTCTTCCCTCTTGTTTTTGTGCAGATCTCAGAAGCAGAAAGAAAGGACCCCCACGAACTTGTTGGTGAGTACACATCCACTGACATGAAAATCAATGTTTTGTAATTTTTTGCTATGTATGCTCTTGACTCGTATGAAACTTGTTCTTTAACATACATTAAATGAAGTTGAGTCTTTTTGACCGAGGTTGCATCATCACTTTCAAATCTACAGAGAATCCTGTCAGTACTGTTTTCCATGTCCGTCAAGAAGATCAGTCTTCAGACAGGCAGCGTTTAATTACAGCAAAAACCCAAGTACATTCAATACTTTTGGTTAGTGCAAGCAGCTCATTCACCCAGTTCTCATTCTTTCATAATGAATCCTTTTATGATTCATTAGATAATGAAGGAGACTTGCAGCTTCTTCATTGTCCAACGGGATGGATTTTACTGGCCAAGCATGCAAACACATTAAAGGAATTAGAATTTACAGTTCATTCCAACGTCGTCCACCATTACCTCACTGGTTTAGAATTTGGACTTTGACTGATTTTCCTTGTCCTCGTCTGCAGATGAGTGAAGACATGTATATGGACCTAATTCACAATGAGACACAGTGAAAGTATCTTACAGCTTACTTTTAGCTGTGTCAACGGGGTGTTGCTGCAGTGAATCACTGAGCATTTGCGTTAGTCTGCTGATTGACAGATGGCTTGTGGGAGATGGCTGTGGTTAGTGAGTGGTGACTGACCTGCCCAGGTGTGTAACTGAACATCAGATCAACAGGATGTGAGTTATGGGGTGTGGCATTTCTCGCATTAGTCTGGTGAACTCGTCACTTTTGACGCTGATGGTTTCCTCGGAGCCTGCAGCCAGAGTTAGGGACGCTGCTTCTGGTAGTTAAAGCTGTTGGTGTGAGTCATAGCTTGAGCCCTGAGTCTTTACAGAACTACAGTGGAGCTCGGCGCTTCTATCAGGAAATGTCAAAGTGCATCTTGCCAAAGGCCTCCATCAGCAGCCTGAAAATGGCTCTTTGTTCACGCACTGAAGGGACAGACATTGTCTGCCCGCAAAAAGACCGTCAGGGGCCCAGATTGTGACTTTCTGTGTGAGTCTGGAGGAGAGATGGAATAAAGCTGCAGAATAGAATCCTCGCACTGTTATATGCTGCATCTCCAAGCCTTTTCTGACAGTGCTACCGTTATATGAGAATGTTCCTATCACAATTAGCCAAATTATAAACAGGGATATTTATTACACAGGCAGTGATTTATTCACACTTCCTGTGTTACTGTGGAGGCTTGTCTCTATCTTCTTCTTTTCCTTTCGGCTTTTCCCTTCAGGGGTCGCCACAGCGAATCAATTGCCTCCATCTAACCCTGTCTTCTGCATCCTCTTCTCCTCCTCTCCTTATTTTACTCACAGTAGTCCAATTTCCACCGGCACCCTCTAGGTCAACAGCACTGATGGCGGTCGTTGTTGACCGATCCGGTATGGAAGTAATAGGTTTGATTCGCATATTTGATTTGGCAGAAGTTTTACGTCTGATGCCCTTCCTGACACAACACTCTGTATTTATCCGTGCTTGTGACCGGCACAATAAGACACTGGCTTGTGCCCTCTTGCGGCTACATTAGGCTTCAGTCTCTGTCATGGTGCTTAAATAGAGTTTATCCAACAAGGTTAGAAAAGTGTCACCTAAATCTCCTGTTGTCTGGGCTGGATTAACAAACTTCCACAAATGATAAACCCTGTTGTAGCTACAATGAATAATTGTCATGGGAGAGAGTTAAAAGTAATTCCAGGCTACCATGTAAACCCTGTGAGTCATCTGACTTGCCTCATCAGGTTTTTCTTTGTTGGAGGCCACAACATTTTCCTACGTATTAATATGAGGCTCACAAGTCATTACATACATGGAACCATTTGTCTTCCCGTAACTGCATACATCCTTTGTTTTGGCTGCTTCGAGCAAAACGTTCACTATATGCTTAATGTTAGCAGCCCCTCCTTCCCTTCTGTGGGGGGTGGTGAGTGAATCACAGCTATACCAGTGATATAGCTGTGATTCACCATCTCCCTCCTCCACAATAGGAGGGAGATGGTGCTGTGCCAACGGAGCTCAGGGTGGCAAGCCAGTGTGGATCTGTGGTTCCACCGGATACACACACACCGTGAAAATCAGCTAAGGTGGTGACTGCAAATGGCTGATACTGCAGCTATGTTTGAGAGTTGATGCTCTTTTGTGTACAGAAAGGCAAGGCTGAAAGACGGCACATGAGGAAAACATCTTTACACATCCATTCAAGTTTTTACTTGTCCACATTCTGTGCAGAACATTGGAAGGAAGAGACACGCTCCCTGCGTTTGCACTGGTGTGCACATACTCACACAGCACAGGCTGGATCAGCATTAACTCACAGCGTGATTGATGGTGCTGATTGACTGTCTGAATAGGGTAAGGGTGACATAAAGGAATGCCTGGCCTGCAGTCAGAGAAAGCAGAGAGACAGACGAGTGGAACAGGGAGAGCAAAACAAGGGATGGGTCCGCGGGGAGAGAAGGAGGTAGAGGAGGGGAGCCTCCCTTTTCCTCACAAGCGATGACAACAGCCACACCCCGCCTGGGATGTGTGCTCCTCATATCACACTGCCTCCTAAAACTACCGGCACACACGTAGGAGGGATGCTCAGGAATTCAGTAGCTATGTCATTTATCGCACAGTGAACCTTTGTTTTGTTAGCCGAAGCTGTTCTCCAGGTCATATTCATATCCCAGTGATATGCATTTGTTCAAACAACAACAGCGTCGATTCGTCACTCTGTTTGTGTAACAACAATCCCTTAAGCTGGTTCTCATATGACATGTGAAGACCTGCAAGACAGGCAGAGAGGGAAAGTTCAAGCAGAAGAACTCATGTGTTTCTGTCTTTGTCACAGCTCTGTTTACAGAGAAAGTGAGGAACATGTCACCTGATGAGATCAGGATCCCCCCTGACCCTCCAGGACGCTGCTCCAGCCAACTACAGGTAGTCACCTCTCCCTGTACAGCTTCATTTAACCACATCAGTCTGACTGCAAATGGCTTCTGGGTGGCCTATCTGGGGTTGTGACTATTGGTGAGAGCTTAATCGAGTAGCTTAACCTTTGCTCCAAACCAAGATCTCACTTTTTCTTTACTCTCATCTGTGGTGGAAATAAACTCATACAATCTCCCCTGATATTAAGATAGCAGCAGGACTGCTCAAGTCACGAGGCAACACACACACACACATGTAAGCTCAGATTGTGTTTACACCATGTTGAAGTTCAGTTGGATTTCACGAACACAAGACTCCAGACTAAATTTCTGCTCTAATTCTACTGGTCTTCCTGAAACACTTTAAGTGAAACCAATATGAAATGAATTCTATACATTACCTTTTAAGTCCAAGTAGTCAAAAAGTTTTAGAAACTGAAGACAGTTTGAACGTGACTTCATCATGGAGCAGTTTTTGTGTCTAAATTAAACAAACTCAGTGGGACCATGAGTTCAGAATGTACTCGTATCGATCGTGTTCAATCCTGTGTTGGAGCTAACACTAACCACCCCCCAGCCATCAGTGTGTCAGGCAGGAAAACACTGCTAGGAGGTAACTTGGAAGCACAAAGTTAAAAACAGCATTTCTTTTCCCAGCATTCCCGTCTTCCTTAGGCTTCATTTATTACTCCAGATGCCTTGGCTGCAGCTGCCAGCTCCTTGTGGCTCGGTTTAACCTCGTTGTCAGATTTTTCCTGAGGGCATTAGAGGCTTCATGGACAATAGCTCCATTCACCCTGACCCGGGCTTGAGCAGAGGCGATGTTATTATGGTTTTGTTTATTTGACAACATTGATGGTGGATCCTGCCAGATGCAATATGGAAGAAGCTGAGTCTGAGCTCAGACACTCGTATTTTTCTGATGAAAGACGACCTAATGGCCCTGACTGATCTGTTTTTTTTATAATAGGACAAGATCCAGAAGCTGTATGAGAGGAAGCTCCACGGGGATTTTAACATTAACAGCCACATCCAGAAGAAGAAAGAGTTTCGAAACCCTAGGTATGCTGCTCAGCCCAAGAAGAAACCAAACGAAACTAACTGCCTGTCAGAGGAGAAAATAACTGTTGTGTTTTTCTTTCAGTATTTATGAGAAGCTCATACAGTTCTGTGGCATCGATCAGCTTGGAACAAACTACCCAAAAGAAATGTTTGATCCTCATGGCTGGTCAGAAGACTCATACTACGAGGCTCTAGGTGAGCAGCGGTATTTCTTCACAACAGCTCTGTGTGATTGAAGCTCATGTATGTGTGTCGTCCTTGCAGCGAAAGCCCAGAAGGTGGAGATGGACAAACTGGAGAAAGCCAAGAAGGAGCGGACAAAGGTGAGTCTTAAAAACAGAGACTCTTCATCTATGTATCAGGATCAATTCTTCACCAGCTGGACTTCATTTCTACTTTCCACCCATCATCCAAGCTTAGTTCTCGTAACGGCAGCTCAGGCCAAGCCCAGGGCTGCTGATCAGCTTAGCTGAAACATTTTGTTGTTTTTTTTCATCTTATGTACTTATATGTTTAATTTTGACTGTTATTAATTTATTCATTTATTTAGAAACCGTCAACCAGCCTTTCAGTGCTGGGACTTAACGGTGATGACATTGTACACAAAACCAGCCCTTGTGGTTGGAAAACAACTCAGCTGAGTTAAGAACTGGACTCGAATGAACATGCACACTAAAGGAGCTGATGTGTTCCTGTCCACTTTAAAAAGCAATTGCTGGTACGCAAGTTCCAGCAATGTTAATGCCAGAGGAAAAAGAATCTGATGTGAGAAAGAAACGGGAAATGAATCCTTTTTATTCTTCACTCTATAGATACTTTCAATGTGGCCTTGAGGAGAGTAGACAGGTTTTAGCTGTAGAGACATGTCACAATTAAAATCAGTGATTTGATCAACTTTGCTTCACAGATCGAGTTTGTCACAGGGACTAAGAAGGGCACCAACCCCACCAACACAGCAGCCTCCACCAGCAGCAGCAGCACCACTACCACTGCCACAGGTAAAGTCAACCACGGCTTCTCTGAGATCAAAGATACAAGATCATTTTAAATCCTGAACATCCACCAGGATGCTGCTGAGATTACAAAATAAGCAGCATTCATGTTGTGGATATTGGACCAAGATTAACTTCCTAACTATTTGTAATGTCACAAATGATCCTCGTATGCATCCTTAAATCACTATTGTACTTCTGCGGTAATTATGAAAATGGCCTTAGCGTCTCTACATACATCATTCACTCCTCTCTTCTTTGTTTCCCTCAGCAGATGCCCAGAAGAGGAAAAGCAAATGGGACTCTGCAATCCCTGTGACTCTGGCCCAGCCCACCATCATTACCACTACTGCTACCCTGCCTGCTGTTGTCTCCGTAACAACAACCGCCAGCGGCACCAAGACCACCGTCATCTCTGCAGTAGGAACAATATCAAAGAAGGGAAAGCAGTGAGCAGAGAGACAAAACATGTTGTGAATAAAGTAATCAGTATTGAGTAAATGAATTAGTCTTGAATAAATGAACAGATGTTGCCTTTTCAGATTGATTGACTGTTTTTTTCCATGTCTACAAACCACCATTCTGAGGTCATGTCATACTGACAGTCAAACCTGTGCATGAAATCCAAACCAGGTGGGCACCCTGTTCACTGCTGAGGTTATTTGTGGATAAAGTCTGTGGTTCCACTGTTATAACAAACCAGCTAATCTCAATCTATACATCTGAATCAAACAACACTCCTGCATAATGACTGGCAAGAAGTGGATTCAGTCCAGGCTAAAGAATTTATTTTCTTTCAGAGCACACATACACACACACAGACACACAGACACAGACACACACACACACACACACACACACACACTGGCTTCTCATGACATACATGTGTGCTCCAGGTGTAGATCTCACACATACTTTTCCTCACCTCATCTTCTGAAGCTCCACTCGGTTAAAGAGAAGTGTGAGTCGGCCAACTGACCTGTGAACAGTTTGAAGCCGAGCCCCTACTATTTGTTGACTGTTCAAGCTGCTGATCTTGGCCATAACATTTCAAGGGTGTGCTTTTAACTAAACATTAAAAATATGCAAAGATTACTCTCTTGTAACGATGGGATGACCGAGTGATCAGAGTTGTGAAACTTGAGTTTCTTGTGCCTGATGCGCAAGAAACTGCAAAGGTCCGCTTAAAAAAAAAGAACATCTTCTCAGGTTACTGGAAGCACACCGGCCTGGAGTCAAGGGTTTTGTTGAAACACCCTTATTAAGCAAGACCTGTCAAAGTAAACAACCAGTCAGTTTCTCAAAATGAGTAAACTGATCGACATCTTTTCAGTCGTTTCCTGAAAAACATCCATTGAGGGAAGAAATGACCAGAGAGTATTCTTTTTTCTACTTTTTCTACTTACTATTTCAGCAAAAGAGGTTATGTTGTCACCCATGTTAAGTGTTTGTTGGCTGGATTATTTGGCTGGATTATTCAAAGTACATTGTACCAATTTCCAGGAAATGCATCAGACTGGTCATCGGTCAGGAAAGGAAAACTTCAAATTTTGTTGTAGATCAAGATAAAGGGTCAGATACAGGAAACCATTTTTGTCTTTATGTTGCTGATCTCTGTGTTGAATGAAGTCAACAAGACTTGTGGGATTGTTCTATGATTGTATGCAATACAGAGATCTACTGTATTGATTTGGCATATCCACAGAAACTGTACTTCATTCCTCTCGAGATCTCTTAACATAAACAAAGATACAGATAGTGGGATAACAGGCTTTTGAAACAACCATTGCTTAATAAAATGTATCTGACATGTCTAGACACAATATTATGTTTAATGCTATGTTGAATCGTATTTATGGACTTACTATTTCATAGTCTAACTCTAAAAAGTTAGGCGTTCAAATAAAACATCATGAATTAACAACAAGCATTTTAGTGTTTTATCATTGTTAGATCATTGGAGATAATGAAAGTACACAACTCATCAAAATGCAGCCACCCACAACAACACCACAGACCTCCAGGAGTACACAGAGACACTGCATACAAGAGGAAATGCATGGATGATGTCACAGTCACCAGAACCATCTCCATTCAAGCCAACCAGAAGCCATGGCTGACAGGGGAAGTTCACAGGCTCCTGAGGGCACGTAACGCGGCCTTCAGAGCGGGGAACGAGGTGGGCCTACTAAGGACAGCTAGGACCAACCTGTCACGAGTCATCAGAGTGGCCAAGAGACAGTACTCCAGGAGGACGACCACCCACTTCAGCGATAGCAGAGACACCAGGAACTTGTGGCGGGGGTTTCAGTCCATTACGGACTACAAGCCCCTTCCGCAGTCCTGCTGCAGCTCCACCACTCTGCTGAATCAGCTAAATGGCTTCTTTGCGTGCTATGAGGCAGACAACAGCATCCTGGCACAGAAGAGTCCACTCCCAGAACCAGCAGGCTCAAAGACAGTTTATTTCACCAGGCAGTCTGGAGGCTCACCCCCCTCAGCACCTGACTACCCCCCCCCCCCCCCCCCCCCGTCAGCTCAGGAACTGTGCACTTCCCCTACGGGATTAGAGAGTGTATAGAGATGTTTACCATCCCTTTGTGTTTTGTTTCATACTTTGTGCTGTTCTGTCTGTTGTGATGCCTGTGTTGTACTGCCAGTGTTGTACTGCCTGTGTTGTACTGCCTGTTGTACTGCCTGCTTACCGTGGGTCTGAGAGGACTGCAATTTCATCTGTGCTGTTTGTCGTGCATATATGGTACGTTTGACAATCAAGCTGACTTTGACTTTGAAAATGTCCAACACAAGTCTAGTTGTTTTCAGCTGTTAGTGCTACAAATGATAGCATCATTGTTGCAGAGCTATTTATTACACAATAACTGATGATTTACACAAAACGTTGTGCAGTGATGAGGCAAGTACGTTAAATTTTGATGCAGTTATGGACTGAAGAGCAAGGGATTTGTATCTAACCTTGAGAGCAAGATCAGTCAACTTTTACTAATTATAGAAAAAACTACAGAACCAGTTTCTGTGTGGTCATAAGGATCATGCACTTTCTGTGATAAATAATTTAAAAGCACGTTTTGTAATGATGGAGGACCCCTTGACGACAACTGATTTAGAGGGGGTCCATGATGTGAAAAAGTTTGTGACACATCACTCAAAGGAACAGACTGAGTCTTACCCTCCAATCTTTCATAACATTCAGGTGAATCATACTAGTGTTTAATCTCTAAGAAAATTTAGTTAGATATTTGGTTTAGTAGATGAAGATATTTTTGTGCTTTTATTGTAGCTCGACAAGTTGATGCAGAGTCTGGAATCCAGAATTCCTTTAGAATTCCAAGACCTCTCTCTGACATGTTAAGTTGGCATTCACGTTTGGCTTCCTTCCCGCAGAGTAAATGCCCTCCCAACTGCAGCAACTCAATTTTATGGTCCCTATAAAAAGATTGTACTTAAACATTATATGTGAAATTCTTCATATATAATAAATAACATTTAAAGAACTGGTCTATGCAAAAACATTTTGTCTTCAATCCAGTATACAGTACTGTAGTTGAAGCTGTGTCAATATAATAAACCAGTGTGTGATCATTTCTTAATCCTTTTTGATATTAAGTTATGTTGAATTGACTTGATGATGTGAATAAAAACAGGGTCTATATATTCTATACAAAACTTAATAACAACTTTTTATGAAAAAATATTGCATTAAAAATTCTAAAACAGGGAAAAATCTGCACCTTTAAATTAAAAATACCAGGCCTATTCAGTCATATACCTGTATCAGCTGAATGTTTGAATACACATTTTTTAAAATACATTTTAGCTCGATGGTTCTCCAAATTTCTTTTTTTTTTTATTTTAAAATTATAAATCACATTCAGGGTGTGAGGAGTTTCGCATGTGTCCGTGGAGGAAAGCTCCCGTGATAGTTGGTCACTTTAAGTCGACGTCATTGCAGGTGTGTTAGGTCCTGTGAGAGCGCGCCCACCCCTCGGGCCGCGCGACAGCCTCTTCAGCGTACGGAACAAGCCACAGCTTTCACCTCAATTAGACCCATCCGCCACGCTGGTCCGTTTAAGTAACAGAATTATGAATACTAAGTTATTAATAAATAATAAGATAGATAAGTTGGTATTAAAATGTTTTTTTGGTACTTCTAATATATTTTGTTATCATATACAGTAAATCCAATTAACATTTAGCGAGTCGTTAGCCTGTGTTAAAACCACGTTTCTGTCGTGTTTTCACTACTATGTGGGCTCTGCTTCCACATCACTGTGGGCGAGATGTCTGGTGTCTGAATGGACTCTTTGAGCCCAGAAGAGTTTTTGTCATGTAAATTTGTGAGGACGAATCTCAGACTGGACTCGGTCTCAGTGGAGCAATGATGAGCTGATGGTGAACTTCTAAAAAAAATCCCTACGCATTTCATTTTTTCTTCTTCTAATTGTTTCGGTTTGGCTTAAGAGCGTGGGAGGACAGCAACTCCGTGGATTCAGTTGAGTACAGATCAGAGGAGAACTCCACAGTCCACAGTGAGTAACGTCTGTGGCTCTAACCCCACTCAGGAGGGACGGTCACACACAATCTGTGGGTCCAGTGGGCTGATAGATACAGGTGGTGAGAACATTTAATTTAAATTTTAACATCAGAATTCCTGTGGGGTTTTCTCCCACTGAGATTTGGAGGATTCTATCCAGAGTCACTGGGGAAAATCGCAAATCTGATCCATGACTTAAAATGTCTTTAATTACCACAGCAAAACACTGTGGTTTATTATATACACAAGATATTATTATACTAACAATAAATTTACTTAATTTTCAGTGCTGCTAAAACTGTTTATATATCACCAACAAAAGTTAAAAAAAACATTTATTTCATAAAGGTAAGTACACATTTAAAAACAAAATAAAAGCATTTATAAATTTTGTACCAATAAACAAGTAAGACAAGAAGTAAACAGTACTAATAAGAAGAAGCTCAGACAAAATCATGACATGTTAATATGATGACAATGCCTCGACTGCCATGGGGGCGGGGGGGCTTCCAAACCAAAATACAAAGATCCTTTCGCCAATTTTATTTATTTATTTATTTTAATTTTTTAAATAAAAAAAATACAAACATCCTGTCACAATTCTTTTTTGACCTATAGTCCTAGGAGCAGACAGAAGACAGCTGTCTGTGGGAGTGGAGCTGATTCCAACTTTTTATCCTCAGCTCAGGGCCACACAAAAAAGAAACGCACCCAAAAAAAAGCCATTGTCACCTACTTTACAGTTCATTTAGTTCTTGCACGCTTTGCTCTCTCATACAGAGATGGTGCGAGCAGGTTGGGTTGGGTCAGTCCCTTCTAGAACTGTTTGGACTGACATCACCCCCCTCCCCCCCGGGGGGGGGGTGCCTCTTCAGAGAAGTACTCCATTGTACTGGACTAGTTCTGGTTGCTAGGAGCGGTTCTGCGTATGTCTCAGTGCAGACTGTCCAGTGTGGTTTGTACATGAGGAATCAAGAACTGTGGTCTCCTCTGACTCCTTAGGTTAACGCCTTCAAACACAGAGTTGTGTTGAATGTTCAAGTTCAAGTCGTGACAGTCCTATCACGTCTTTTAAAATTTCTTACACTCACAATCAAATTCTAATATTCTAAAGGGAAGAATTTAAAAAAAGGCATTGCAGGAAATAAGGATTCAAAACTGATGAAGTCTGTTAAAAAAGGTTTAGAGAATCTTAAAAGGATCTTTCTCAAACTATTAATAGACTGTTATTTATGGTTTTATAGATAAATCATACATCAATGACACATGAAGTTAATTAGCAGTTATCTGGATCTTCTTATTTTTTGACAGACATTGTGAGACTGAAGTTATGCCTTCAGCA